>NW_027507686.1:239655967-239920967 GCF_037356315.1 Lithobates pipiens
AGATGAGTCTTTGTGTTGTTTTTGGTCAGCGGTGGCTTTTGGCCTTGGAACTCTTCCATGGACTCGATCTTTGCCCAGTCTTTTGCTCATTGTTGAATCATGAAACACTGATCTTACCCGAGGCAAGTGAGGCCTGCAGTTCTTTAGATGTTGTTCTGGGTTCTCTTATGTCCTCCTAGATGAGTCCTTGTTGTGCTCTTGGCGTAATTTTGGTCAGCCGGCCACTCCTGGGAAGGGTCACCACTGTTCCACGTTTTCTCCATTTGTGGATAATGGTGCTCACCGTGATTCCCTGGAGTCCCAAAGCTTTAGAAATGGCTTTGTAACCCTTTCCAGATGGATACATGTCCCTTACTTTGTTTCTCATCTGTTCTTAAAGCGGGAGTCCGCCGGGACTCCGCGTTTTTTTATTTTTTTTAAAGCCAGCAGTTACAAATACTGCAGCTGCTGACTTTTAAAATAGTGACACTTACCTGTCCAGCGCGCCCGCGATGTCGGCACCCGAAGCCGATCTGTAGATCGTCACTCGGGTGCTGCCGCCGCCTCTTGGTATGGGAATCAGGAAATGGAGCCTTTCGGCTTCATTTCCCGGTTCCCTACTGCGCATGCGCGGGTCGCGCTGCGCAATAAGGACGGTCCCGCTGCCTCTGGGATCTGTGTGTTTCCCAGCAGGCAGCGGGGCACTTGCGGAAGGGGCGGGCACTTGCGGAAAGGGGCGTATTCTACGCCCCTTTCCGCAGAGAGCTATCCCGGAAGTGGGTGCAGTTACCTGGATTATCCAGGTAACTGCACCCCCCTACCCCCTGAAAGGTGCCAATTGTGGCGCCGGAGGGGGGAGGATTCTGATGAGCGGAAGGTCCATTTTAGGGTGGACCTCCGCTTTAAACTTCTTTAGATCACAACATGATGTTTTGCTTTTTGAGATCAAGAGATTTCTCCATTCACAGTTCATTCATAATGAGCAAGGAGGTGGGGGGGGATTACTTTATCACATAGAGCCAGGCAGGTTTGGACCTCTTTATTCCCTTAATAAATGGAATTATCATTTAAAATCTGCATTTGTGTATTTGGGTTATCTTTGTGTAATATATTAAAGAGGAAGTAAACCCTGATGAGTTTACTTCCTCTTTGATTCCCTGCAAAGGTAAAGCATAATGGACTACTATGCATCACATAGTAGTCCATTATGTGTCGCTTACCTGACACAGGAGCCAGCGAAGTCACCGCTGTGCCCTGTAATCTGGTGCATCCATCTTCTCTGTGGGTCTCCTGCTCCGCTGCTGTCATTCGGCGAAGGATGACGTCACTCCCGCGCATGCGCACGGGAGCCGCCACTCGCGGCATATAGCCGTAGACCACGGCACGCTCAGTGCCTGTCTTTCGGCAAATATCTCCTAAACCGTGTAGGTTTAGGAGATATTTCTTGGACCTGCAGGTAAGCCTTAATCTAAGCTTACCTGTAAGTCAAAGTTGGTTGTAAGGGTTTACAACCACTTTAAAACGTGTTTGATGATCTGAATCATTTATGTGCGACAAATATGCAAAAATATAAAAAACATATAAGGAAGGGGGCAAATCCTTTTTTCACAGCACTGTATGTAGAAGGTGAGTGCCTGGACCCAATAAGCAGACCTTTCATTTCCAACATTGGACCCGTATGTGGCCACCCTTCACCCACGGTATGTCTATATCTGACCAACAAGCTCCACTTGACCCCAACTTACACCAAAAGTCCACCTGCTGGAGACTCTTGGTCACTGCAGTCCCCCGCTTCTCTTTTAATCTCTTGGGTTCCAGGTCCATGCAGCGAGATTTTGAGCCGGCAGAGCTGAGAACAAAGAAATACATTTAACAGTTACAACCATTGAAACGTGTCGGTTAATAATCTGTCTGTCTTTAAAGTGATACTAAAGTCTTTTCTTTTTTTTGTTGTTGTTTAAAAATAACAAACATATTGAACTTATCTCCTCTGTGCAATTGGTTTTGCACAGAGCAGCCCTGATCCTCCTCTTCTCGGGTCCCTTGCCTGCGCTCCTGGCCCCTCCCTCCTGCCGAGTGCCCCCACAGCAAGGAGCTTTCTGGGGGGGGGGGGGGGGGGGTACCCGAACCGAGCCCCAGCTCCCTGTGTCCATTTAGATACGAAGCTGCTGTTTGGCCCCGCCCCCTCCCCCCTCATTGGCTTACTTACTTTGATTGACAGCAGCGGGAGCCAATGGTGCCTCACTGCTGTCTGAGCCATTAAGGAGGAAAAGTAACGGACAGACGAGGCTCTCGTGCAACATCACTGGATCGATATAGGGCTCAGGTAAGTATTAGGGGGGGCTCAGAGGGGCTACTGCACACAGAAGGTTTTTTATCCTAATGCCCAGAATGCATTAGGATAAAAAAAAAAAAAAAAAACTTCTGACTTCAGTATTTCTGCAATCTTCTTTAGACTCAGTGTTTGTTTTCGGCATAACTCGGCGGGAGTCAAGTCATTCCCTGGCCTGCCAATCAAGATGGAGGAAGCTGGGGATAAGATGTCAGCACAAGCGGGGGACCTCGCGGATGTCACATCGGTAGGGCAGAAGTCCCGCAGGACATAATGATTTACAGACAGCAGCGATGTGCCATTTTTTTTCTCTTCCGGCACATTTCTTAGTAAAACACCACACAGTTAGGCACACATTTAACTCTATGATCGCCCCTGATGTTACCCCCTTGCCCGCCAATGTCATTAGTACAGTGACAATAATATTAGCACTGATCACTGTATTAGTGTCACCGGTGATGTCAGTTACCGCCATAAGCAGTTAGAGTCAGATTGCCTGCCACACTATAGCAGTCCCATTGTAAGTCGTTGATCGCCACCAATAGTAGTATTAAAAGAAATTATATATACAGTGGGGCAAAAAAGTAATTTAGTCAGCCACCCAATTGTGCAAGTTCTCCCACTTAAAAAGATGAGAGAGGCCTGTAATTGTCATCATAGGTATACCTCAACTATGAGAGACAAACAAATCTTTGAAAGAGTTTATTTGCAAATTATGGTGGAGAATAAATATTTGGTAACCGACAAACAAGCAAGATTTCTGGCTCTCACAGACCTGTATTTTCTTCTTTAAAGAGCCGGTTCACACAGGGGGCGACTCGTCAGGCGACTTAGCCGCCTGACAAGTCGTGTCCTGCTCTGTGCAATGGAACCGTTCTAATCGGAGCGACTCAAGTCGCTCTGACTTAGAAAAAGGTTCCTGTATGACTTTTGGGGTGACTTGAGGCGACTTGCGTTGACTTCTATACAGAAGTGGTTTTGCAAGTCGCCGCAGTGGTCGCGTCCAGGTCGCCTGAGGCAGTCGCGCTTGTAAGTCGTGCTGCCCGAGTGTGAACCGGACCTGAGAGGCTCCTCTGTCCTCCACTCATTACCTGTATTAATGGCACCTGTTTGAACTTGTTATCAGTATAAAAGACACCTATACACAACCTCAAACAGTCACACTCCAAACTCCACTATGGTGAAGACCAAAGAGCTGTCGAAGGACACCAGAAACAAAAAATTGTAGACCTGCACCAGGCTGGGAAGACTGAATCTGCAATAGGCAAGCAGCTTGGTGTGAAGAAATTGGCTGAATGTAAACAAAGCCACGATCGCGGCTGGTAAGCATGAAATTGTGCTTTTTTTTTTTCCCCCGATCTCATGCTTTCCAGTCTGGAGGAGAGATATGAGGTGTTATTGATCCCGCATCTCTCCATAAAGAGGACCTGTCACAAATGATTCCTATTACAACGGATGTTTAAATTCCTTGTAATAGGAATAAAAGTGATAAAAAAAATAAATAAAAAAAAATGTGGTAAAAGTAAAAGTAAAATAAAAAAATAATAATTAAAAAATGCTCCTGTCTCCAGTAGCTCGCACACAGAAGCAAACGCACGCGTTAGCCCCTCCCATATATGTAAACGCTGTTCAAACCACACATGTGAGGTATCACCATGTGCGTTGGAGCGCGAGCAACAATCCTAGCACTAGACCTCCTCTGTAACTGTAAATATGTAAAGCATCGCCTATGGAGGTTTTTTTTTTTTTTTTTTTTTTAACATCATCTTTCACATTATATGAAAAAATTGGGCTAACATTACTGTTTTTTTTTTTTTTTTAATCATGAAACTTTTTTTTATTTTCCAAAGAAAAACCATGTTTGAAAAATTGCTGCGCAAATATTGCAAGAGATAAAAAATTTGCAATGACCGCTATTTTATTCCCTAGGGCAGCGTTTCTTAACTCCAGTCCTCAAGGCACACCAACAGGTCATGTTTTCAGGATTTCCCTCAGATTAAATGGCTGTGGCAATTACTTAGGCCCCTTTCACACAGGCGGACAGTATGTCCGTATTTCATCCATCTGTTTGCGGATGAAATACGGACATACATGCATCCCTATGGGATAGCGGTTGTCTGCGGATGAACATGGTCTCTCCGCTATGGTCCGATTCTGCGGACGGAGGAAAATCCTATTTTTCTATCTGTCTGCAGAGCGGATCAGATGAACACGGACAGACGGTCCGTGTTCGTCCTATCCCCCATAGAGGAGAGCGGAAATCTGACAGGGCGGTCCCTGCACAGTGTGCCAGGACCGCCCTGTCATCCGCCGGCTCAGCGGGGATAAATGGAGCGATCCCCGCTGAGCAAGCGGATCATAACGGGGCGGATCATTACGGATTTGTCCCATGTGAAAGGGGCCTGTGCAAAATAATGGAAAGCCTGAAAACATGACCTGTTGGGGCGCCTTGAGGACTGGAGTTGAGAAACACTGCCCTAGGGCGTCTGTTAAAAAATATATATTATATTATAATATATATATATATATATATATATATATATATATATATATATATATATATATATATATTTTTTTTTTTTTTTTTTATTTATTATGTTTGGGGGTTGTGTGTAATTTTCTAGGAAAAAAAGTATGATTTTTACATGTAGGAGAGGAGTGCCAGAATAGGCCCAGTATGGAAGTGGTTAACTAAATTATACACCACACTTTTTTTTTTTAAGGTTATTATCCAATTAATCAAAACAATAAAATCGGCCAACTAATCAATTATGAAAATAATCATTAGTTGCAGCCCTAAATATATTACTATTTTTATTTTATTTTTGGAGTTTAATACTAATTTAAGGCTATTTCCACTGTAGTCCGATAAACTAAAAAAAATAAAATAAAAAAAAAAAGCACAACACAAAACCTCTTTTACAGGCCAGGCTTACCATTGCTGGCTATAAGTCCGCTCTTCAGCTGGGGTTCCCACTTCGGACTTCACCCTCATGATTTCCCCGAGGTTGGGGTTGTGTGCCACCCGGCACTCCTTGGCACTTTCACTCATGGTGACCTAAAAGAACAGAAGAGTATAAGTCAGCCCACAAGATCATGGTATTTGTATTATTGCACATATCAGGTAGTATAGGTGAGGGGGGGGGGGGGGGTTACAGTGTGCAGAGGCATAAATGCTATTAAAATGATCATTTGTCATCCCATTACTTTCATACATCACCCCCATACCGCAGTAGGCTAGAATTGTCATGCAGACATTGTGTACGGTCAACGAACCAGACATGGAGAGGGGTTACCGCTAAAGTCTGGTATGTGACATGTAGCAGCAAGGCCCGCTTTTCCTCTCCACAAAGCCCAGGAATGCAGCTTTAGGCTTCTCCCCACCGACGACAGTTCTCAACTTGTCCCTCTGCACTCCCAAGTCTTCTGTAGGCCTGGTTAACACCGGGTGACCGCAACCGCCGGAAAACAAAAAGCATTTCTCTTCTCTACAGACCACGGCACAGCATTCCGCCAAGATTTCTCAAAGACACCAGACAAGGGAAGCCGTGCCTCGCACCGATCCGTCACCAGCAACAGCGCACACGCATGCACAGACACTTCTCTGGTTTAAAGGATAGTTTGCTAAAGCCCTATACAGAAAAACCTTGGATTGTGAGCATAATTCGTTCCCGGAAACATGCTTGTAATACAAAAGCACCTGTATATCAAAGCAAAATTTCCCCATAAGAAATAATGGAAACTCAAATGATTCTTTCCACAACCATTTATTCAGAAGTCCTTCAGTTTATAGTCCATATAAAAAGGATTATAGCAAATGTTGTATAACCATAAACAGGGGCGTTGCTGGGTCTACAAAGGATCTGGGGGTAGAGCTCATAGCAGCCAAGTAAAGAAAGTCATACGCTTAGGTGGGCATACACATGTATATATAGTGTGTGTGTGTGTGTGTGTGTGTGTAATATATATATATATATATATATATATATATATATATATATATATATATATATATAAACATATATTATCAATAACTCAGGGTACCCAAATCCCCCCTCATTACATCAGGGTCCCCAGAGAGCTTGTCACGTCACCTGCCACAAGATGCAGCTCATCACTTGCCACGTCACCTGCCACCAGATTGTTACATACAGAGAGGCTAGGGTATATAGAAAACAGGCTAGTGTATACATAGAGGCTGGGTATACAGAGAGGGGAGAGTCTGGGTATACAGAGAGGGGAGAGGCTGGGTATACAGAGAGGGCAGAGGCTGGGTATACAGAGAGGGCAGAGGCTGGGTATACAGAGAGGGCGAGGGTCCGGGTATAATAAGAGAGGAGGGTCCGGGTATAATAAGAGGGGAGGGTCCGGGTATAATAAGAGGGGAGGGTCCGGGTATAATAAGAGGGGAGGGTCCGGGTATAATAAGAGGGGAGGGTCCGGGTATAATAAGAGGGGAGGGTCCGGGTATAATAAGGAGGGGAGGGTCTGGGTATAATAAGGAGGGGAGGGTCTGGGTATAATAAGGAGGGGAGGGTCCGGGTATAATAAGGAGGGGAGGGTCTGGGTATAATAAGGAGGGGAGGGTCCGGGTATAAGAGGGCAGAGGCTGGGTATACAGAGAGGGCAGAGGCTGGGTATACAGAGAGGGCAGAGGCTGGCCATACAGAGAGGGCAGAGGCTGGCCATACAGAGAGGGCAGAGGCTGGCCATACAGAGAGGGCAGAGGTGAGGCTGGCCATACAGAGAGGGCAGAGGTGAGGCTGGCCATACAGAGAGGGCAGAGGTGAGGCTGGCCATACAGAGAGGGCAGAGGTGAGGCTGGCCATACAGAGAGGGCAGAGGTGAGGCTGGCCATACAGAGAGGGCAGAGGTGAGGCTGGCCATACAGAGAGGGCAGAGGTGAGGCTGGCCATACAGAGAGGGCAGAGGTGAGGCTGGCCATACAGAGAGGGCAGAGGTGAGGCTGGCCATACAGAGAGGGCAGAGGTGAGGCTGGCCATACAGAGAGGGCAGAGGTGAGGCTGGCCATACAGAGAGGGCAGAGGTGAGGCTGGCCATACAGAGAGGGCAGAGGTGAGGCTGGCCATACAGAGAGGGCAGAGGTGAGGCTGGGCATACAGAGAGGGAAGGGGCTGAGTATACAGAGAGGGGACAGGGCTCAGTGAGAGCCGCAGCTGTGTGGGACAACGCTGTGTCAGGCAGCCCTCGACACTCTCACGGTAGGGCCGGCCCTGAACTCGGGGCCCCAGATTCAGGGCTCTAGCCTCAATAGCCACCCCCTAGTGACGCCACTGACCATAAAATGTCCATCCACAAATGGAAGCCTCCGCAAGGGGATTAGAAGCAAAATTCAGCTCCAGAGTATAAAAGAGAAAAGAGGCGTCTCTAAGTGTAGCAATATGTTGCTAAATGTTGTACCTTCATTAAATGTAACCATATTTCTACACTTAGGGCCGGTTCACACAGCGATGCGAGGCGAGGCGACACGGCTCGCCTCGCTCCTGCAAGTCGCCCCCGTTCAGTACTATGGAACCGTTCTGAGAGGAGCGACTCGAGTCGCTCCGACTCAGAAAAAAGGTTCCTGTACTACTTCTGGGTGACTTCGGGGGCGACTTGCATTGACTTCTATACAGAAGTCCTCTGCAAGTCGCCGCTGAGATCCCCGCAGGTCGCGGCGAGGCAAGTCGGAGACGCCTCGCCGCGCCTCGCTGTGTGAACCGGCCCTTAGGAGGCGCCTCTCTTCTCTTTCATACTCAGTTGTGACATGACGCTACTTGTATATCAAGACATCGCTTGTATATCAAGTCAAAATGTATTAAAAAATGTTGCTTGTCTTGCAAAACGCTCTCAAACCAAGTTACTTTCATGCAAAGGTTTTACTGTATATTATAAACTTATTTAGGGCTCATGCAGATGGCTACAGGTGGTTTGAGTTTAGGTCATGCGTTTCATGTGCGTGTTTTACGCAATGAATAGAGCATACAGTCACATTTTGTAATGCAGATCAGGGGTGGCTGTATACAGCAACTGTGGGTTCTGGGAGAGGTTTCGGGAGCTCGCGCTTGCTGTACGCCACCCCTCCCCCCCTCGGGGTGCACGAGCCATTATAAGCCCAACCAATCTTCAACTGTCCTCTTCTCCCCTCAGCGCTCTTCAATTACACATCCCATCCTATGCCGCCATCTTTCTTTGTTTCATCTGCAGGAGACGGCTGTCTCTTCCCGATTCTCAGTCGCCCCCCCCCCCCCGGATGATGCCGTACTAGATCTCGCACATGAGCAGACCGAGATGTGGCACCACATCCCATCCTACCGGCTTTGTTTTCTTTGTCATTATAAGTCAGTTGTCTCTTCCCGGTTCTTGCAGCCACCCATCAACCCCCGACCCAATGACATGGTGCTAGATCCCATGTACACTACATTACCAAAAGTTTTGGGACACCTGCCTTTACACGCACATGAACTTTAATGGCATCCCAGTCTTAGTCCGTAGGGTTCAATATTGAGTTGGTCCACCCATTGCAGCTATAACAACAGCTTTAACTCTTCTGGGAAGGCCGTCCATAAGGTTTAGGAGTGTGTCTATGGGAATTTTTGAAGCCAGAAGCGCATTTGTGAGGTCAGGCACTGATATTGGACGAGAAGGCCTAGCTCACAGTTGTCACTCTAATTCATCCCAAAGGTGTTCTATGGGATTGAGGTCAGGTCTCTGTGCAGGCCAGTCAAGTTTCTCCACCCCCAAACTCACTCATCCATGTCTTTATGGACCTTGCTTTGTGCACTGGTCCAAATCATTTGGTGGAGGGGGGATTATGGTGTGGGGGGTTCTTTTACCGGGGTTGGGCTTGGCCCCTTAGTTCCAGTGAAGGGAACTCTTAAGGCGTCAGCATACCAAGACATCCTGGACAATTTCAAGCTCCCAACTTTGTGAGAACAGTTTGGGAATGGCTTCTTCCTGTTCCAACAAGACTGCGCACCAGTGCACAAAGCAAAGTCCATGGGGGTCCCGTGGGGGCACCTGATGAAGAGGAGGGGCCAGGAGTATTGGCGGGGGATCCCAGAAGAAGAGGATTGGGGCTGCTCTGTGCAAAATGATTGCACAGAGCAGGTAGTATGACATGTTTATTTTTATTAAAAAAAAAAAAAACCATAAGGGTTTACAACCCCTTTACACGCTAACAACTTATTCCTGGTTTAGAACATTATCTCTTCTGGTTATAATTAGTCCTCCTAGTATTAGGGATTCCAGTCATAGAGCCTACATTGTACATCGGCAATAAAGAGACACCTCTGTCATCAAAGACAATAGAAAAAAAAAAAAAGTTTTGAGTTCAGCTCGGAGTTCTGTATCACGTAACTTCCTCTCAGTTTACACATCTAAACTCACCACATACGGTTTCCTTTCTAGGACTATCTAGCCCGCTTCAACCTCTCAGGGTTTACCACATCACTAAACTCTGCACCTCCAGAGACCAAATCCGCTGAGCCCACTTGAAAACTGAACTCCGGACAAACAGCTAAACACACAAATGAAATACATTTATGGGAGACGTTTTATGTTCCACAAGATTAGTATTTCTCTCCATCCAGTCTTGATAGTTGCACAGCTCTGCCACACAGCTCTGCCCTGTCGAGCAGAGGGCAGGAGTTTTCCCTGCTGCAGGTCTTGACCCTCCCTCAGCCTGTGACTGGACAGTGAAAGAGAAGCAGCGCACTGATGAGCTCATCTCTCAGATTTCTCTCCTCGCCAGCATGTTTCTATCCTGTAGCCTGATTGGCTCCTTGTGCTGCTCTAGAATGTGTCTCTGCTGCACAAGAGACTGATTCTAGGCCATAATTAAAGCGGGAGTCCGCCGGGACTCCGTGTTTTTTTTTTTTTTTTAAAAGCCAGCAGCTACAAATACTGCAGCTGCTGACTTTTAAAATAGTGACACTTACCTGTCCAGCTCGCCCGCGATGTCGGCACCCGAAGCCGATCTCTCGATCGTCTCTCGGGTGCTGCCGCCGCCATCTTGGGTATGGGAATCAGGAAATGGAGCCTTTCGGCTTCATTTCCCGGTTCCCTACTGCGAATGCGCGAGTCACGCTGCGCAATAAGGACGCTCCCCGCTGCCTCTGGGATCTGTGCGTTTCCCAGCAGGCAGCGGGGCACTTGCGGAAAGGGGCGGGCACTTGCGGAAAGGGGCGTAATCTACGCCCCTTTCCGCAGAGAGCTATCCCAGAAGTGGGTGCAGATACCTGTACTGTACAGGTACCTGCACCCCCCTCCCCCCTGAAAGGTGCCAATTGTGGCGCCGGAGGGGGGGGGGGTTCCGATGAGCGGAAGGTCCACTTTAGGGTGGACCTCCGCTTTAAGTACTTCCTTTAAAAAAAGTATTTAAAGCTGAACTCCAGGGACAGTGCATCCGGAATGGATTCACAGCGCTTCACTTTTTCCACGTTTTGTTATGTTACAGCCTTATTCCAAAATGGTTTAAATTCATTATTTTCCTCAAAATTCTGCAATCCCCAATAATGACATGAAAGAAGTTTGTCTGAAATCTTTACAAATTTATTAAAAATACTAAAAACTCCCATTTACATAATAAGTATTCCCAGCCTTTGCCATGACACTCAGAATTGAGCTCAGGTGCCTCCTGTTTCCACTGATCATCCTGGAGATGTTTCTACAACTTGATTGGAGGCCACCTGTGGTAAATTCAGGTGATTGGACATGATTTGGAAAGGAACACACCTGTCTATAGAAGGTCCCACAGGTAACAGTGCATGTCGGAGCACAAACCAAGCCATGAAGTCCAAGGAATTGTCTGTAGACCTCCGAGACAGGATTGTATGGAGGCACAGATCTGGGGAAGGGTACAGAAAAATGTATACAGCATTGAAGATCCCAATGAGCACAGTGGCCTCCATCATCCATCAATGGAAGAAGTTTGGAACCACCAGGAATCTTCCTAGAGCGGGCCACCCGGTCAAACTGAATCGGGGAGAAGGGCCTTTGTCAGGGAGGTGACCAGAAACCCGATGGTCACTCTGACAGAGCTCCAGTGTTTCTCTGTGGAGAGAGGAGAACCTTCCAGAAGAACAACCATCTCTGCAGCACTCCACCAATCAGACCTGTGTGGTAGAGTGGCCAGACGGAAGCCACGCCTCAGTAAAAGGCACATGACAGCCCACCTGGAGTTTGCCAAAAGGCACCTGAAGGACTCTCAGACCATGAGAAACAAAATTCTCTGGTCTGATGAAACAAAGATTGAACTATTTGCCCTGAATAGCAAGTGTCATGTCTGTAGGAAACCAGGCACCACTCATCACCTGGTCAACACCATCCCTACAGTGAAGCATGGTGGTGGCAGCATCATGCTCTCGGGATGTTTTTTTTAGCAACGGGAACTGGGAGACTAGTCAGGATTGAGAGAAAGATGAATGCAGCAATGTACAGAGACAATCTTGAGGAAAACCTGCTCTGGACCTCAGGCTGGGAGCGTAAGGTTCATCTTCCAGCAGGACAATGGCCCTAAGAACACAGTCAAGGTAACAAAGGAGTGTCTACGGGACATCTCTGTGAAAGTCCTTGAGTGGCCCAGCCAGAGCCCAGACTTGAACCCGATTGAACATCTCTGGAGAGATCTGAAAATGGCTGTGCACCGACACTCCCCATCCAACATGATGGAACTTGAGAGGTCCTGCTAAGAAGAATGGGAGAAACTGCCCAAAAAATAGGTGTGCCGAGCTTGTAGCATCATACTCAACAAGACTGGAGGCTGTAATTGGTGCCAAAGGAGCTTCATCAAAGTATTGCACAAAGGCTGTGATACTTATGTACTGTACATGGGATTTTCATTTTTTATTTTTAATACATTTGCAAAGATTTCAAACCAACTTCTTTCACGCTGCCACTATGGGGTATTTGAGTAAAATATTAAATTTAATCCATTTTGGAATAAGGATGTAACATAACAAAATGTTGAAAAAGTGAAGACTTTCCGGATGCACTGTAGATTTAAGAGCACAAGCGGAGGCAGCTCTATAATCATTAATATATTATTAAATAGATTTTTTTAAATGGAAGTACCTGCATTCCCCCTGGTATTAGCTTCTTGCAGTAACTTTACAGCAGGGCTAGAGTGTGATCAACAGAAGCAGTACAAGTAACTAATCAGTTCATGACATGACACATGCTGTAAAAACAGTTAAAATTGAAGTGTCTCACCACTGCTAAGAGATCCAGATACAACTTTATTCTATTAGAGATCAGGGGAGCAATTCAAAAAGTAGCCAAGACATTTCTGGGGTCTTAGTGCCTCCTTCACCAGGGCTTGGCTGCCAACAATGTGAACAAACCAGAAGTGAACGGGACATACAATGGTACATTATCTCACAAAAGTGAGTACACCCCTCATGTAAAGTAGTGAGTGTACAGCTTGTATAACAGTGGAAATTTGTCCCCTCAAAATAACTCAACACACAGCTATTAATGTCTAAACCGCTGGCAACAAAAGTGAGTACACCCCGTAGTGAAAATGTCCAAATTGGGCCCAAAGTGTCCCTATTTTGTGCGGTCACCATTATTTTCCAGCACTGCCTTAACCCTCTTGGGCATTGAGGTCACCAGAGCTTCACAGGTTGCCACTGGAGTCCTCTTCCCCTCCTCCATTATGACATCACAGAGCTGGTGGATGTTGGAGACCTTGAGCTCCTCCACCTTCCATTTGAGGAGACCCCACAGATGCTCCATAGGGTTTAGGTCTGGAGACATGCTTGGCCAGTCCATCACCTTTACCCTCAGCTTCTTTAGCAAGGCAGTGGTCATCTTGAAGGTGTGTTTGGGGTCATTATCATGTTGGAATACTGCCCTGCGGCCCAGTCTCTGAAGGGAGGGGATCATGCTCTGCTTCAGTATGTCACAGTACATGTTGGCATTCATGGTTCCCTCAATGAACTGTAGCTCCCCAGTGCCGGCAGCACTCATGCAGCCCCAGACCATGACACTCCCACCACCATGCTTGACTGTAGACAAGACACACTTGTCTTTGTACTCCTCACCTGGTTGCCGCCACACACGCTTGACACCATCGGAACCAAATAAGTTTATCTTGGTCTCATCAGACCACAGGACATGGTTCCAGTAATCCATGTTCTTTGTCTGCTTGTCTTCAGCAAACTGTGTGTGGCTTTCTTGTACATCATATTTAGAAGAGGCTTCCTTCTGGGATGACAGCCATGCAGACCAATTTGATGCAGTGTGCGGCGTATGGTCTGAGCACTGACAGGCTGACCCCCCACCCCTTCAACCTCTGCAGCAATGCTGGCAGCACTCATACGTCTATTTCCTAAAGACAACCTCTGGATATGATGCTGAGTACGTGACCTCAACTTCTTTGGTGGACCATGGCGAGGCCTGTTCTGAGTGGAACCTGTCCTGTTGAATGGCTGTATGGTCTTGGCCACCGTGCTGCAGCTCAGTTTCAGGGTCTTGGCAATCTTCTTATAGCCTATGTCATCTTTACGTAGCGCAACATTTCTTTTTTTCAGATCCTCAGAGAGTTCTTTGCCATGAGGTGCCATGTTGAACTTTCAGTGACCAGTATGAGAGAGTGAGAGCGATAACACCAAATTTAACACACCTGCTCCCCGTTCACACCTGAGACCTTGTAACACTAACGAGTCACATGACACCGGGGAGGGAAAATGGCTAATTGGGCCCAATTTGGACATTTTCACTTAGGGGTGTACTCACTTTTGTTGCCAGCAGTTTAGACATTAATGGCTGTGTGTTGAGTTATTTTTAGGGGACAGAAAAATTACACTGTTATACAAGCTGTACACTCACTACTTTACATTGTAGACAAGTGTCATTTCTTCAGTGTTGTCACATGAAAAGATAGAAGAAAATATTCACAAAAATGTGAGGGGTGTACTCACTTTTGTGAGATACTGCATATATGCATGCTGACATCAGGAGAGAGGAGAGCGATCAAGAGATGAGCTTACTGGGCTGCTTCCCCTTTTACTGCCCAGTCACAGGTTGAGGGCGAGTCCAGGACAACCTGGGCTCAGAGGAAGCAGGTTGAATGGTGCTGCCCATTGGACTGAGGACATCTAATAGATTTTAGGATTGAAGATGAATGGTTTTGTTATTTTTTAGGATATAAAAAAGGAAATATGTGTATGCCTGGTGTTTAGCCAAGTCTCAGAGAGACATACAAAAAGCTTTCATAGCCGATTTCCTTATGAGACTGCTAGCCCCCTGCCCTGTCAATAAAGGGAATTAATAAATAAGTGGAAAATACCGCTTTATGGCCACTAGATGGAGCTGATGGAAGCACAGAAAATAGATACAATGTAGCTATTCTAGAGAACGCTGGAGGGAATTAGTACACAATCGATACTGCAATATGGGCACTAGACGGAGCTGAGGGAATTATACGAAATACAAACAAATTAGTAAAAAGAGATACAATGTAACAATTCTAGAGAACGCTGGAGGGAATTAGTGAAAAGTCGATACTGCAATATGGCCACTAGACGGAGCTGAGAGAATTATACGGAATACAAACATCTTAGTAAAAAGAGATACAATGTAACAATTCTAGAGAACGCTGGAGGGAATAAGTACATACATGGAAAATATTGCAATATGGCCACTAGATGGAGCTGAGGAAATCATGGGGAATAAGTAGATCTTAGTAAGAGGAGATACAATGTAACAACTCTAAAGAACACCGGAGAGCAGAAGTAAAGAAATGGAAAATACATTATGGCCACTAGATGGAGCTGAGGGAATCACAGAGAATAAATAGATCTTAGTAAGAGGAATTACAAAGTAACAATTCTAGAGAACGACGGAGGGAATTAGTAAATAGATGAAAAATATTGCAATATGGCCACTAGATGGAGCTGAGGGAATCATAGGGAATAAATAGATCTTAGTAAGAGGAGTTACAATGTAACAATTCTAGAGAACGCTAGAGGGAATTAGAACATACATGGAAGATACTGCAATATGGCCACTAGATGGAATCACAGGGAATTAAAGCAGAAGTAAAGGCAACTTTATGAAAATGTGATGACAGGCAGAGTACTTATGGCAGAAGACACCCTATTGGTCTCTTCTGCCATAAATGCATCCTTCAGCCTGTCAGCCATCATGTACACTGAGCTGCGCATGAGCAGCTTAGTCATTTACGACCCTGATCTGTGCCGTGGCATGCGCAGGAGTGACGTCATCACGGCCCGGCCTATCAAACAACTGAAGGCATGGAACCCCAAAGTGAGACCGAGAGAAGATAGAAGCATCGGGGGCCAGCTGGATCAATCTAACCACATCGCTGGAGGGCACCTTCTGACAGGTAAGTCTGTCATATATGCTGAGAATACTAGCACATTATGGAATAACCCATCTGGGGAACCCCAAAATAAAGATTATATGGAAGAGTTTACAACTGCTTCAATAGATACAATGTAACAATTCTAGAGAATGCTAGAGGGAATTAGAACATGCATGGAAGATACTGCAATATGGCCACTAGAGGGAGCTGAGGGAATTATAGGGAAAAAAACAGATCTTAGTAAGAAGAGATACAATATAACAATTCTACAGAACGCTGGGGGGAACTAGTATATAAATACAACCATTTCTACTATAGGATCCTTGTATATTTGCCAATTCCCTTCTGAGTTCTCTAGAATAGTTACAATATATCTCCTCTTACAAAGATGTAATTATTCCCCATGATCCTCAGCTCCATCTGGTGGCCATACTGTAGTATTTTCCTGATTTGGTTGTTATGTTCTTTATGAATGAACCTATCTATACTCTTACCCATAATATTTGAAGAACATTCAACCAGATGAGAAATAGCTTAAGAACATTCAGCTTTACCTCATTCTCACCATAGCTCATTAGCTTATAATATTATATATATATATATATATATATACATATACACACACACACACACACAGAGTACATTATGTATTATGTAGCTGGCTCATTACCAGAACTGCACATTATATATATCCTACTGATGTGAATAGGGCTTGACAAGGCATCATGGGGAGCACAGGGTGGGTGCACACAGTAGTAGTACATGACATAACTGCACACTGGCTATGCCGATTACACAGGATATGAGTATCTCTGATTGTGTGGAGAGGATGTAAAGCAGTACGTGCAACAGTCTACACTACACAAACACACTATGCCGTGTACCAGCAGATGTGTGTGCATTGTAGGATGTGGTTTACACAGCACGGCGTGTAGATGCTGTAGTACGCAGCAGAGTGGGCATTGTCTAGACTATGATAGTACACGGGAGGATGGGTAGTGTAGTACGTGTGAGTGGTGTAGGTTGTGTAGTACGTGGCAGGGTGAGTAGTGTAAATTGTGTAGTACGTGGCAGGGTGAGTAGTGTAGATTGTGTAGTACGTGGCAGGGTGAGTAGTGTAGATTGTGTAGTACGTGGCAGGGTGAGTAGTGTAGATTGTGTAGTACGTGGCAGGGTGAGTAGTGTAGATTGTGTAGTACACGGGAGGGTGAGTAGTGTAGATTGTGTAGTACACGGGAGGGTGAGTGGTGTAGATTGTGTAGTACACGGGAGGGTGAGTAGTGTAGATTGTGTAGTATGTGGCAGGGTGAGTAGTGTAGTATGTGGCAGGGTGAGTAGTGTAGTATGTGTAGTACAAGGCAGGGTGAGTAGTGTAGATTGTGTAGTACACGGGAGGGTGAGTAGTGTAGTATGTGGCAGGGTGAGTAGTGTAGATTGTGTAGTACAGGGGAGGGTGAGTAGTGTAGTATGTGTAGTACAAGGCAGGGTGAGTAGTATAGTATATGGCAGGGTGAGTAATGTAGATTTTGTAATTGATTAGATTAGTATAGATTGTGTAGTATGTGGCAGGGTGAGTAGTGTAGTATACAGCAGGGTGAGTACTGTAGATTGTGTAGTACACGGGAGGGTAAGTAGTGTAGTACACAGCAGGGTGAGTAATGTAGTACACAGGAGGATGAGTAGTGTAGTATGTGTAGTACACGGGAGGATGAGTAGTGTAGTACACGGGAGGATGAGTAGTGTAGATTGTGTAGTACACAGCAGAGTGAGAAGTATAGATTATATAGTACACAGCAGGGTGTGTAATGTGTTGGTTGTGTAGTAAACAGGGTGGGGGTAGTACACAGCAAGGCGAGTAGGTTGTGTTGTAGCCAGCACAATGTGTGTAGTCTATAGCAATGGTGTGTAGGCTGTGCGGTGTACACTGAGCAAGGTGTGTAGGTTGTGTAGTATATAGTACACAGCAAGGTTTGCAGGGTGTGTGTAGTGTAGATTGTGTTGTATACAGCAGGGTTTGCAGGGTGTGTATTGCACTGTACACAGAAAGATATTTACAGAGTGTACATTGTGTAGGTATGCAAGTTGTGTAGCGTATAGTAGTACAGAACAGAGAGTGTATTGTACATTGTGTAAGTTTGTAGATTGCATAGTGTACATTGTGTAGGGTGTTTGTAGTGCAAATTGTGTTAGGGTGTACTGTACACGGTGTAGATTTGTAAGGTGCATACTGTACAGTGTATAGGTTTATACAATGTAAAGTACACAGCAGGGTGTGTATAGTGTACAATGTGTTGGTTTTCACGGTGTGTAGGCTGTACTGAACAGTACACAACAAGGTGTGTAGGTTGTGTTATGCCGCGTACACACGACCGGACTTTCCGGCAGACTAGGTCCGAAGGGATTAGTCCGTCGGACAATCCGATTGTGTGTGGGGCTAATCCGATCGTTTTTTCAAAGAAAGAAAGAATCCGACGGACCTAGAAATAGAAAGTTTCCAATCTATGCAACGGACTCAATTCCGACAGACTAAAAATCGGGAAAAACGTTCGTCTGTGTGCCGGTCCGACGGACCAAATATGATACAAGGGCAGCTATTGGCTATTGAACTTCTTTTTCTAGTCCCGTCGTACGTCATCACGTTCAAAACTAAGGGACTTTCGAATGGACTTAGTCTGTTTGTGTGTGGCCAAGTCCATTCATTCAGAAAGTCCGTTGTGAAGTCCGGCCGTGTGTACGCGGCATAAGATGTGTATTTGTACACAGCAGGGTGCGTAAGCTGTGTAGTTGTACAGTACACATTACGGTGTGTAGAATGTGTTGTACTCAGCAGGGTGTAAGTAGTGTACCTAATGTAGTTTCTGTAGGGTGCGTAGGTTGTGTAGTTGTACACTGTGTAGGGTGTGTGTAGTGTACAGTTTGTAGCACACAGTAGCAAGTGCGTTTAGGTTGTGCATTATATTGTACACAAAAGGATGTGTAGGTTGTGTAGTAGTACACTATGTATGGTGTATTTTATAGTAAAAACACAGCAGGGTGTGTGGGGGTTGTGTATTGTATCAGATTGTGTAGTGTATGTAAGTGTGCACAGGAGGGTGTGTGCATCTTGCAGTTTATAGGCTGTGTAGTAGTTTGTGCAGGGTGTGTAGGTTGATTATTTGTACACAGCAGGGTGAATAGTTTTACACTATGCAGGTTGTACAATTCACAACAGGGTGTGTAGTGTTGTAGAGTCTATAGTATACTATGTAGGGTGTGTATTTGCACACTGTGTGTAGTAGTAGTACACTGTATAGGGTGTGTAGCAAAGTATATATTAGGGTGTGTATGTGCACAGTGTGTGTAGTAGTACTACTGTGTAGGGTGTGTAGTATACAGTAGGGTGTGAATTTGCAGTGTGTGAAGTAGTAGTAGTGCACTGCATAGGGTGTCTACCAGTGTGTGTATAGTAGGACACAGGGTGTGTATTTGCAGTGTGTGTGTGTGGTAGTAATACATGGTGTAGGGTGTGTATTGTGGGGGTAGTAGCACACAGAGTGTGTATTTGCACAGTATGTGTATAGTAGTACACTGTGTAGTAGTGTGTGTAGTTTATAGCAGCACACAATCTGTGTAGTAGTACTCTGGGTGCGTATTTGCACAGTGTGTATTGCGTAGTGCAGTACCAAAAATATGTATTACTATATATTATAATATATAATATTAAATGTGTATTACTCTGGGTGTGTAGTATAGATCCAGTAGTAGTACTCAGGGTGTGTAGTATAGTAGCAGTACTCAGTGTATAGTATAGTAGTAGTATTAGTCTGGGTGTGTAGTATAATAATAGTAGTAGTATTACTCTGGGTGTGCAGTATAATAGTAGTAGTATTAGTCTGGGTGTGCAGTATAATAGTAGTAGTATTACTCTGGGTGTGCAGTATAATAGTAGTAGTATTACTCTGGGTGTGCAGTATAATAGTAGTAGTATTACTCTGGGTGTGCAGTATAATAGTAGTAGTATTACTCTGGGTGTGTAGTATAATAGTAGTAGTATTACTCTGGGTGTGCAGTATAATAGTAGTGGTATTACTCTGGGTGTGCAGTATAATAGTAGTAGTATTACTCTGGGTGTGCATTATAATAGTAGTGGTATTACCCTGGGTGTGCATTATAATAGTAGTGGTATTACTCTGGGTGTGCATTATAATAGTAGTGGTATTACTCTGGGTGTGTAGTATAATAGTAGTGGTATTACTCTGGGTGTGTAGTATAATAGTAGTGGTATTACTCTGGGTGTGTAGTATAATAATAGTAGTATTATTACTCTGGGTGTAGATCCAGTAGTAGTACTCAGGGTGTGCAGTATAGTAGTAGTACTCAGAGTGTATAGTATAATAGTAGTATTATTACTCTGGGTGTATAGTATAGAAGTAGTAGTAGTGCTCAGGGTGTGTAGTATTAGTCTGGGTGTTTAGCATTAGTATTATTACTCAGGGTGTGTAGTAGTAGTATTATTACTCATTGTGTGTAGTGTAGTATAGTAGTAGTATTACTCTGGGTGTGTAGTAGTAGTAGTAGTCTGTGTGTGTAGTATAGTAGTATTATTACTCAGGGTGTGTAGTGCAGTAGTAGTCTGTGTGTGTAGTATTATTATTACTCAGGGTGTGTAGTAGTAGTATTAGTGTGTAGTAAAGTAGTAGTATTATTACTCAGGGTGTGTAGTGCAGTAGTAGTATGTGTGTTGTGTAGTGTAGTAGTAGTATTATTACTCAGGGTGTGAAGTGCAGTGGTAGTATGTGTGTTGTATAGTGGTAGTATGTGTGTTGTGTAGTATTATTACTCAGGGTGTGTAGTGTAGCTCTCCGGGCCGGATGTTGCACACACAGCAGGAATATGACACTCTGACCTCACAGGGCCTCTCCAGCTGCACCCTGAGCCCACCTGGCTTGTAACCCCGCCCTTTCCTTCCTTCAGTCCCGCCCATCGCCATAGACCGCTGTGCCAACACTCCCCGCCCCTCCCACTCTCGATTGGCCACCTCGCCAGTCAGTCGCGGCTCACGGGCGTGGCCAGCGAGCGATACATTGTAACAAGAGAGAAACAGTGGCGGGCGCGCGCCTGTGTAAGAAGCGATGCGCGCTCCCGCGCCCTACCTGCACCCACATATCTTCACCCCCCCCCTTTCAGTACCGGGCACCCCCTCCCCCTCAGCACCCCGGCTCCGGTCCGGTACAGCCCGGCCCTCCTCCCTCTCTGCTTGCCCGGGTCAGACGGGTGTGGGCCCGTCACTCGCCCGCCCGGCCAGTCGCCACATTGGCTAGTAGCGGGGACTCACCTCTCCGAGGGCCGCTCCCGGCTCGGGGGGGTCCCGGGGTGTCTCCTCCGGGCCGTGCACGGAGCGCTCAGAGCGGCCGGCTCCTCCTCTCCCCTCCGCCGCCGCCGCCGCTGCTGCTGCCAGCTGTGACCACCATCTTCTCCCAGCACAGGAAATGACGGAGGAACCGGCGGAGCCGGACCCCCGAGCAACGGGGCCCTCCCCACCCCCGCCCCGCACACCCGGGGGCCCCTCACCCCGGGCCCCTCCGGCATCGCATTAACCCTCCCTGTGCCGGGTGACTATGGAGGGTTAACCCCTTGTGTGCCGGGCATGACCCCTTCCCCCTCCCTGTCCTGGAGGGGGGGGGGGTCACCGCCCACATGGTGCCCAATAATCATCACATGGCACGGCCCAACTCCGGGGCAAAAATCATTTTATTTAAAGTGGAACTACGAGCAAAACTTTTTTTTTTTTCCATTGTCAGGTTTTTTCCCCCCATCTGTGTCCCCATCAGGGAGATTTCTCTTCACTTCCTGTCCCACAACCAAAACAGGAAGTGACAGGAAATTCCTGCAAATTAGCCACTTGCCCTCCGGAAGGTTTTACCCCATCTATGTGGGTATTTTAAATTTTTTTTTTGCTTTTGAGCCCTGCGCTCCTTTATGGCTCCATTCACACACGATCGCGGGGGCCAAATCACTGCGATTCCGCCCCCAAGATTAACTTCGAAAATTGAACAAATAGGTCTGGATGGCCGCACTCCAATGAAAACGATTTCTTTATTGTTATAATAAATCCCTGCAGCAAGGATAAAACCACTGACGCGTTTCACATTGTTATAGCAGGTGCTTATTCATAGCACTACTTTACGGCTCCATTCCACACGATCGCAGGGCCAAATCGCCGCGATTCCGCCCGCAAATTGAACTGCGAAACTTAAAACAAAGAGGTCTGGATGGTCGCACTCCAATGAAAACGATTTCTTTATTGTTATAATAAATCAGTTCCGCAAATGATAAAACTTTTGACGCGTTTCACACCGTTATAGCAGGTGCTTATTCATAGCGCTACTTTACAGGTCTGTTCACACACCATCGCGGGGCCAAATCGCTGCGATTCCGCCAGCAAGAATTGAACTGGCTGCAGAACGCGTTTGCGATGCCGTTACTTCTAATGGCCGCGATTACGCCTGCGATCGTGCGTGAATGGAGCCTTTTCCTGGTAATGGTGCGGTTATGTGACACTGTACACAAATAAAATTGTTGTCTTTTTTTTTTTTTCCCCAAAAATAGAGCTTTCTTTTGGTGGTATGTTATCACCGCTGCGCTGCTTTTTTTTTTTTTTTTTTTTTTTTTTTTTTTGCGCTATAAACAAAAAAAATTAAAAACAATATTTTTTTACTTTCTGCTACAAAACACATCCAATACAAAATGTAAAAAAATCAAATCTCTTCATTAATTTAAGCCAATATGTATTCTGCTACATATTTTTGGTCAAAAAAATAAATTCCTAAATAAGTGTAAATTGATTGGTTTGTGCAAAAGTTATAGCGTCTACAAACTATGGGATATATACTGGAATTTATTTATTTTTTTCATTTTTTTTCTTCTTTTTTTTTAAATATTTTTTTTCTTCTTTTTTTTTTTTTATTTTTATTTTTTTATATATATACTAGCATAGGCATGCACACATCCTGGGAACACCCTAATCACCCTGTGCTGTGCAGATCCCCACCTGCCAGCTAACTGGCTGCAGAGAAAGGGATTGAGGAATCTCTGTCCTCAGTCCCTTTCTCTGTCTCAAAGGTGGGAACACCAAAGGTCTGTTTAGACCCCCTGAAATTTCTCAACCCCGCCCCCATGGGGCTGCTAGAAAAAAAAGTAAAAATATAATAAAACTTTTTTTTGTAAAAAAATAAAATAAAATTGTAAAACAAAAAAAAATGCTAAAAAAAATTACTGACTCCAACCTCTGCCCTACTTCTATACCTATATCTATATATATATATATATATATCTATAGATATAGATATATATACATAGTATATATGTACACACACACGCATATGTACGCTCCTTGAGGGCGGGGACTGATGTGAATGCACAACTATATATGCAAAGCGATGCGTATATTGACGGCGCTATATAAATACCTTAAAAAAATAAAATTATAAAACGAAAAAAAGGATAAAAAAGAAACTACTGACACCAACCTCTGCCCTACTGCTATGTCTATATATATATATATATATATATATATATATGTACACACGGGCATATGTACGCTCCTCGAGGGTAGGGACTGATGTGAATGCACAACTATATATGTAAAACGCTTTGTAAATTGACGGCGCTATATAAGTACCTGAAATAAATTAAGAAAATAAAATTATAAAACTAAAAAAAAATTATAAAAAAAACTGCTGACACCAACCTCTGCCCTACTGCTATATCTATATATACACAGTATATATGTACACACGTGCATATGTATGCCCCTAGAGGGTGGGGACTGATGTGAATGCGCAAGTATATATGTAAAGCGCTGCGTAAATTGAGGGTGCTATATAAGTACCTTAAATAAAAAATAAATAAATATGTGTTTGAGCTTCAGGGTGCACACCCATATATAATAGTAATGGCGGCGATCAGCAACCTATAGCAGGACTGCGATACCGCGGCAGGAAGTCAGACGCTAACTGACACTTTGTGGGAACCAGTGACCCTAATACAGTGAGCAGTGCTAAAAATATGCACTGTCACTGTACTAATGCCACTGGCTGGGAGAGGTTAAACATCTAGGGCAGCCATTCTCAACCCGGGTTCCTCCAAAGGTTGCTAGGGGTTCCTCCAAAGGTTGCTAGGGGTTCCTTGGAACCTTAGGGTTCCTCCAAAGGTTGGTGGGGTTCCTTGGAACCTTAGGGTTCCTCCAAATGTTGCTAGGGGTTCCTTGGAACCTTAGGGTTCCTCCAAAGGTTCCTAGGGGTTCCTTTGACCCTTAGGGTTCCTCCAAAGGTTGTTGGGGTTCATTGGAACCTTAGGGTTCCTCCAAAGTTTGCTAGGGGTTCCTTGGACCCTTAGGGTTCCTCCAAAGTTTGCTAGGGGTTCCTTGGACCCTTAGGCAGAAATGAAGACCCACGTTAATATAAGTGATTCTGCGCAGGAGGGCTGCCCTGTAGCTGTATATCTGCTATTTAGTGTCTGACTGTGGGAGTCAGGCTTGTAACTGTCAACCTTGCAATGCCTCATGGGATTTGTAGTTTCGAAACAGCTGGAGGGCCGCCAGTTTGAGACCCCTGGAGCCTTAAAGTGGTTGCAAAGTCAGAAGGGTTTTTCTCTTAAAGCGGAGTTCCACCCAAAAATGGAACTTTCGCTTTAAGGGAAGGTGACCCCCTGGCATGCCACATTTGGCATGTCATTTTTTTTTTTGGGGGGGGGAGCGGATATCCTCTTTTTAGAGAATTCCAGCTTCAACTTCCTCCTGGCGCACCACGGCGCCGGAAGCAAGTTCACCCCCCCCCCCCCCCTCTCAGCAATCGCAGAGAGGAGGGGGAGATGAGCGGGGCTTCGATCCCCTGCATCGCTGGACCCTGCGACAGGTAACTCCTCTTTAATGCATTCTACCTGAGCCTCCTCTGTGTTTAGTGATGTCCACGAGTTCCTCAGGCGTCCTGAGCTCTCCCTCCCGATTGGCTGAGACACTGGCTCCCGCTGCTGTCACAGTCAGTAAGCCAATCAGGAGAGAGAGGGGGCGGGGCCGAATTGGGGCTCTATGTCTGAATTGACACAGGGGCTCGACAGCAGGGAGGGGCCAGGAGAGGCGGATCAGGGCTGCTCTGTGCACAACCATTTCACAGAGCAGGTAAGTACATAACATGTTTGTTATTTTTATAGGGGAATAAAATGAGACTTTACAATCATGTTGGTTGGAAAGGCACAAGGTTTTTTAATGTCGGGAAATGGATAAACAGGCAGGTCGCAAAGGTAGTGCATTTGCCTTCGCCCGATCACACGGTACAGCAGTACCATGCGATCCAGTTGCCGTGCGTTTTATGAAGTAGTACATGCATTACTTTTGCTGCAGTCTGGCGTGATTTAAGCCCGTTCAAACGAATGGGCTGAAATTGCACCGTACGCGAATCGCATGTGAATCGCACAGGAACGCACGCCACAAGCCTGTGTGGTTCATGGTGTGAACTGGCCCCAAAGCCCCATTCACACTAAGTGTAGTAGCAGCTTACGTTCCAACCCACATTTTTTGGCATGCCACTCATAGATCAGCCAATTGTGGTCTGCCCTTCGTGTGACAAATGTGCTAAAGAAGACCACACAACAAAATGCATATCTGTTCGCCGCATTTCAGGTGCCATAAAGAATTAATGACACCACAAGCGGGACGCGTGCTTTGTCACTTTTTTTTTTTTTTGTGCATTCAGGGAACACACAGCCATGTATAGGGCCCCAAACCCTCTCTGTGCGGGCACTGTGTGTTAACCCTTTGCTTCCTGGGAAGACGCCTGCTGTCACACTGGCCACATGCTAGCCTGTGGCTGGTCTGGATTTAGGCTGACATGGTGTTATCGGTAGCACATTCCTAACCCTTTGTGTGCTGGAAATATGCATGCTGGCACAGTGCCAACTCTCTCTGTCCTGGGGTGATCTCTGCTATCTGGTCACATGCTAGCCCATGGCTGATCTGTTTACATGGAGGAGCATGCTTAACCCTTGCTGTGCTGGTACAGGGTTAACCCTTCCTTTCCTGGGCTGAATTCTGACATCACACTGCCCACATACTACTAGTCCATGGCTGGTCTGGTTGTATGCTGGCATAGTGTTAACCCCTTCTGTGCTGGGGTGATGTCTGCCGCCACAACTGGTCACATGCTAGCCCGATAACGATGTGATTGCATGGTGGGACATTCTTAACCCCTTCTGTGCTGGCAAGGTGTTAGCCCATGGCTGGTCTGGTTGTATGCCGGCATGGCGTTAACCCTCTCTGTGCTGGGGGTCATGTCTTGTCATGCTGGCCTTATGCTAGCCCAGTAATAATCTCAATGAATGGTGATGCATTCTTAACCCTTTCTATGCTGAGGTGATGCCTGCTCTCACACTGGCCACCTGCTTCTGATTGTAGACTGGCATGTTATTAACCTTTTGCGTGCTGGACACATGCATGACTACCTTCTGTGCTGACAGGGTGTTAACCTTTTAATTCCTGTCTGCTGCCACACTGGCCACAATATTCTGATTGCACGATGGAACATTCTTAACCCTCTCTGTGCTGGCACCGTGTTAACCCTTTGTTTCTGGGAAAATGCCCGCTGTCACACTGGCCTTATGCTAGCCCATGGCTGGTCTGGGTGTATGCAGGCCTGGTGTTAACCCTTTCTGTGCTGGGGAGATGTCTGGTCATGTTGGCCACATGCTAGCCCAATGATCAGGGCTGTCTTATCCCTCCTGTGTTAAATTGTATTGTAAGTGTATTGTCTGCCCTCATGTTGCAAAGCACTGCGCAAACTGTTGGCGCTATATAAGTCCTGTACAATAATAATCATGATCTGACTGCATGATGATATATTCTTAACCCTTTCTGTGCTGGAGTGATGTCTTGTTACACTGGCCACATGCTGGCCCAATAACGATCTGATTGCATGGTGATACATTCTTAACCCTTTCTGTGCTGGGTACACACACGACCAGCTCCTGTGCTGGCACGGTGTTAACCCTCTCTGTGCTGGGGGGTGAGGATTTTTTTCACACTGGCCATATACTAGCCCGCTTGGCAGATATGCCTGTATAGTGGCACACCTTAAACCCTTTCTTTGCTATCATGGTGTTGTTAACCCTTTCTTTTCTCATTTGAATTCCTATGTCTCACTGACCACATGCTAATCTGGCTGTACGCTGGCATGGCGTTAACCCTTTGTGTGCTGGGGTGGCCACGTATTCAGTAATGATCTGATGGCATTGTGGAACATTCTTAACCCTTTTCTGTGCTGGACGCATGCATGACCCAGTTCTGTGCTGGCAGAGTGTTTCTTTTCCAGAATGATGCTTGCTGTCACACTGGCCATGTGTTAGCCTATGTCTGGTTGTATGGCATCATGGTGTTAACCCTCTCTGTGCCGGGGTTGATGACTTCTTTCACACCGGCCACATACTAAACCACTTGGCAGATCTGCCTGTATGGTGGCACACCATTAACCCTTTCTGTGCAGGCACAGTACTAACCCTTTCTGTGCTAGTGATGGGTCTGCGCCCATGATGACCCGACCTGCTGGTACATTCTTAACCCTCTCCAAGCTGGTCACATACATATGATCTATTTCTGTTTTGGAGCTGTGTTAACCCTCTCTGTGCCAGGGCCATGCTCTTACACTGGCCACCCATATAGCTGTCCTCTGCCTGTGGAAATGTTAATTCCTTCTGTGCCTGTGCCCATGGGGACCTGCTGGAACATTCTTAAGCCTCTCCAAGCAGGCCACATGCATATGATCTACTTCTGTGCTGGTACCACGTTAACCCTCTCAGTGCCAGGGCGATGCTGCCCTTAAGCTGGTCCCTGCTAGCCCGGCTGTCATCTACTGGTAGAAAGTTAACCCTTTTTGTGCTGGTCACATGCATGATCTGCTTCTTTGCTGGGCTAAGGGGTTATGTGCAGACTGGCCACATACCAGCTTAATGTGTTTAGCATTAACCCCTTCCTTACTCAGATGCCTGGTTCCCAAATGCAGGGACAAATTCCTTTACTGGCATGATGCTAACCCTTGCTGTATAAGGTTGATGCCCGTGTCACACACTAGCCCCTCACTAGCCCATCTGTTATTGGGTTAACCCTCTCTGTGCTAGGAGAGTGCCTGTGTGCTCCCAGTCTGACCTCCTAGGTAATCTACATATCTGCTGGCACAATGTTAACCCTTTCTTCTATAAGATATGTCTGGCTGCATACTAGCCCATGTGTGTTAACTCTTTCTTTACTGCTTGCTCAAGTATTGGCCACATATATACTAATATATGGTCTAATTGCAAAGGATACACTGCGATGTCTGTTCCCGTTTCTAGGCTGGTATGGTTTTAACCCTTGTGGTACTGGGCAGTGCCAGCTGTTGCTTTGGCCCCCATGACATCCGATAGTAGTGTAATAATCCAGGCTGGCACAGAGCCACCTACTCCGGGGCTGGCCACATGTTCTGCTTTTGAGTTGGCAAATTAACCTTTTGCATACCCGAATGATGACCTGTTGTTTGACTGGCCACATACTTGCCTCTATAGGATCTGATCCAATGCTTGCAGTGCTGGGGTGATGCCTGCAGCCAAGCTGGTCCCATTCTATCCAATGTTTGCCCAGCCTTGGTGCGTAAAATAAAAGCAAATTAAACTTACGTTTTAACCCTTTGCAGTGCTGAAATTATGCTTGCAGTATACTAGGAGAATACTGTTCTACCCATTTATAAGATATTTCCAACTCATGGCATGTACATAGCAAAAATTACACCCCAAAATATATTCTGCTTCTCCTCCTGAGTACGGCGATACCACGTGTGAGACTTTTACACAGCCTGGCCACATAGAGAGGCGCAACATGCAGGGAGCATCATCAGGTGTTCTAGGGACATGCATTTCAAATCTAATTTGACTACCTATTACACTTTTGTGAGGCACTGATGGGCATTGTAGTGGCACAGATGAGTAATGATGTGGCATGGATGAGCCCTGATGTGGCATGGATTTGGCATGGATGATGAGTACTGATGTGGCATGGATGTGGCACGAATGAGCACTGATATGGCATGGTTGTGTCACGGATGAGCACTGATGTGGCATGGTTGTGGCACGGATGAGTACTGATGTGGCATGGTTGTGGCACGGATGAGCACTGATGTGGCATGGTTGTGGCACGAATGAGCACTGATATGGCATGGTTGTGTCACGGATGAGCACTGATGTGGCATGGTTGTGGCACGGATGAGTACTGATGTGGCATGGTTGTGGCACGGATGAGCACTGATGTGGCATGGTTGTGGCACAGATGAGAACTGATGTGGCAATGATGAGAACTGATGTGGAACGGATGATGTAGCAAATATTAATTTGCATTTCTAACACACTTGGGTGGACTCTGAGCTCTGAGTCCACCTTTTTTGAAGCCTATCAGACCTTATGGCTCTAATCAGGTGCTTCAAAAATACACCTCCGCCGCTGTAATTCAGGTGCCTGGTGTCCGAAAAGGGGCCTGACACATGAAAAGGGGGTGGTGGCGGCGCTGCGGCGACGATGGATAGATTCATGCAATGCATGAATCTATCCATTAGTCATAGAGGGGGCGGCCGGAGAGAGAGGGTGGCGCCCGTGCGCCTTTAATGGACGCACCGCCACTGGGCTTGCCACAATTTATCGCTTAACGAACGCAGCAGAATTGCACCCATGTTTAGGTGCCATTGAAAATGAATAGCACCTGAACAAGAGTGGTGCGATTTGTCAGTTTTGCAGAGCGTTTTGCCCACGATCGCAAATACCTAGGTGTGACCAGGGCCATAATAAATTTACAAGGATCCTGTAATAACAATGGTTACATTTATTTTCTAATTGTTTCCAACATGCTCTAGAATTGTTACATTGGCTCTATTCTTACTAAGCCGAATTTGTTCCATATGATCCTGTGTGCCATCTAGTGGCCATAATGCATTTTTCCACATTCATAAGTTTTGTGATGAATGAACCTGTCTTTACTACTGCCCATAATATTTGGCATATTAATCGGAAGAGAAAAATTGTTTAAGAAAATGCAATTTTACCCCATTCTCATTAACAGCTGATTAGTTAGCAAAGAACAACTGTATGTGCAGTTTCGCTGGACGGGCAACTATGCAATTCTTTCTGTAAGCACACCCATAAATCTATACTATACAATGACCATGACTATACATATATATATATATATATGTGTACTTACAATCAACAGAAACAGTAGAGAAAAAGTGTGAGCGTTGTATCTAATTTGGCAAAAATTTTAAACTCAAGATATGCTAAAAAAAATGATATCAATGAAACCAATGAATGTATACCTAGAATATGTAAATTAATTTAAAATGCAAATCAATAATACTTTCCCAAAAAATATTTATATTTTACAAGGTAGTGCAATAAAATGTTTTATTATTATTATTATTATTATTGTTATCATTATGCTGAGTCTCCTTTCAATGCTCCTGTTTTGTTGACGTTAAAGGAGCATTAAACCCAAAAGCAAACATTGGGTTTTCTCTCCCCCCCCTCTCTCTCTTCTCTCCCTCTCTCTCCCCACTTCTCTCTCTCCTCTCTCTCTTCTCTCCCCCTTCTTTCTCTCTCTCTCCCTCTCCTCTCTCTCTCCCCCTTCTCTCTCCCCCTTCTCTCTCCTCCCTCCCTCCCTCCCTCCCCCTTCTCTCTCTCCCCCTTCTCTCTCTCCTCTTTCTCTCTCTCTCTCCTCTCTCTCTCCTCTCTCTCTCTCCTCTCTCTCTCTCTCTCTCTCTCTCTCTCTCTCTCTCTCTCTCTCTCTCTCTCTCCCCTTCTCTCTCTCTCTCCCCCTCTCTACCCCTTCTCTCTCTCCTCTCCTCTCTCCTCTCCCCCTCTCTCTCCCCCTTCTCTCTCTCTCTCCTCTCCCCTTCTCTCTCTCTCCCCTCTCTCTCTCTCCCCTCTCTCTCCTCTCCCCCTCTCTCCTCTCCCCTCTCTCCTCTCCCCCCTCTCTCTCTCCCCCTTCTCTCTCCTCTCCCCCTTCTCTCTCTTTCTCTCTTTATCTTTCCATCCATTACTTTCATACTCTTTCTTTCTTCCCATAAGTGCTCTTGGAAGTGCAGTCGCTGTAGATCTGAGGGGAAGATCTAAAATGAGGGGAAGCTCTGCTGATTTCTATCATCTTATCTTGTGCAAGCAAAAATTTAGTTTTTTATTTTCCTTGCATGCAGTGGCGGCTGGTGAAGTTTTTGGATGGGGGGGGGCAGACTCTGCCCATTATTTTTGTCCCCTCCCACTTCTTATAATCCACCCAATCCGTCCCCTGTATTCCACTTCCTTCCACCCATAGTGTTAGGAGACGGCGCATTACTCACGTATGCGTTCGCTTCTGCGCGCGAGCGTGTCGGGACTGGGTGCTTTAAAAAAAATATATATATTTTTTATTATATTTATTTTTTCACAGTTTAAAAAAAAAAAAAATGGTGTCACTTTTATTCCTATTACAAGGAATGTAAACATCCCTTGTAATAGAAAAAAGCATGACAGGTCCTCTTATATATGAGATCTGGGGTCAAAAAGTCCTCAGATCTCATATTTATACTAAAATGCAAAAAAGGTTTATAAAAATGTCTTTGCCAGCAAATTAACTGTGAGTAACAAGCAGCAGAGCAGACCATTACTTTGTTTGCACTTTGCTGAATAAGAATAATACTGCATGGCATGTGATCCTCCTGCAAGCATTATGTTTTTTTTCTGCTCAATTTATATTCTTTCTTTTAAAGATTGCTCTAATAATTCCTGCACAACAGTTGACTACTGGTCTAGTAAAGGCTTAGGCTGGCCGGGGTGCATTTGGCAATTAATTTGCAATTTAAATCGTTTTTTTTCCATAGAGACAAGGCTGCAATGCCACTCACCTCACTTGCAGCTCCGCTCGGGCTGAGGAACGGAGACGCCGATGTCACTTCCGGCTGCGTCACGAAAACTCAAAAGTGACCTGCCTGTCTTTGAATGACAAGGCTTCCACCCATAGAATCACAGTGATTTTACGGGCGGAAGCTAGTCGGCGTTCTACATTGCGCCGCAAGGCGGGTTAAAAAACTCGCAAATGAACCGCCATGGATGCAAAGTCTCTATTTCCACTCGCAGCTGGGTACTTCAAAGCTGAACAGATCTCTAGCCAGAGATCATGGCAGTCAGCACGTTGACTCAAAACTTGAACAATCACCTAAGGGTGAACAGGAACCTTTTTTTCACCGTACCTGGAACGTTTCCCGTCTCCTCAATGGTACTGGAAAAGTGTGGATTCGTCAATGTCCTCCCCAACTCAGTAACCAGGCACTTCTCAGGATGCCACTTGCCGGCCCTCCTCCGAAGAGTCCTCCCTCGGTCACTTCCACGAGCTGCGGTGTCCCTCCAAGCCGAGAGCACACCCGGACACTGTGAATCCTCCCTCAGTTACTGCGCCTCGGACCAGCCGGCTCCGACACTTGGGAACAGATGGATCCCTACCCCAGACCAGGCAGGCCTATCAGGGGCCACTGACAGGAACATGTTGCGGGGTGTCGAACACCCCGTGACCGGGACCCCTCACAGGGCTACCCCGGTCCTGGAACACAGACCAGACCACACGGGTCTCACAAACACCTCAGAACCTCTCACACGTGACCCACACCCGCTTAAGTACCCCTTCCCAGACTCCTCAGCGGGCCCCGACACTCCCACTGATTGGCTCAGAGAAGGCTGATACCCAAACATCCAACCAGACCTGGTTCTGGCCTGTCATGTGCACCTCACCGCTCACATGACCAGGCAGAACTTTCAAACCTTCCAGACTGGTGTTAAGGCCAACCTAAGTAATTAACCCTCAGAACCTTTATTGTTCTGAGACCAAAAACTAAATTTACACTGCGTATGACATTTAATCCCAAATGTCACCCGCTGCAGGTGGTCCTGGCCAGCTCAGTAGATTGCTTTACAAAAGGCCTGGATTCTTTCCTAAATGTACATAATATAACTGGGCACTGACATTTATAGGTAAAGTTGATCCGGGGAAAATCTGATCGCCTCTCGGGGGGATCAGGAAGGATTTTTTTCCCCTGCTGTAATTGGATCATGCTCTGCTGGGATTTTTCGCCTTCCTCTGGATCAACTGTGCGTATAGGATTGTGTATATGTTATTGTATGATATTTATTTATTTATTTATTTATTTTTTATTATTGAACTAGATGGACTTTGTGTCTTTTTTCAATCTGATTATCTATGTAACTATGTATACCTGAAGCATTGTAAACTGTAGTAAATAGTAAACAGCACAGAGCACTATCCCGTTCATTCGTTGTCCAGTGCAGTAGAGGCTGCAGAGAAAGGCGTGTGTGTTTTTGAGCTTTGGAGTGCACTCCCTAATGCAATAGGCTGCGCACACCTATGCCCTGAACCCTTAGTTCCTTTTTAGGGCTTTTGCACACAAGTACCAAAAAGACCAATTTTTAGGCGTTCCCATGTGCAAGGACCCTTAAAGCGGTTCTTCACCCTAAGGCTGGGTTCACACCGCTGCGGGTGAGAGATCCGGATGTGATTCGCACCGCACTGCAGTGCAAATCACATCCGATCTGTCTGTGCGATGCGAGTTCAGCCATACAGATAGTATGGCTGAATTCGCATCGCACCCACCGCAAACTCGCCCAGGACCCTTTTTTTGGTCCGCAGCAGAATCGGATCGCATGGGTGTTCACACCATGCGATCCGATTCCTGTCCGAGTTTGCAGATCGCACTGCGATATGTGGACTGGTCTGGGGGTGTCATTAAGATTTCATTGACACTCCCAGCAGTCCGCATAGGGCAGTGTGAACTGCCGGCGGGAGGCATGCGATGCGGGAAAACTCAGCGGATTCGTGGCGTTCCCGCATCGCTATGGTGTGAACCTAGCCTAAAGGGGAAGTTCCGCTAATCTGATCCCTCCCCCCCTCCGGTGCCACAATGGGCACCTTTCAGGGGGGAGGGGGGTGCAGTTACCTGGATAATCCAGGTGTCTGCACCCAGTTCTGGGCAGACCGCTGCAGACGCCCCGCCCCCGTCCAGCCCCCCCCCCCCCCCCCCCCCCGTTGTGTTCTGGGAAACACACAGTTCCCAGGACACAGTGGGAGATCTGAAGAGAAGCGAAGTGCGACTCGCGCATGTGCAGTAGGGAACCGGCCAGGTAAGTGTGATTTTATTAAAAGTCAGCAGCTGCAATATTAGTAGCTGCTGGCTTTTAATATTTTTTTTTTTTAGGTGCAGAACCACTTTAAAGTCTTTCTAAACCCACAACAGTAAAATCAGTCTGTATATGCAGTAAGTAGTTATACTCACTGTGGAACTTAAAGCGGGATTCCACCCTAAAGTGGAACCTCCGCTGATCAGAACCCCCCCCCTCCAGTGTCACAATTGACAGGTATTTTCACCCACTTCCGGGCATAGACTCCCACGGGAGTCTACGCCATTTCCTGCCCTGCCGCGCTGTCTGCTGGGACACACACGGGTCCCAGTGACAGCGCGGAGATTTCCGATTGCGCGGCACGGCTCGCGCATGCGCAGTAGGGAACCGGGAAGTGAAGCCGATTCGCTTTACTTCCTGATTCCCTCACCTCCAATGGCGGCGGCAGCAGCCGAGGCCGGAGCGGTTGATCGGCCTCGGCTGCCGGCATCGCTGGAACCCGGGACAGGTGAGTGTCCATTTATTAAAAGTCAGCAGCTGTAGTATTTATAGCTGCTGGCTTTTAATATTTTTTTTTGGGCGGAATCCCTCTTTAAGGGGTTAATCCTCTGCATTGTGTAAAAAGACTCTTTGATCCTATAAGGACAGATCCTTCCCTCCTTCACTGTCTCTCTTGGCAAGGCCAGGAACTACAGCGAGGGTAGTCCTCCTGCACATGCTCAGTTTAGTCTCTATTGCTGGAGAGAACATTTCCTTGTTCTCAGAGCTAGCCAGGTCACTTGATATGGAAATCACACATGTGGGCGTGTATACAGCCTATAGTAGAAATCTCCTTCTACCTGAACACATAGCTCTGCAGTTTACCATGTGACCGTGATATACAGATCAGCCAAAAAGGTATATAGTGGCAGTATTTTAATGTAAAAAGAAGATTTATAAGCTGTGGGCTCTGTGGGTGGGTGAGTGGATGAACTATTTTTTATAATACTGGGTTTAGTAACACTTTAAAGCGGAGCGCCGTCAATTTTTTTTTTTTAAGTCAGCAGTTACAAATACTGCAGCTGTTGACTTTTAAAATAAGGACACTTACCTGTCCAGAGTGCGCACGATGTCGGCACCCAAAGCTGATCTGTCCCTTGGCTCTTGGGTGCTGCCGCCACAATCTTCGGTAGGGTAACCAGGAAATGAAGCTTTGTGGCTTCACTTCCTGGTTAAGGCTTCACTTCCTGGTTCCCTACTGCGCATATGTGACTCGCGCTGCGCATTCCCACTGGTCTCTGCTATCTTCTGGGACCTGTGTGTCTCCCAGAAGACAGCGGGGGGGGGGGGGGGGGGGGGCGGAGAAGGCGCCGGAAGTGGCATAGATACCCGAGGGTGGCTCAGAGTATCTATGCCCGGAAGTGGGAGCAAAATACCTCTATTAGACTGGTATCTGCTCCCCCCTGAAAGATGCCAAATGTGACACTGGAGGGGGGGGGGGAATCCCAAAAGCGAACGTTCCATTTTTGGGTGGAACTCCGCTTTAAATGTTTGTTATAAATCAGTTTATACTCTTGTAAATGTTTAGTTACACTTAGCCCTTGTACACACGGTCAGACAAAGTTGTCGGAAAATCCGATCGTTCAGAACGTGATGACGTAATTTCGTTATGACGGGACTACGTTCAGGCTAGTAGCCGATAGCTTTGGTCTAGGAATTTGATCTGAGCATGCGTGGCACTTTGTCCGATTGGAATTCTCTACACATGATCGGACAAGGTCCGATCGGATCATGTTGTCGGAAAGTTTTATAACCAAGCTGGAAAACTTGGTCCGTCGGATATTCCGACGGAAACAGTCCGAGGGGGTCCACACACGGTCGGATTATCCGACAACATGGTCCAATCGGACATTTTCCGTCGGAATGTCCGACCGTGTGTACAAGGGCTTAAACGCTGTGGGCTACCACCTGGTGGAGTTACAGTGTAGTGCGGCTTTTACTTGGGATATCGTAATTGTATGCATTGTTGATGGAAAACAATTTGACCCAGCAATTCCTGGAAGTAGAACAATGGGTAAAATAAAATAAAAAATGACACATATGATGAGGTCTGTTGGTGGCATTAACACAAATGTTCTTGTTTGCATTGTTGACTGAAAACAATTTAACCCAGCAATTCCTTTACCATTCGGAGACTGCCATTTTAAACCCCTTTCCTGTCCAGGCTATTTTTCAGTTGTCAATCTGTGATACTTTGACTAACAATTGCTCAGTTATGCAATACTGTACAGATTGGTCACATACAGCCAGTGCTGTATCTTGGCCTAGGCCTAGGGCAGCAATTTACGTGGGGGGGGTTGGGGCAGCAAAAAAGCTGCTCACTCCCCCCTACCCACACAAAAAAAAGCCCCTTCTCCTGGCTACCGCACAAAAACATACAGCTCAGCCCATGCAAACCAGTAGCGAAAAATAGCACCGTTTTACTGCCGGCACCCGCACCGCCCCAGCGTGAAAGGGGCCTTAGTCAAACTTTGAATTTACTTCACTATTCATCATTTGACATGATCTTTGTCTTCTTTTTCAATTTTTGGACTTTATTATGATATGTCACTAAATAATTAATTTTTCATTATTGCACTGTGCACTTTATGTCAATTTGGTAATATTTTTACTGTTTGGTTACATACAGCGCTGCACTTTTGTACCCTATCTGTCCATGCAATTCCTGTTAGATTGTAGCGCTGATTTATTCCACAGTATAGCGCAGTATATTTTCACAACCCTTATGCAATACTGTACCAGATTCTTTTTATTATTTCCATTACTACATAGCCTGCCACCAGATGCAGTGTGCTACTTGCCACCCATAGCCTGCCACCAGATGCAGTGTGCCACTTGCCACCCATAGCCTGCCACCAGATGCAGTGTGCCACTTGCCACCCATAGCCTGCCACCAGATGCAGTGTGCCACTTGCCACCCATAGCCTGCCACCAGATGCAGTGTGCCACTTGCCACTCATAGCCTGCCACCAGATGCAGTGTGCCACTTACCACCCATAGCCTGCCACCAGATGCAGTGTGCCACTTGGCACCCATAGCCTGCAACCAGATGCAGTGTGCCACTTGCCACCCATAGCCTGCCACCAGATGCAGTGTGCCACTTGCCACTCATAGCCTGCCACCAGGTGCAGTCTGCCACTGGCCATCCATAGCCCGCCACCAGATGCAGTGTGCCACTGGCCAATGTTGCCTGCCACCAGATGCAGTATGTCACTTGCCACCCATAGCCTGCCACCAGATGCTGTGTTTCACGTATAGCCTGCCACCACATGCAGTGTGTCACTTGTCACCCATAGCCTGACACCAGATGCAGTGCGTCACTTGCCAGTGGCATCCATGTTCCCCTCTGTCACCTTCCCCTCACTGACCTCATTTGTCACCTTCATTACTGTCCAGTGTCCACAGTGTGGACAGTGTGTCAGGCTGTGGGTGAGAGAAGGAGAAGTCGGGCACTTGGGCAGCCATTGATCTGATCCAGTAGCAGCACACAGAACAGACACCAGGCTACCAGTCCCAGCTGCTGTCACTCCCTCTGCATGCTGACCAGGTGCCGGAGAAGGAGGTGGGTGGAGAGAGGAGACACTCGGACACCATCTGGATAGACGATCACACCAGTCCCTGCTGCTTGCCTCGGGTTCCGGAGAAGGAGGAGGTGCCAAGGTGGGTGGAGACAGCACTAGACATGGGCCTCACTCCCGGCCTCACTGTCTAAGAGAGTGAGAGTCTGTGACATCACTGGTTGCTAGATGCCAGGCAGGGGCTGGCCCTAGCAACCAGTTCTGGAAATGTAGTTACTAGTTAGTAGGGCTGTGTCCTTAATTTCATTCCGGGACACTGCGTTGTCCCAGAATGAAGGTGCCCGGGACCAGGAACAGAGATGGCCATTGCGGGACAGTCCCGGGAAATCCGGGACACGTGGGCACCCTAGGTGATGAGCAACACTGTTGATGGCTAATGCTGGTCTGGTGACACTGGGACACTTACCTGGGGCAGCAATCTAGAACAGTGTTGCTGGCTGCACTGGTCTAGTGACACTGGCACTGGTGTAGCAGTGATCAGGAACACAGTTGCTGGCTAACACTGGTCTCATTACATTGTACTGGTACGGCAGGAAGCAGGAAAACTTTTGCTGGCTTGCACTGGTCTGGCAACACTTGGACTGGTGTGGTGGTGATCAAGAACACTGTTGCTGGCCTGCAATGGTCAGGTGACACTGGAACTCATTGGTGGTGATCTGGAAAATTGTTGCTGTTTGCTTTGATCTGGTAACACTGGGACTGGTGTGGCAATAATCAGGAACACTGTTGCTGGCTTACAGCTGTGTGTTGACACTTTGACTGGTGTGGCAGTGATCAGGGATAGTGTTATTGGGTGCACTGGTATGATGATACTGTACTTGTACAGTTAGTGGACACTGGCTGGCTGCACTGGCATAAAATGTCTTCAGAGCAGCCAACCAGCGTCCTTGTTCACTAGCCATCCCAGTACAGTGTTACCATAACTCCACCCTCTCTACTCCATAACAGGGGGATGTGTTTTGTAGTCCATGGAGATAGAAACAATGTTAACTGATAACAGTCTAGAGGCAGAGAGCACAGGACGTTATTAGCTCACCAGATTTCCTGTGCTGAGGAAGTGACCCCTTGTTGTTACTATTCGGCAAGGCTGCCACATGGCACAGGATTCAGAAGACTAGAGGATTACTGTAGTAGCAGCAGATACTACTGTGATTCTCTGTTTCCACAGGATCGACCAGTTATGGAATATGCATACTTACATTGGTCTTAGGTGACTCAATGTACAGTGGCGGCTGGTGCTCAATTTGTGGCTAGCCAGTCAGCCAGCCAACCACCCCCCACCCCTACGGTGCTTGATCGATTGCCGTCCCCCCACTCCCCACCACTTTGCTCGATCGCCACTTCGCTCGCCCGTCGCCGACCAGGCCCACCACCAGACACACACATACTCCATCCAGGTCGCGGCTTCCCCCCCTGCGTCTCTTCCCTAGTCACTCCATCCAGGTCGCTTCTCCTCCCGGCCTATCAGGACTTAGGACAAACAGGAAGACATTAGCAAATATTAAATCGTTAATGTCACACAACTGGGTGGGCTCAGGGAGTAGAGCTCTGCACCCCAAGCTCACCCTTTTTTAAGCCAATTAGAGCCTCAGACTCTAATCATGTTCTTCAAAAAAAACAAAAATTTGGATTCCATGTGTCCAGCACTCTACATGTAGATTACGGACCGGTAGCATGGATTGGGGGGTGGCGCTCCTGTGCCCTGCATGAGCGGCTGCCACTGACAATGAAACTATGCAAACTATGCAAAAATATCTATACTTGGACTTTTAAAAAAAGTCAGTACTCAATGGTGGTGGGGTTTTTCTTAGGACCATGGCAGTAGGAAAGCACACTAATGTTAAGTGGACGCTGCAAAGTGGCATAGCGTGGGGGTGGATTAGCAGCCGGTGCAGTCGCCCCCGGTGCAGCATTTAGAGGGGTGCAGAAACTAGTCTGATGCCCCAAAAAAAGTCAGCCGCTTCGCTCACAGTACTAATCCCACTGACCTGCCTGTGTCTCTCTGATGCCCCACCACTTCACTCACAGTACCAGTGTCTGTGTTCCCACTCCCATTGTCCCAGCCAAGAGCAGGCTCTGCCACTGGCCGCTGCTGCCCACTGTCTGGTTGCTAGGATTGCCTGGCGTCTAACAACAAGTGACGTCACTAATACAGAGCGTGGCCCCAGCATTCAGAGCGGAGGAGGATATAAGTTCCTCCTCCTTCTAGTGCTCAGCTCCATCCACCTCCTCCAGCTTCTGCTGCGGCGGTCCCCTGCTCATTTCCGGAGATGGAAACAGTTTGGCTGTCAGGAGGGAGCTGCATGATATAGCAACAGAGAGAATGGCAGATGAGGATGCAGGAGGACAGAGTGCCCTCGGAGGAATGGAAAGGGGTGGAGGTGGTCACATCCTTAGATCTCAGGCAATGTGACCCCACCAAAAGTGAAGAACTAAAAGTCCCAGCATGAATTCCAGAGGTCACATCCCTATATCTCAGGGGTTCATGCTGGGACTTGTATTCCTTCACTTTTAGGGGATGTGTTTCCCCCAAGAGTTAAGTACTACAAGCTCAAGCATGAACCCCTCAGAGCTGAGGACGTGACAACCCCCCAATGTGAAGGACTACAAGTACCAGCATGAACCCCTGAGATCTAAGGGGTCACATCACAGGGCTTCAAGCTAGGACTTGTAGTCCTTCACCTTTAGGGGATGTGGCTCCCCCAGTCTCAGCATGAACCCCTCAGAGCTGATGATGTAACCCCCCAAAACAGGGGCGGACTGACAACTCATGGGGCCCCCGGGCAATAGGAGATTATGGGGCCCCCAGGCAAGGGGTACTGGAGAGGTGGGGTAGCTATAATCTAAGGATTTTTAGACCAAAAGGATGTCGGTAAGGGACATTTCAGAGACCGATGTAAAAAAACCCACAGATTTTGACATACTGTCCCTGGTTTTACTGAGGCTGGCAACCCTGATGGGGCCCCCTAGTGGCACGGGGCCCTCGGGCAGTGCCCGAGTGGCCCAATGGTCAGTCCGCCCTTGCCCCAAAAGTGAAGTACTACAAGTCTCAGCATGAACCCCTCAGAGCTGGGGACATGACAATCCCCAAAAAGTGAAGAACTGCAAGTTCCAGCATGAACCCCTGAGATCTAAGAGGTCACATCCTTAGATCACAGAGGTTCAATGCACTACTTGTAGTCCTTCACTTTTAGGGGATGTGGCTTCCTCAAAAGTGAAGTACTACAAGTCCCAGCATGAACCCCTCAGAGCTGAGGATGGGACACCTCCTGAAAAGTGAAGGACTACAAGTTCCAGCATGAACACCTGGGATCTAAGGGGTCACATTGTTAGATCACAAGGGGGGGGGGTGTCATGTTCTCCGCTCTGAGGTGTTCATGCTAGGACTTGTAGTCCTTCACTTTTAGGGGATATGGCTCGCCCAAAAGTGAAGTGCTACAAGTTTCAACATGAACCCTTCATGCCCCGTACACACGACCAGTTTTCCCATCGGAATAAACTCTGAAGGTTTTTCTGACGGAATTACGCTGAAGCTGTCTTGCGTACACACGATCACACCAAAGTCCGACTGTCAAGAATGCGATGATGTACAACACGTACGACAGGACTAGAAAAAGGAAGTTCAATAGCCAGTAGCCAATAGCTTCCGTCTCCTACTTGCTTCAGAGCATGCGTCGTTTTTGGTCTGTCGGAACAGCAGGCAGGTGAGCGGTTTTCCCGATAGGAATTGGTTCCATCGGAAATATTTAGAACATGTTCTATTTCTAGGTCCGTGAGAATTTTCGAGGTGAGAAGTCTGATGGGTCATACACACAATCGGAATATATGATGCTCCCGTCTGTTGGACATTCCGCTCATGTGTATGCGGCATCAGAGCTGGGGACTTGACACAGCCCCCCCCCCCCCAAAAGGACCACAAGTACTAGCATGAACCCCTGAGATCTAAGGATGTGACCCCACCAAAAGTGAAGACTACAAGTACCAGCATGAACCCCTGAGATCTAAGGATGTGACACCACCAAAAGTGAAGACTACAAGTACCAGCATGAACCCCTGAGATCTAAGGATGTGACCCCACCAAAAGTGAAGACTACAAGTACCAGCATGAACCCCTGAGATCTAAGGATGTGACCCCCCAAAAGTGAAGACTACAAGTACCAGCATGAGCCCCTGCGATCTAAGGATGTGACCGCACCAAAAGTGAAGACTACAAGTACCAGCATGAACCCTTGAGATCTAAGCCCTTGTACACACGGTCGGAGATTCCGACGGAATGTGTCCGATCGGACCGTTTTGTCAGATATTCCAACTGTGTGTGGTCTCCATCGGACTGTTTTCGATGGACCAAGTTTTCCAACTTGTTGGTAAGATTTTCCGACAAAATGCTCCGATCGGACATACTCCGATCATGTGTAGAGAATTCCGATTGGACAAAGTGCCACGCATGCTCAGATCAAATTCCTACATCAAAGATATTGGCTACTAGCGTGAACGTAGTCCCATCGTAACGAAATTACGTCATCACGTTCTGAACGATCGGATTTTCCGTCAACTTTGTCCGTCCGTGTGTACACAACAGTTTCGGACAAAATCCGACGGATTTGGTTGTCAGAATGTCCGACCGTGTGTACAAGGGCTAAGGATGTGACACCACCAAAAGTGAAGACTACAAGTACCAGCATGAACCCCTGAGATCTAAAGATGTGACACCACCAAAAGTGAAGACTACAAGTACCAGCATGAACCCCTGAGATCTAAGGATGTGACCCCCCCCATAGCCTGCCACCAGATGCAGTGTGCCACTTGCCACCCATAGCCTGCCACCAGATGCAGTGTGCCACTTGCCACCCATAGCCTGCCACCAGATGCAGTGTGCCACTTGCCACTCATAGCCTGCCACCAGATGCAGTGTGCCACTTACCACCCATAGCCTGCCACCAGATGCAGTGTGCCACTTGGCACCCATAGCCTGCAACCAGATGCAGTGTGCCACTTGCCACCCATAGCCTGCCACCAGATGCAGTGTGCCACTTGCCACTCATAGCCTGCCACCAGGTGCAGTCTGCCACTGGCCATCCATAGCCCGCCACCAGATGCAGTGTGCCACTGGCCAATGTTGCCTGCCACCAGATGCAGTATGTCACTTGCCACCCATAGCCTGCCACCAGATGCTGTGTTTCACGTATAGCCTGCCACCACATGCAGTGTGTCACTTGTCACCCATAGCCTGACACCAGATGCAGTGCGTCACTTGCCAGTGGCATCCATGTTCCCCTCTGTCACCTTCCCCTCACTGACCTCATTTGTCACCTTCATTACTGTCCAGTGTCCACAGTGTGGACAGTGTGTCAGGCTGTGGGTGAGAGAAGGAGAAGTCGGGCACTTGGGCAGCCATTGATCTGATCCAGTAGCAGCACACAGAACAGACACCAGGCTACCAGTCCCAGCTGCTGTCACTCCCTCTGCATGCTGACCAGGTGCCGGAGAAGGAGGTGGGTGGAGAGAGGAGACACTCGGACACCATCTGGATAGACGATCACACCAGTCCCTGCTGCTTGCCTCGGGTTCCGGAGAAGGAGGAGGTGCCAAGGTGGGTGGAGACAGCACTAGACATGGGCCTCACTCCCGGCCTCACTGTCTAAGAGAGTGAGAGTCTGTGACATCACTGGTTGCTAGATGCCAGGCAGGGGCTGGCCCTAGCAACCAGTTCTGGAAATGTAGTTACTAGTTAGTAGGGCTGTGTCCTTAATTTCATTCCGGGACACTGCGTTGTCCCAGAATGAAGGTGCCCGGGACCAGGAACAGAGATGGCCATTGCGGGACAGTCCCGGGAAATCCGGGACACGTGGGCACCCTAGGTGATGAGCAACACTGTTGATGGCTAATGCTGGTCTGGTGACACTGGGACACTTACCTGGGGCAGCAATCTAGAACAGTGTTGCTGGCTGCACTGGTCTAGTGACACTGGCACTGGTGTAGCAGTGATCAGGAACACAGTTGCTGGCTAACACTGGTCTCATTACATTGTACTGGTACGGCAGGAAGCAGGAAAACTTTTGCTGGCTTGCACTGGTCTGGCAACACTTGGACTGGTGTGGTGGTGATCAAGAACACTGTTGCTGGCCTGCAATGGTCAGGTGACACTGGAACTCATTGGTGGTGATCTGGAAAATTGTTGCTGTTTGCTTTGATCTGGTAACACTGGGACTGGTGTGGCAATAATCAGGAACACTGTTGCTGGCTTACAGCTGTGTGTTGACACTTTGACTGGTGTGGCAGTGATCAGGGATAGTGTTATTGGGTGCACTGGTATGATGATACTGTACTTGTACAGTTAGTGGACACTGGCTGGCTGCACTGGCATAAAATGTCTTCAGAGCAGCCAACCAGCGTCCTTGTTCACTAGCCATCCCAGTACAGTGTTACCATAACTCCACCCTCTCTACTCCATAACAGGGGGATGTGTTTTGTAGTCCATGGAGATAGAAACAATGTTAACTGATAACAGTCTAGAGGCAGAGAGCACAGGACGTTATTAGCTCACCAGATTTCCTGTGCTGAGGAAGTGACCCCTTGTTGTTACTATTCGGCAAGGCTGCCACATGGCACAGGATTCAGAAGACTAGAGGATTACTGTAGTAGCAGCAGATACTACTGTGATTCTCTGTTTCCACAGGATCGACCAGTTATGGAATATGCATACTTACATTGGTCTTAGGTGACTCAATGTACAGTGGCGGCTGGTGCTCAATTTGTGGCTAGCCAGTCAGCCAGCCAACCACCCCCCACCCCTACGGTGCTTGATCGATTGCCGTCCCCCCACTCCCCACCACTTTGCTCGATCGCCACTTCGCTCGCCCGTCGCCGACCAGGCCCACCACCAGACACACACATACTCCATCCAGGTCGCGGCTTCCCCCCCTGCGTCTCTTCCCTAGTCACTCCATCCAGGTCGCTTCTCCTCCCGGCCTATCAGGACTTAGGACAAACAGGAAGACATTAGCAAATATTAAATCGTTAATGTCACACAACTGGGTGGGCTCAGGGAGTAGAGCTCTGCACCCCAAGCTCACCCTTTTTTAAGCCAATTAGAGCCTCAGACTCTAATCATGTTCTTCAAAAAAAACAAAAATTTGGATTCCATGTGTCCAGCACTCTACATGTAGATTACGGACCGGTAGCATGGATTGGGGGGTGGCGCTCCTGTGCCCTGCATGAGCGGCTGCCACTGACAATGAAACTATGCAAACTATGCAAAAATATCTATACTTGGACTTTTAAAAAAAGTCAGTACTCAATGGTGGTGGGGTTTTTCTTAGGACCATGGCAGTAGGAAAGCACACTAATGTTAAGTGGACGCTGCAAAGTGGCATAGCGTGGGGGTGGATTAGCAGCCGGTGCAGTCGCCCCCGGTGCAGCATTTAGAGGGGTGCAGAAACTAGTCTGATGCCCCAAAAAAAGTCAGCCGCTTCGCTCACAGTACTAATCCCACTGACCTGCCTGTGTCTCTCTGATGCCCCACCACTTCACTCACAGTACCAGTGTCTGTGTTCCCACTCCCATTGTCCCAGCCAAGAGCAGGCTCTGCCACTGGCCGCTGCTGCCCACTGTCTGGTTGCTAGGATTGCCTGGCGTCTAACAACAAGTGACGTCACTAATACAGAGCGTGGCCCCAGCATTCAGAGCGGAGGAGGATATAAGTTCCTCCTCCTTCTAGTGCTCAGCTCCATCCACCTCCTCCAGCTTCTGCTGCGGCGGTCCCCTGCTCATTTCCGGAGATGGAAACAGTTTGGCTGTCAGGAGGGAGCTGCATGATATAGCAACAGAGAGAATGGCAGATGAGGATGCAGGAGGACAGAGTGCCCTCGGAGGAATGGAAAGGGGTGGAGGTGGTCACATCCTTAGATCTCAGGCAATGTGACCCCACCAAAAGTGAAGAACTAAAAGTCCCAGCATGAATTCCAGAGGTCACATCCCTATATCTCAGGGGTTCATGCTGGGACTTGTATTCCTTCACTTTTAGGGGATGTGTTTCCCCCAAGAGTTAAGTACTACAAGCTCAAGCATGAACCCCTCAGAGCTGAGGACGTGACAACCCCCCAATGTGAAGGACTACAAGTACCAGCATGAACCCCTGAGATCTAAGGGGTCACATCACAGGGCTTCAAGCTAGGACTTGTAGTCCTTCACCTTTAGGGGATGTGGCTCCCCCAGTCTCAGCATGAACCCCTCAGAGCTGATGATGTAACCCCCCAAAACAGGGGCGGACTGACAACTCATGGGGCCCCCGGGCAATAGGAGATTATGGGGCCCCCAGGCAAGGGGTACTGGAGAGGTGGGGTAGCTATAATCTAAGGATTTTTAGACCAAAAGGATGTCGGTAAGGGACATTTCAGAGACCGATGTAAAAAAACCCACAGATTTTGACATACTGTCCCTGGTTTTACTGAGGCTGGCAACCCTGATGGGGCCCCCTAGTGGCACGGGGCCCTCGGGCAGTGCCCGAGTGGCCCAATGGTCAGTCCGCCCTTGCCCCAAAAGTGAAGTACTACAAGTCTCAGCATGAACCCCTCAGAGCTGGGGACATGACAATCCCCAAAAAGTGAAGAACTGCAAGTTCCAGCATGAACCCCTGAGATCTAAGAGGTCACATCCTTAGATCACAGAGGTTCAATGCACTACTTGTAGTCCTTCACTTTTAGGGGATGTGGCTTCCTCAAAAGTGAAGTACTACAAGTCCCAGCATGAACCCCTCAGAGCTGAGGATGGGACACCTCCTGAAAAGTGAAGGACTACAAGTTCCAGCATGAACACCTGGGATCTAAGGGGTCACATTGTTAGATCACAAGGGGGGGGGGTGTCATGTTCTCCGCTCTGAGGTGTTCATGCTAGGACTTGTAGTCCTTCACTTTTAGGGGATATGGCTCGCCCAAAAGTGAAGTGCTACAAGTTTCAACATGAACCCTTCATGCCCCGTACACACGACCAGTTTTCCCATCGGAATAAACTCTGAAGGTTTTTCTGACGGAATTACGCTGAAGCTGTCTTGCGTACACACGATCACACCAAAGTCCGACTGTCAAGAATGCGATGATGTACAACACGTACGACAGGACTAGAAAAAGGAAGTTCAATAGCCAGTAGCCAATAGCTTCCGTCTCCTACTTGCTTCAGAGCATGCGTCGTTTTTGGTCTGTCGGAACAGCAGGCAGGTGAGCGGTTTTCCCGATAGGAATTGGTTCCATCGGAAATATTTAGAACATGTTCTATTTCTAGGTCCGTGAGAATTTTCGAGGTGAGAAGTCTGATGGGTCATACACACAATCGGAATATATGATGCTCCCGTCTGTTGGACATTCCGCTCATGTGTATGCGGCATCAGAGCTGGGGACTTGACACAGCCCCCCCCCCCCCAAAAGGACCACAAGTACTAGCATGAACCCCTGAGATCTAAGGATGTGACCCCACCAAAAGTGAAGACTACAAGTACCAGCATGAACCCCTGAGATCTAAGGATGTGACACCACCAAAAGTGAAGACTACAAGTACCAGCATGAACCCCTGAGATCTAAGGATGTGACCCCACCAAAAGTGAAGACTACAAGTACCAGCATGAACCCCTGAGATCTAAGGATGTGACCCCCCAAAAGTGAAGACTACAAGTACCAGCATGAGCCCCTGCGATCTAAGGATGTGACCGCACCAAAAGTGAAGACTACAAGTACCAGCATGAACCCTTGAGATCTAAGCCCTTGTACACACGGTCGGAGATTCCGACGGAATGTGTCCGATCGGACCGTTTTGTCAGATATTCCAACTGTGTGTGGTCTCCATCGGACTGTTTTCGATGGACCAAGTTTTCCAACTTGTTGGTAAGATTTTCCGACAAAATGCTCCGATCGGACATACTCCGATCATGTGTAGAGAATTCCGATTGGACAAAGTGCCACGCATGCTCAGATCAAATTCCTACATCAAAGATATTGGCTACTAGCCTGAACGTAGTCCCATCGTAACGAAATTACGTCATCACGTTCTGAACGATCGGATTTTCCGTCAACTTTGTCCGTCCGTGTGTACACAACAGTTTCGGACAAAATCCGACGGATTTGGTTGTCAGAATGTCCGACCGTGTGTACAAGGGCTAAGGATGTGACACCACCAAAAGTGAAGACTACAAGTACCAGCATGAACCCCTGAGATCTAAAGATGTGACACCACCAAAAGTGAAGACTACAAGTACCAGCATGAACCCCTGAGATCTAAGGATGTGACCCCCCCCCCAAAAGTGAAGGACTACATGTCCCAGCATGAACCCCTCAGAGCTCAGGATGTGACACCCCTCAAACTAGTGAAGGACTAAAACTACCAACATGAACTGTACTAGTGGAAGGGACTCGGGGAGTGCTAAAAGTCCAAATTGCTTGCCTTGCCCCGGGAGCTGACAACCCACGCTACGTCACTGAGGCTACGACACGTTGAACGCAAGCAAACTTTCACAAGTCATTTTAAGACCAGCTAACAACACAGTTAAAGCAAGGTCACATCTTTATCTCAATCAGAATTCGGCGAGCATCTAAAAAGAAACGCACTTGGCAAGACACGGATTCCATAAAATATGTAAGAGATGATTGCATCCAGCAGTCTAAAAATAAAGTGTTCCCAGACTTTAAAAATCTGCCGTGTTTTTTCTGGGCACTTTGCAGAAGGATGTAGCTAAGCAACTGCATTTTCCGAACCACAAAGGGAACACACATAACTCGATTTCCCTTAGTCCTTTATGAATTTTGTTGTTTAGTGGAGCGGAGGAACTTAAAATCGAAAGCTTAAAGTGACAAAAAATGTTATTCCTGTTCTCCAAAAATAACCCGCACACATCCGCTACGTAATGGTTCTGCAATCTATTTTTCATGAAGTTGTTTCTTCTTTCTCCCCCCCCCCTCACTTCCCTTTGTTTGGAACAAGAAGTTTGCATTAGTTGCTGTCATGTACACTGCTCTGTGCTCTGTGCTGTGTGCTGTGTGCTCTGTGCTCTGGGCTCTGTGCTCTGTGCTCTGTGCTCTGTGCTGTGTGCTCTGGGCTCTGTGCTCTGGGCTCTGTGCTCTGTGCTCTGTGCTGTGTGCTCTGTGCTCTGTGCTCTGTGCTCTGTGCTGTGTGCTCTGGGCTCTGGGCTCTGGGCTCTGTGCTCTGGGCTCTGTGCTCTGTGCTCTGGACTCTGGGCTCTGTGCTCTGGGCTCTGTGCTCTGGACTCTGGGCTCTGTGCTCTGTGCTCTGTGCACACTACGAATCCCATCGTCCCACTTGGGAGCGAGCGAGAGAGGGAGGCTACGTTCCTACATACAGGGTACGATCGAGAATGAATGTAGCCACCCTCTAATAGGAAGTCAGGTCACAGCAGCAAATAAAAAATAAATAAAAAAATTTGAGATTTGGAGGAGGCTGCGAGCAATAGAAAGGACTTTTGTTGAGTTAAAGAGTAACTCCGCTTTTGTGTGGGAAAAAAACTCCCCTCTGGGTGATCTACAGTATCTCACAAAAGTGAGTACACCCCTCACATTCTAGTAAATATTTTATTCTATCTTTTCATGTGACAACACTGAAGAAATGACACTTGTCTACAATGTAAAGTAGTGAGTGTACAGCTTGTATAACAGTGTAAATTTGCCGTCCCCTCAAAATAACTCAACACACAGCCATTAATGTCTAAACCGCTGGCAACAAAAGTGAGTACACCCTCTATGTGAAAATGTTCAAATTGGGACCAATTAGCCATTTTCCCTCCCCGGTGTCATGTGGCTCATTAGTGTTACAAGGTCTCAGGTGTGAATGGAGAGCAGGTGTGTTAAATTTGGTGTTATCGCTCTCACTCTCTCATACTGGTCACTGGAAGTTCAACATGGCACCTCATGGCAAAGAACTCTCTGAGGATCTGACAAAAAGAATTGTTTCTCTACATAAAGATGGCCTAGGCCAGTGATGGTGAACCTTGGCACCCCAGATGTTTTGGAACTACATTTCCCATGATGCTCAACTGCACTGTAGAGTGGATGAGCATCATGGGAAATGTAGTTCCAAAACATCTGGGGTGCCAAGGTTCACCATCACTGGCCTAGGCTATAAGAAGATTGCCAAGACCCTGAAACTTAGCTGCAGCACAGTGGCCAAGACCATACAGCGGTTTAACAGGACAGGATTCACTCAGAACAGGCCTCGCCATGGTCCACCAAAGAAGTTGAGTGCACGTACTCAGCATCATATCCAGAGGTTGTCTTTGGGAAATAATTAATAATTAATTACGTTCCATTCGTTTAGATACGGCATTCATTTTTTCGGATAACATTCATTATTTTGGATAATTCGTAACTTCAGATAAATTATGTTCACTAACAGCCAAAATCTGCGTCGGATTCCAGTTACCGATCTTGGCTTGTTCTTGACTATCCTTACCTGCTTGTTCCCCCAACCTTTGGCTATCTCCTGCCTATCCTTTGTTGTCGCAGTCTGCTGCTTCCACGCTACCTCCCTGTAGTCTACCGTAAAACTCCATGCACACTGAAGCTCAAAAAAGCTTTTTCTGGACGCCAGATTGCTGGCAGAAAACGCTGGTTGAAAAACATGCTTTTAACAGCGTTTTGTACTAGCGTTTATGAGCATTTATTAGCGTTAGTGTTTATGGGCGTTTTCAATAAAAATACACAGAGGACACTCCAAAAATCCCACGGTGCATTCCAAACTCCCACAATGCATTGAAAAAATAAAATGCCGATCACTAATTAACGCGTGTTTATGAGCGTTTATGAGCATTTATAAGCGTTTTAGAGTGTTTATCGGCGTTTGTCGGTTTTTGGCGTTGAAAAACTGCACTTTGAACGCAAATTTCTGGCGTTCAGAAAAAAGCCCATAAACTCCACTGCTCATTAAAGCTAAAAAACGTCCATGTGTGCATGGACACATAGGCTAACATAGAGTGGAGTTTATGGGCTTTTAAAAAAAACGCCCAAACTCCAATAAACTCCAGTGTGCATGGAGCCTAAGCGTGAGCAGCGAGGCCCTGGGGGTCAGACTGCAGCTAAATCCATCCCCACCACTAGGGGCTTCTGGTGAACACCTGCTGGCTCTTAGATTCCACGTTCTGTGAAATCTCATGCTATAGCTCCCAGTGTCATCCGTATAGGTACTACAGAGTACCCGCTCTTCTGTATATCCTAGAGCTCCATACTCAGCAGTCAGCTGTAGGGTCCACTACCTTGCTGTGCACTCCAGACCGCAACGGGGCGCATCTGTCACCTGGAGTCAGGTGACCTGACAGATACAGAGCCCACAACTTACTGAAACAGTAGTAACAACTTGTTATCAAGTGCTAAAATAAGTAAAAACATGCTAAATTAGGGGTCTGTTTATAAACATTTGTTGCAAGAATGTCACAAGCATTCCTCCTGTATTTTCTCTAATAATATAAGGCTTCCTATGATCGTCAGCTCCTTCTAGTGGGCAAAATGTGGTATATTTTCTGATTGAGGAATTTCATAAAAAATATACCCCATTTTGACCACTAGATGGAGCTGACGAACAAAGGAAGTCATAGTATTGAAGAAAATACATGGAAAATGTTTTACATTGGCATATGCCATATGGCATCTTCAGGTTTACATGTTCTTTGATACTGTACTTTCGATAAATACGCGTGAAATTCATCTAAGTAATGCTTATCTAAATAGACCCCCTGGTGTTGTTACAAACTCTGGATATAATAAACTGTTTTTGTTAAATGTATATAAAAATATACAGTATATTGGCTACAATCCTTCAAAATGTCATTATGTTATCCATATTATTTCGACAGTACATATACAGTGCCTTGAAAGTATTCACATCCCTTAAACTTTCCACATTGTGTCATGTTACAACCAAAAACGTAAATGTATTTTATTGAGATTTTATGTGATAGACCAACACAAAGTGTCACATAATTGTGAAGTGGAAGGAAAATGATACATGGTTTTAATTCTTTTTATAAATAAATATGTGAAAAGTGTGGGGGGGGAGTACATTTGTATGGCGCCCCCCGGAGTCAATACTTTGTAGAACCGCCTTTCACTGCAATTACAGCTGCAAGTCTTTTTGGGGATGTCTCTACCAGTTTTGCACATCTAGAGAGGGACATTTCTGCCCATTCTTCTTTGCAAAATATCTCAAGCTCCATCAGATTGGATAGAGAACATCCGTGAACAGCAATTTCCAAGTCTTGCCACAGATTCTCAATGGGATTTAGGTCTGGACTTTGACTGGGCCATTCTAACACATGAATGTGTTTTGATCTAAACCATTCCATTGTATCTCTGGCTGTATGTTTAGGGTCGTTGTCCTGCTGGAAGATGAACCTGCGCCCCAGTCTCAAATTAGTTAAATAAAAAAAAAATCCAGCAGTGATTACATGCCACCAAAAGAAAGCTTTATTTGCCTGAAGATAATGATAAAAAATTATTCTGGGTACAGTGTAGCTGAAAGCTGAAAAATGGCCTGGGCAGGAAGGGGGTGTAAGTGCCCTGTAGGCAAGTGGTTAAACAATGTCTTGTCACTCTTCCATAAAGGGCAGATTTGTGGAGAGACGACTAATAGTTGTCCTGTGGACAGATTCTCCCACCTGAGCTGTGGATCTCTGCAGCTCCTCCAGAGTTACCATGGACCTCTTGGCTGCTTCTCTGGTGAATGCTCTCCTTGCCCGGCCGGTCAGTTTAGGTGGACGGCCATGTCTTGGTAGGTTTGCAGTTGTGCCATACTCTTTCCATTTTCGGATGATGGATTGTACAGAGCTCCGTGAGATGCTCAAAGCTTGGGATATTTTTTTATAACCTCACCCCGCTTTATACTTCTCCACAACTTTATCCCTGACCTGTCTGGTGTGTTCCTTGGCCTTCATGATGCTGTTTGTTCTCTAAGGTTCTGTAACATATCTCTGAGGGCTTCACAGAACAGCTGTATTTATACTGAGATTGATTTACACACAGGTGGGCTCTATTTACTAATTAGGTGACTTCTGGGGGCAATTGATTCCACTAGATTTTAGTTAGGGGTATCAGAGTAAAGGAGGCTGAATAGAAATGCACGCCACGCTTTTCAGATATTTTTTGGTAAAAAATTTGGGAAACCATTTATCTTTTTCATTCCACTTCACAATTATGTGCCATTTTGTGTTGGTCTATTACATTAAATCCCGATAAAATACATTTAAGTTTTTGGTTGTAACATGACAAAATGTGGAAAATTTTAAGGGGTATGAATACTTTTTTAAGGCACTGTACAGCAGTCACCTCCTTCTCTATTTAGGTAGTTCTTATCAAAGGTATGCAAGCGCCAAATTCAATCTTCTGGTGCCTTTCTCAAGCAAAGTCGCCTTTTCAGAAGAAAATAATAAAATAGTGCTGCGCTGTACAAAATAAAGTGCAAAAGTAGGAAAGGTATTGGACTATTTAACAAGAGGCAATAGTACACATAAAACTTTAGGTGGAGTGCAAAAACTGCAAATTCATAAATACACAAATAAGGTTATCTTCAATGCATCATAAAAAAGAAGTCACAATATATATCCGTGAAAAAACCCTTTTTCCAAAATAGTGTGCAAAGTTGTCAGGTGACTTGGTATTACTCCAAAACATATAAAGTGCTGGTGCTAATAAATATTATTGGGAAAAATTTGATATGTATATAATGAATCAATATATATAAAAAAAAAACAATCCATAAAATGATCAAAATAATAGAATAAATGTCCGTGCAGCAGTTTCAAAAATAAAGTGCAAATTTGTAGTGACCAAATATCAAAAATATAAAGTGCTGGTAAATATTTCTGCGGTGCAGTGCCAGTGATGGGTGGATTCTCCCCTTCTGTGAAGTTAAATACAGTGCCTTGCGAAAGTATTTGGCCCCCTTGAACTTTTCAACCTTTTGCCACATTTCAGGCTTCAAACATAAAGATATAAAATTTTAATTTTTTGTGAAGAATCACCAACAAGTGGGACACAATTGTGAAGTGGAACGAAATCTATTGGATATTTGAAACTTTTTTAGCAAATAAAAAACTGAAAAGTGGTGCGTGCAAAATTATTCGGCCCCTTTACTTTCAGTGCAGCAAACTCACTCCAGAAGTTCAGCGAGGATCTCTGAATGATCCAATGTTGTCCTAAATGACTGATGGTGATAAATAGAATCCACCTGTGTGTAATCAAGTCTCTGTATAAATGCACCTGCTCTGTGATAGTCTCAGGGTTCTGTTGAAAGTGCAGAGAGCATCATGAAGACCAAGGAACACACCAGGCAGGTCCGTAATACTGTTGTGGAGAAGTTTAAAGCCGGATTTGGATACAAAAAGATTTCCCAAGCTTTAAACATCCCAAGGAGCACTGTGCAAGCGATCATTTTGAAATGGAAGGAGTATCAGACCACTGCAAATCTACCAAGACCTGGCCGTCCCTCTAAACTTTCAGCTCAGACAAGGAGAAGACTGATCAGAGATGCAGCCAAGAGGCCCATGATCACTCTGGATGAACTGCAGAGAACTACAGCTGAGGTGGGAGAGTCTGTCCATAGGACAACAATCAGTCGTACACTGCACAAATCTGGCCTTTATGGAAGAGTGGCAAGAAGAAAGCCATTTCTCAAAGATATCCATAAAAAGTCTCGTCTAAAGTTTGCCACAAGCCACCTGGGAGACACCAAACATGTGGAAGAAGGTGCTCTGGTCAGATGAAACCAAAATTGAACTTTTTGCCCACAATGCAAAACGATATGTTTGGCATAAAAGCAACACAACTCATCACCCTCAACACACTATCCCCACTGTCAAACATGGTGGTGGCAGCATCATGGTTTGGGCCTGCTTTTCTTCAGCAGGGACAGGGAAGATGGTTAAAATTGAGGGGAAGATGGATGCAGCCAAATACAGGACCATTCTGGATGAAAACCTGTTGGAGTCTGCAAAAGACCTGAAACTGGGACGGAGATTTATCTTCCAACAAGACAATGATCCCAAACATACAGCAAAATCTACAAAGGAATGGTTCACAAATAAACGTATCCAGGTGTTAGAATGGCCAAGTCAAAGTCCAGACCTGAATCCAATCGAGAATCTGTGGAAAGAGCTGAAAACTGCTGTTCACAAACGCTCTCCATCCAACCTCACTGAGCTCGAGCTGTTTTGCAAGGAAGAATGGGCAAGAATTTCAGTCTCTCGATGTGCAAAACTGATAGAGACATACCCCAAGCGACTTGCAGCTGTAATCGCAGCAAAAGGTGTCTCTACAAAGTATTAACGCAAGGGGGCCGAATCATTTTGCACGCCCCACTTTACATTTTTTTATTAGTTAAAAAAGTTTCAAAAATACAATAGATTTCGTTCCACTTCACAATTGTGTCCCACTTGTTGGTGATTCTTCACAAAAAATTAAAATTTTATATCTTTATGTTTGAAGCCTGAAATGTGGCAAAAGGTTGAAAAGTTCAAGGGGGCCGAATACTTTCGCAAGGTACTGTAGATGGGTGTCCCCTTACCTTACTGCTGTAAGGTAACAGCATATATATGAAAAAGGCTTTGTAATGGAACCGCTGTATGTCCCCAGGAGGAACGTCCCCAATATGGTCTCACAAGGGGTGTCTGGTCATAATGGTATGCAGCGTCCCCTTTAAAATCACTGGAGCGGGTGAACCTCATAGACAGGGCAAGAGGGATGCTTGATAGTGTAGTAGTTTTAAAAATATGTTGAAGTCATGTGATCGTGACGAACACGCGGCGGGAAACGAGATACCGGAAAGGGATGTGCACAAGCTCGCTGCTCGTTTCTGTTTTGCTTGTGTACTATTACCTAAATGTGAGTACCTGTCTTTTATTTGTTGCTACCAATAAATAATTTTTAAAACTACTACACTATCGGTTCCTCAAAATCAATGGCAGCCCTTATGTACCTGGCCGCATGATATTGGAGAGTGAAAGAGTTAAGTGAGAGCACGCATTAGGTCTGCACTAGGTGCTTGGTGGGACCCCATTCTGTCACTGGAATGAGATGACATAGGTAAGCTGGACTGGTGGAGTTGATGACATAGCCTCAGTGGTATCCTTCCTAAATGCAAACACTTAACAGCAAGGTGTGTAGTGACATGGGACAAGACACTTCACAGAGGAACTCTATACATTTAACGGCTGCACACAGTGTACAACACACCATGGTACAAGCCGGTATGTACCATTTCTGACCCAATGTTCATAAAGTCAAAGTACAAAATCCAGTTAGTGTTTAAAGCGGAGGTCCACCCTAAAATGGACCTCCGCTCATCGGAATCCCCCCCCCCTCCGGCGCCACAATCGGCACCTTTCAGGGGGGAGGGGGGTGCAGTTACCTGGATAATCCAGGTAACTGCACCCACTTCCGGGCTAGCTCTCTGCGGAACGAGCGTAGGTTACGCCCCCGTTCCGCAAGCGCCCGCCCCCTTCAGCAAGTGCCCCGCTGCCTGCTGGGAAACACACAGCTCCCAGAGGCAGCGGGGACCGTCCGGATTGCGCCGCGCGGCTCGCGCATGCGCAGTAGGGAACCGGGAAATGAAGCCGAAAGGCTCCATTTCCTGATTCCCATACCCAAGATGGCGGCGGGACCCGGCAGCCGAGCGAGCGATCGGCTTCGGGTGCCGACATCGCGGGCGCGCTGGACAGGTAAGTGTCACTATTTAAAAGTCAGCAGCTGCAGTATTTGTAGCTGCTGGCTTTTAAAAAAAAAAAAAAAAAACGCGGAGTCCCGGTGGACTCCCGCTTTAAGGCCTTAGATCAGCCTTTCTCAACCATGGTCCCAGTGGAACCCTAGGGATCCTCCAAAGTTTGCTATGGGTTCCCTGAGCAATGGGCAATTTCTTCCTCTCTGGTATCCTCTGACACCATTGATATTTTTAGCTATCTGTAAGGAGGTAATTCTTCCCAATGACCACAAGTGTAAGGACCATTCTTCCCACTGACCATCACACTAATGTATCAACACAAGAGAAAAGACAGTCACCCCCAGTGCTCAGAGGTCCATTCAAAGAGAGATAGGGCTAAACAGGCGACACATCCATAAATGGCCCAAATGCTTGGCGAATGCAGCCCACCTCACATGAGGGGATTCAATGTGAAACTACAAGAAGAACAAACATGGGAAGGCGCAAACACCTACTGCATTACCCAAAAATGTAATAGGAAGACATAAAACCAATAAAAGTGAATACTCACAACTAGCAAGCTTGCTTGTATACAGGAGGTTGTTGGACCACTTGCACCTTGCACCATATGGCATCTTCAGGTTTACATGTTCTTTTATACTGTACTTTTGTGAGTATTCACTTTTATTGGTTTAATAATTTCTCCTAATCAATTTATGGGTAATTCTCTAGGTGTTTGCACCTTCCCCATTTGTTCTTCTTGCGGTATCACACTAATGTATCATGAGTTGTAGATATAGTAATTATTAGTAGGGGTTCCCTGAGATAGGAAAGTTACTTCAAGGGATCTTCTGTTTTAAAAAGGTGGAAGTAGCGATCCTACTTCAGTGCTTTTCAGCTTCCACGGGGATCCCATATGTATGGCAATACATACTTACTTTGGTCCAAGCTAGACTATGTAGAGCAGGGATATGCAATTAACGGACCTCCAGCTGTTGCAAAACTACAAGTCCCATCATGCCTCTGCCTCTGGGTGTCATGCTTGTTGCTCTCAGAGTCTTGCTATGCCTCATGGAACTTGTAGTTCTGCAACAGCTGGAGGTCCACTAATTGCATATCCCTGATGTAGAGATTGCCATTCCTGGAGTTTATTATTAATGTTTTTGTTTGATTGTGATCTTGGGGCTCAATTAAACTGCATTATGTTAATCGATTTTCACCCAAACTGACCTTATTTTATGTACATGGCCAAAAGAGGAATATTAGACCCCGACCTCCTTAGTGGACAAGGGTAATGCGAAATGTTCAAAGTTCTCTATAGAGTGCAATCAAACAATTAACAGCAATATATCAATGCAATATACAATACATAAAGCAAATAAAAAAATAGGGTTATGGGGCTGATGATTAGCAATGAGGCTTTGCAGCCTTCCACAGATCCAAAATGCAACTTGATATTGTTGTGTCTACGTAATTGTTTTTTTCCTTACAAAATTTGCAGAACCTGTAATGCCGCATACACACGAGCGGACTTTTCGACGGACTAGGTCCGACGGTCTTTCGAACGGATTTTCGGCGGAGTTCCGACGGACTTTCCGAATGAACGGACTTGGCCACACACAATCACACCAAAGTCAGACGGATTCGAACGTGATGACGTACGACCGGACTAGAATAAGGAAGTTCATAACCAGTAGCCAATAGCTGCCCTAGCGTCGGTTTTTGTCTGTCGGACTAGCACACACACGCGCGGATTTCTCAATAGGAACTGGGTCCGGCGGAGTTCCGGCGAAAAAATTTGAAACATGTTCTATTTCTAAAGTCCGTCAGATTTTTGGACAGCAAAAGTCCGATGGAGCCCACACACGAGCGAATTGTCCGCCGGATTCGTTCCGTCGGATCTTTGCTGTCAAAAAGTCAGGTCATGTGTACGCAGCATAAGCTATTTCCCTACCATTCTTCAACTTCTTTCAATAAACAATTAAAAGTATTTTTTTTTTCTTGTGTGTTTCTTTTGTTCAGACTTGAGAAAGCCAAAATGGTTTTCTGTTCATTCAGTTGCCTATTATATTGTTTTACCTGCTAGAAATTTGACAGAATTTGAAGGGCAGTTGGAACACCATGCCCTGTTTCTGAGGGACATGTCACAAAAGATTTTATAAACTAGCCTGAGAATTTAGCTGTTCCAGAACAATAAAAGGACAATTGCACTCTATTGTGAGTCACGTATAAATCAGGATTCCAAACTGATAACCTCATAGACTGCGGACTTTGTTTAACATCTGTAAATCTTGTGGCCAATCGGTGGTGACATTCTGACCACGCCTTCCATTTAAAAATGTAAGTGTAGCTCTTTCCATAACCTCATACCCACCTTTTTGCTTTGATTTTTGGATAGAGGGGAGGGGTTAGATCCAGGGCCGGTCTAGTCTATCTGATCTGAGGGTGCAGTAAACAAGTTAGAGGGCATAATGCTAACACTGCGTGTGAACCATTGAGAGTCTATCAGAGAGCAGGGGCGGACTGACCATTGGGCCCCTCGGGCATTGCCCGAGGGCCCCAAGCCACTAGGGGGCCCCATCAGGGTTGCCAGACTCAGTAAAACCAGGGACAGTATGTAAAAATCTGTGTTTTTTTTTTACATCTGTCTCTGAAATGTCCCTTACCAACATCCTTTTGGTCTAAAAATCCAGAGATTATAGCTGTCCCACCTCTCCAGTACCTTCTCAGCCAATAGAAACATGACTGTGTGACTGTATACTGTGTGTGCGTGTATACTGTGTGGCCCCATAAACTCAGATTGCCTGGGGGCCACATAATCTCCTATTGCCCGGGGGCCCCATGAGTTGTCAGTCCACCCCTGTCAGAGAGTGTCATGACTTGGGAAACACTATTAAACAGAAACTGTGCTCCCCTATATCAGATGTCCCTCTTTACATCATGACTACTCTTCGAAGTGCCTCCTTACATCAGTTGTCCCTATCAAGAGTGCCCCTTTACATCAGGTGTCCCCATCAGAGTACCCCCTTACACCAGGCATCCCCATCAAGAGTTCCCCCTTATATCAAGTGTCCAGATCAGAATGCCTCCTTACATCAGGTGTCCCCAGTAGAGTCCCTCCTTACATCAATTGTCCTATCAGAGTGTTCCCTACTTAGATTGTCCTCAGAGTGCCTCCTTACATCACCTGTCTACATCAGACTGGTTCATGGATCAATGAATACTCTCTCCGAGACCTGAGGGGGGGCACAGCTAAAATCTGGGGGCACAGCCCACCCCAACATCCCTGGTGACCATTGCTACCAGGGCAAAAAGTGATAGAAAATCAATTTTTTTTCATGTAATACTGGAAATAAGAAGTTAATCTTCCATTGTGGCCTAAGTCCTGGTGACAAATGCCTGACAAGGGAATTTTCCCTACTTTGGAGAAATTTCCTGTCCCTCGTTGCTCCTGTGGAACAGAAAGGAGTTTTGAGCATTTTGTAAACGAAAATAAAAAGTTTGGATGAGGATGCATGACAGGAGATACACGGAGGCTGCCTTTGCTAACCTAATTCTGAAATGTAGTTGCCTTGCCATTATGTTGATCCAATGGCTTCAGTAGCTTGCTGATCCAATGGCCTCAGGACCCTGTAACAGAAACCTAGACTGAGATATATACTTAGGGTGCATTTGCTGAAATCTGAAGCATAAATCACTTGTCTGGCTGAAAATGTACGTTTTCATTGCATATTCTTGCCATAGGCCTTATATAAATCACATTCTATATTACTGTTCTTGCAAGTATGCAGTTTAATAAAGAGGGGTGTGGAATAATCTAATGTCTCAGTCAGTGTTTGTATTATATTGTTATCCTTTTGTCTTAAACACAATGCAATTTTGTTTGTAGAACACAAACTGACATTCCATTTTAGCTAAGCAATCATTTCTCTGGACAGAGAAATTTTCCTGATCCAATGGCATCAGGACCCTTTAACAGAAACCTTGATTGAGGTATATACAGTGCCTTGAAAAAGTATTCACACCCCTTGAAATTTTCAACATTTTGTCATGTTACAACCAAAAACGTAAATGTATTTTATTGGGATTTTCTTTTTTTTTTAATTGACAATTTATACTAGAGTTTTCTTTCACATAACAAGGAAAAAGAAACATTAACAAACAGAGGGCACCATATGCGGTCCACAACAGTATAGGTCTGAAGGGTATGCATGAATAATAGTTACATAGTAGGTGAGGTTGAAAAAAAGACACAAGTCTATCAAGTCCAACCCATGTGTGTGATTATATGTCAGTATTACATTGTATATCCCTGTATGTTGTGGTTGTTCAGGTGCTTATCTAATAGTTTTTTGAAATTATCGATGCTCCCCGCTGAGACCATTGTCTGTGGAAGAGAATTCCACATCATTACCGCTCTTACAGTAAAGAACCCTCTACTCAGTTTAGGTTTAAACCTTTATAATGTTAGTGAATAGCCACATGTCTTATTAAATTCCCTTTCGTGGAAAAGTTTTATCCCTATTCAGGGGTCAATAGAGAGAACAAGTTCAGTGCTCGTAACCTTTCATCATAACTAAGGTCCTCCAGTCTCTGTATTAATTTTGTTGCCCTTCTCTGGATTTTCTCCAGTTCCAGCACATCCTTCCTGAGGACTGGTGCTCGGAACTGGACAGCATACTCCAGGTTCGGCTGAACCAGAGTCTTGTAGAGCGGGAGAATTATCGTTTTATTTCTGGAGTTGATCCCCTTTTTAATGCCAATATTCTGTTTGCTTACCTTGCAGCAGCTTGGCGTTGCATGCCATTGCTGAGCCTGTCATTTAGTAGGACCCCCCAGGCCATTTTTCATCCTAGATTTCCCCAGAGGTTCTCCCCCTAGTGTATAGATTGCATTCATATTTTTGCCACCCAAATGCAATATGTTAGATTTTTCTACATTAAACCTCATTTGCCATGTAGTTGCCCACCCCTTTAATTTGTTCAGATCTTCTTGCAAGGTTTCCACATCCTGCAGAGAAGTTATTGCCCTGTTTAGCTTAGTATCATCCGCAAATACAGAGATTGAACTGTTTATCCCATCTTCCAGGTCGATTATGAATAAATTAAATAGGATTGGTCCCAGCACAGAACACTGGGGGACTCCACTACCCACCTCTGACCATTCCGAGTACTCCCCATTTATCACCACCCTCTGAACTCGCGATTGTAGCCAGTTTTCAATCCATGTACTCACCCTATGGTCCATGCCAACGGACCTTACTTTGTACAGTAAATATTTATGGGGAACTGTATCAAATGCTTTTGCAAAATCCAGATACACCACGTCTACGGGCCTTCCTTTATCTAGATGGCAGTTCACCTCCTCATAGAAGGTTCATAGATTGGTTTGGCAACAACGATTCTTCATGAATCCATGCTGATTACTGCAAATAGTACCGTTGTCATTACTAAAATCTTGTATATAGTCCCTTATCATTCCCTCCGAGAACTTGCATACAATTGATGTTAGGCTAACTGGTCTGTAATTCCCAGGGATGTATCTTGGCCCTTTTAAAAAAAATTATGCTACATTGGCTTTTCTCCAATCAGCTGGTACCATTCCAGTCAGTTGACTGTTCGTAAAAATTAGGAACAATGGTCTGGCAATTACTTGACTGAGTTCCTTAAGGACCCTCGGGTGCAAGCCATCTGGTCCCGGAGACTTATTAAAATTTTCAAGTCTATTTCTATTTTTTTTTTTCATAAACATTTTATTGAAGATAGAAAGAGGTAGGTGTTCACAATGCATACATTATATAGGACATGTAGCTATGCTGCAGGCCATCAATAGCTTGCAAGCCATAAACTATAACAAAGATAATAGAACAGTAAGTTCGGGGATTCATAGTTTGTACCACTAAGTAAATTCCTAGCAATCCCACTGTGTGTGATATATGAGGATTACTGGATTTCTTATATCAGAGTAAGATAACTAAGAAAACAAGGAGTAGGGAATAAACAAAACAAAAAAAAAAAGTGCAGGAAAGGGGCGAAGAAAAAGAAAGGAAGAGGGGGCCAGAAGGGAAAGGGGTAATAAGATTAAGATAATGGAACAGATTACACCTGCACCCCCCCCCCCCCCCCCGGTCCATCGGCTCAAGTTGCGCTGTCTCGTTCTCAATGTTCAGCTAGTGTGATGCTCCCTTCTCTAAGGATCGAAGGATTGAAAATGCTTAGTGGTTTTAAAGTAAATTTTTATATTCACTCTTGAGAAATATAAATAAGTTCCTGGAGGTGGGATGGGGTTCTACGCCACCGGGTCCTGACTTTGTAGCAGTTTTCCTGAATAGCTACATTCAAGAAACCTTTGTGTGTGAAGACATGTATAGATTCCCATTCCTCATCCGCGAAGGAGGCCTGAAGGTCCTTTTCCCACACTACACATGCAGAGTCAAAGATAGTGTGAGAGCTTTCCAGGAGCAAGTCATATATGGAGGATATTGTCTTTGTGGTGTTTTCTGTGTACATAAGGATTCAAATGTTGTGAGTTGTCTTGTCCATGTTGATAATGAAGCTTTTGTGGAGAAATAGTGTCGTATCTAACCGTACGTCCAAAAAGGAAAATAATTAGTGAGAGAGATGGCAGTTAAGTTCTCATATGTGCGGGGGTGTCTTTCAAAAAGAAGTGTTGTGCTAGCACAACACTGTGCGCCCACTCTTGGCCTAGAAATTAGTTTATGTTGCCCGGGGGGAAATCCCGATTTCCCTTTAACGTGGTTAAGGGCCCCAGGGAGGAGGAAAAGGCCTTGAATTTTGCCTCCTGTGTGAAGGCCGCCAAGGAAGGTTGAATTAGAGGGTGTGTTAAGATCTCTTTTGGCCAAAGTCAGGGGGGTAGCTAGGGGAATTGGGAATTGCGCAAATGGGGATTCTAAGCATACCCAAAGTTTTATGTTCTAATCTATAATTCTTGTAAGATGACATGCTAAATAATATTTATGAAGATTAGGTAAGCCAATTCCCCCCTTAGTCTTTGTACACGTTAGTCGGGCATATTTGATACGTGGCGGGGAGTTTCTCCAGATGAAGATTGTGCATGCCTGTTTGTACATCGCAAAAAAAAAGATGCCGGTAGGTGTATCGGAATGGTCAGCATTAAGTACAGGAGGCACAGAAGGATGACCATTTTAAGCAAAGCAGACCGTCCGAACCATGAAACACTTAGACCTGCCCAGTCTTTAAGGTCTGATTGGGCCTTCTTGAGTGCCACTAGAAAATTACATCTATATAAGTCTGATAGTTTAGCGGTAATCTGGATTCCTAGATATGTTATCATATTTGAGGTTTGACAGAGTACCAAAGGGGTCTATGTCTTTCAATAAATTTGGCAAGGTAGTGTGAGGTGGCCTCAGGATGAGAAGGATGTCATCTGCAAATGCAGCAACCCTGTACTCCCTGCCCCCTGTCCAGATTCCCTTAATGTCGGGGGTTCAGAATTAGTTTGTTAAGAAATGGTTCCAGGGTGAGGACAAAGATCGGGGGATAGAGGGCATTCCCGTTGGGTCCCCATTGCTGATGGTGGAGGCGTTTGACAGGTGGCCGTTAACTCATACACTCACGGAAGTAGTGGAATAAAATGCTAAAATATTAGCTACCATGCGTGACTGGAGTCCGATTGCTTTCAGAACTCCTTGCATGTAGACCCAGGCCACTCTGTCAAACGCTTTCTCAGCACTTAGCGATAGGAAAAAACTGGAGTCTTGGATGAAGTCAGCCAATGGTGAAGGTTCAACACTCGATCTACCTCGACCACCTGATTTAGAGATATCAAATTAGATAAGAGGGGCAACAGCCTATTAGCTAGAATCTTTGTATAATGTTTTATATCTACATTCATTCGAGATATAGGTCTGCAATTGGGCACATTTCCATCTTTAGGTAGGACCATTATATGGGCACCTAACATGCGCTCTGTGGATGTATTCAGGTTGGAGAGAGCGTTGAAGATAGAAAGCAATCTAGGGGACAATGCCTCCATGAAACATTTGTAGTATTGTAAGGCCAGCCCATCGGACCCGGGGCTTTTACCCGGTTTCATCTGTTTCATGGCGGTCTTCAGTTCCATCTCAGAGAGGAGGCTCTTCGTCTCTTTAGTTTGTTGACATGAGATTGAGATTGCCTGTGGGCTGTAGTGGTGTAAAAAATCCCCAATCGCTTCCATTCTAGATTCTGGAGAAGCTGGGTTTGGGCAATCTGAGTTTAGGTTGTAAAGCTTATGCCGCGTACACACGACCGGACTTTTCGAGGGACTAGGTCCGACGGTCTTACCGACGGAGTTCCTGACGGACTTTCCGAATGAACGGACTTGGCCACACACAATCACACCAAAGTCCGACGGATTTGAATGTGATGACGTACGACCGGACTAGATTAAGGAAGTTCATAGCCAGTAGCCAATAGCTGCCCTAGCGTTGTTTTTTTTCCGTCGGACTAGCATACACACGAACGGATTTCTCGGTCCGGCAGAGTTCTGGTGGGAAATTTAAAACATGTTCTATTTCTAAAGTCTGCCGGATTTTTGGCAAGCAAAGGTCCGATGGAGACCACACACAATCGAATTGTCCGACTGACTAGTTCCGTCAGACCTTTGCTGTCAAAAAGTCTGGTCGTGTGTACGCAGCATTAGAGTAATAATGTTCAAAGCCTGTAGCTATGTCCTCATTAGTCGAGTAGAGCTTGCCTTGATGGTCACATATATGATGAAATGTGAGAGAGGTTCTAGAAGCTTGCACCGTACGTGCCAGCAGTCTACCACTTTTGTTACTGTGCTCATAGAACACCTTCTGGCACAGTACATATCGGCGCCTTGTGCGCTTCCCCAGTTCCTCCAGTAATAGAGAGCGGGTATGTTGCAGCTCTTGTAGGGATTTCTGTATGCAAGAGTTTTTTTATGGAAAGATTCTAGGGGTTTAAATTTGTTGATCAGAGCCCTGATCATCTCCTGGTGTTTTCTTTTGGCTTTTGCGTCTAGGGCCAATAGTTCCCCCCTGATCACACATTTGTGTGCCTCCCATAGGGTAACTGGGGAGATCTCTGGAGAGGTATTTTCTGCAAAATATAGCTGAAGTTGAGATTCTATTTGGGCAAAGATTTCTGGGTCTTTTAACAAGGATGGGTTAAAGTGCCAGGTTTTAGCCCTGGGTATTATTTCAGGAAACGTCAAGGTGACCGAGATTGGATGGTGGTCCGAAAGGAACATTGGCTCTATCGTTGGCCTGTTTGAGATAGGTTAGATCTGGCTGTGAGAGAAAGAAATAGTAAATTCTGGAATATTTTTGAAATGGGATAGAATAGAAAGTGTAATCACTATCAGATGGAAAAAAAGTGCACCAGGTATTGTGTAAAGCTAGACCCTGAAGTTGCAGTTCTGGTGTAGTGCACGATATGTCAGAGTGGAGGTGCCAGAGGAGGTGTCCGGATTCAATGGTACATTAAAAATCCCCCCAAAATGACTATTTCCTCGCTGAAGGAGGATACTGGATCACATATTTTCTTAAAGAAGGAAACCCGGTGCTCTTTTGGGCCATAGATGTTTGCCAGAGTTACTGGCTTAGAGGCAAATTGGTACTTGATAAAGATGAATCTACCCTCTGGATCTACCAGGGAATCCAACATTCGAAATGAGCATGCTTAGGGCCGGTTCACACTGCGGGCGATGCGAGGCGACACCGACTTGCCTCGCCGCGACCTGCCGCGACCTCAGCGGCGATTTGCAAATGACTTCTGTATAGAAGTCAATGCAAGTCGCCCCGAGGTCGCCCAGAAGTAGTACAGGAACCTTTTTTCTGAGTCGGAGCGACTCGAGACGCTCCTCTCAGAACGGTTCCATTGTACAGAACGGGGGCAACTTGTCAGATTGCGGCGAGGCAAGTCGTGTCGCCTCGCATCGCCCGCAGTGTGAACCGGCCCTAAGAGATTACTATGGATACTCCCTTAGTTTTATCAGAGGGGTTTGTTGAATGGACTACTGTCTGATAAAGGTGATGAGTTGGTTGGTAAGTTTGGGAATGGCGTCAGAGCGAAAATGGGTTTCTTGGAGAAAAATAAACTGGACTTTATGCTTGGAAAGTGCGGACAAGACTTGCGTTCTTTTCTCCGGTATATTCAACCCTTTGACATTGAGCGAAACACATTTCAGTGTCACAGGCAATTTGTTAATTGGATCCTTCTGCATTGCTCACTAGACTTTTTCCTCCCCTACAGGAAGAAGCAGGCCGACTTCTGCAATATAGGGGACTTTTGCGAAAACTGGTGGGAAGGGGATTTCATGAAAAGAAACACAGAGGATGGGTAATCCAAAAAACGGCCATGTAGCCAAACAAGGAGTTAGGTCACCGATCTGAAAGTACCATACAAAAAGGTTAACTACTAACTAAAACATCAGAACAATCCTGAGGTTACGCTTAAAAACTTTTGAAAACAACAGCATTAAGAAAACCATTGCACTTAAGATCCAGCTAAGGCTTTTATTTTTTTATTTTTTTATTGTTTCAGTTCTGAACCAAGTCCACAGGTAAACCAAGGAATTGCGATCACATATCCTCTGAGAGGGAGCCACACATTCACTGTGTAAAGCATACAGGAAATGCAAACCAAATGAAGCTCAAAAGGTCAGCAGCTAGCTACATAAATGTATATAGTATTTTCATTGGGCTCTTCATTATTTCATTATGCCTATGATCTTAAGCGCATTGTGTACCCTGTGGCTGCCACCTCTCAGAAGGTCAAGATCGCATGACATACCACCTTTACATGGTAGTTACCTAGAAAGAACCATGTTGTATATCATTCCCAAGGTCTCGACACAGATCCCCGGACAGTGTGCTCCTCATGTCACTCATTCGTCAATTGTAAGTCATAGTGTGCCTTCACTCCCTGGAGTATTTAATCATGCTCAGACTAGTGCTAGGACTTTATATTAAAGAGGCCACCAAGAAAACAGGCGTTTCTCTTGTATGCAATCTTTTGGTGCCCGTCCCGCCCCCTCCCTGTCCCCTCCGAGGCTGCAGATGGATGGGCAATCCTTCAGGCTGCACTGATGGCAATGGTGGGTGCTGCATTCCTGGCAATACTGGGTGCTGCATTCCTGGCAGTGGTAGGTGCTGCATTCCTGGCAGTGGTGGGTGCTGCATTCCTGGCAGTGGTGGGTGCTGCATTCCTGGCAGTGGGGGGTGCTGCATTCCTGGCAATGGTGGGTGCTGCATTCCTGACAATGGTGGGTGCTGCATTCCTGGCAGTGGTGGGTGCTGCATTCCTGGCAGTGGTGGGTGCTGCATTCCTGGCAGTGGTGGGTGCTGCATTCCTGGCAATGGTGGGTGCTGCATTTCTGGCAATGGCGGGTGCTACATTCCTGGCAATGGTGGGTGCTGCATTCCTGGCAATGGTGGGTGCTGCATTCCTGGCAATAGTGGGTGCTGCATTCCTGGCAGTGGTGGATGTTGCATTCCTGGCAATGGTGGGTGCTGCATTTCTGGCAATGGTGGGTGCTACATTCCTGGCAATGGTGGGTGCTACATTCCTGGCAATGGTGGGTGCTGCATTCCTGGCAATGGGGTTATGCATTCTTGGCAATGGGGGTGCTGCACTGATATAAATGGGAGTGCTGCACTAGAGGCAATGGTGGAGCTGCATTCATGGCAATGATGGTGCTGTGCGGTTTTTCCTGAAACGTTCCTCTTAAAGCAAAGGTGCGTGTTGTACGCCAATAAATACGGTATATCCAAATAACACGCCCCTGCTCTTCTCTTTACTCACACACAGCCACAAAGGCAAGAGAGTTCTTGTTGGGCAGTGTATTAGTGCTCGAACGAACACAGTTAGACCAAATTTTGCTGGTTCAAAGAATGTTAGGCAAAATGGTCGGCCCTCACGCATGTTCACTTCATCAATTCTGGCCCTCTTTGAAAAAAGTTTGGACATCCCTGAATTACTGAACATGGAGCAGCACATCTCCTTGCCGGCTCTAGCCATTAACAGTGCTCTTCGTCTCAGCCCAGGACCTGACATGGAGGAGAGGAGAGGAGCCAGCTAACATCACCACAGGGCACAATGAGAACCTTCCCTGCTTCTCAACCACACCAGGGGCTCCCTTTCAGTGCATTTGAAATTCAAATTTTAAGATAATCATAAAAGGTTTCTAAATCTCTACTCTCGTTAGCCTAATGCCGCGTACACACGATCGGAATTTCAGGCAGCAAATGACCGATGAGAGCTTTTCAGTGGAAATTGCGACCGTGTGTATGCTCCATCGGAATTTAGCTGGCCGAATTCCCGCCAACAAAAATTTGATAGCATGTTCTCAATTTTCCCAATGGAAATTCCGATCGTGTGTATGCAATTCTGACACGCAAAAACTCACGCATGCTCAGATTCAACTACGAGATGGAAGCTATTGGCTACTGGACATTGACCCTCCTTTTTCTAATCCCGTCGTACGTGTTGTACGTCACCGCGTTCTTGCCGGTCGGAATTTGGTGTGACCGTGTGTAGGCAAGACAGTTTGAGTGGAATACCGTCGGAATTCCAATGGGAAAACCATCAGAGCTTTTTCCGACGAGAATTCCGATCGTGTGTACGCGGTATAAAGCTAGCCATACATATAATAATGTGCAGGCAATTTCAACAAAATAATGAAGCACCACCCGCCACTGCTTAGGATGAATTATTAGTGCTCTGGTTGTCGGTTTCACGTGGATCTGTATATACATAAACCACATTCCATATAGCAATGACTGTCATAGAAATGTACACAATGAACTGGGTTTTCTAAGTATGTTCCTAAAACAAAACAAAAAAAAGTTCAAAAAAGCTGGTGATTTACTAACGCTTTTACTCAAAAATGTCCCTTTTTAATTGTAAGTCCCTTGTGTAATTTTAAGCCACTGTTGTCTTTCTGAAAATGTACTTCCTGATAGCATATTCTTGCCATAAGCCTTATATAAATCACATTGTTTATTACTGTTCTTGCAAGTATGCAGTTTAATTAAGAGGGGTGTAGTAAAATGTAACGTCTCAGCCATTTTTTTGTATTATATCATTATCCTTTTGTCATAAACACAATGCAATTGTGTTTGCAGAACACATAGTAAGAAATTCCATTTTAGCTAAGCAATCTTTTCCCTGGACAGAGAAACTTTCCATTGTGATGGTGCTATTTGTAACATAACTTCAGACCTTTAACCACTTCAGCCCGGGAAGAATTTACCCCCTTCCTGACCAGAGCACTTTTTGCGATTCGGCACTGCGTCGCTTTAACTGACAATTGCGCGGTCGCGCAACGTGGCTCCCAAACAAAATTGACATCCTTTTTTTCCCACAAATAGAGCTTTCTTTTGGTGGTATTTGATCACCTCTGGTTTTTTTATTTTTTGCGATATAAACAAAAAAATAGTGACAATTTTGAAAAAAAAAACTCATTATTTTTTACTTTTGCTATAATAAATATCCCCAAAAAATATATAAAAAAAATTTTTTTCCTCAGTTTAGGCCGACATGTATTCTTCTACATATTTGTGGTAAAAAAAAAAATGCAATAAGCGTTTATTGATTGGTTTGCGCAAAAGTTATAGCATCTACAAAATAGGGGATAATTTTATGCCATTTTTTATTGATATATTTTTTTTTTTACTAGTAATGGCAGTGATCAGCAATTTTTATCGTGACTGAGATATTATAGCGGACACATCAGACAATTTTGACACATTTTTGGGACCATTGGCATTAATACAGCGATCAATGCACTTAAACACCCTTCCTGCCCAGACCAATTTTCATCTTTCGGCGCTGTCACACTTTGAATCACAATTACTCAGTCATGTAACACTGTAACACTGTGCCCAAATGAATTTTTTGTCCTTTTTTTCATACAAATAGAGCTTTCTTTTGGTGGTATTTGATCCCCTCTGGGTTTTCTATTTTTTGAGCTATAAATGAAAAAAGACCGAACATTTGGAAAAAAAAACGCATTTTTCTTAGTTTATGTGATAAAATTTTGCTAATTATAAATTTTTCTTCATAAATTTTGGCCACAATTTATACTGCTACATATCTTTGGTAAAAATAACCCAAATTAGTGGATATTATTTGGTCTTTGTGAAAATTAGAGAGTCTACAAGCTGTGGTGCGAATCATAAAAAATTGATCACACCTGATGTACTGGTCTCATTTCTTGCGACCCGAACAAGCCAGGAAAGTACAAATACCCCCCAAATGACCCCTTTTTTGAAAGTAGACATTCCAAGGTATTTAGTAAGATGCATGGTGAGGTTTTTGATGTTGTAATTTTTTTCCCACAATTCTTTGCAAAATTAAGATTTTTTTATTTTTTTTCCCCTCACAAAATTTTCATTGTAATAGGTTATTTCTCTCACATGGCATGTGTATACCACAAATGATGCCCCAAAATATATTCTGCTACTCCTCCTGAGTATTACAATACCACATGTGTGAGACTTTTACACAGCCTGGCCACATACAGAGGCCCAATATTGAAATAGCACCATCAGGCGTTCTAGGAGCATAAATTACACATCTCATTTCTCAACCATATATTACAATTTTGAAGGCCCTGGAGCACCAGAACAATGGAAATGCCCACAAAGTGACCCCATTTTGGAAAGCTAACAACCCAACGTATAATCTATGAGGCATAATGAGTCTTTTGAATGGTTCATTTTTTTCCAGACGTTTTGGGAAAATGTGGGAAAAAAATTAAACCGCATTTTTTTTTACGCAAAGTTGTCCATTTATAAGATATTTCCAACACATAGCATGTACATAGCAAAAATGGCACCACAAAATACGTTCTGCTACTCCTCCTGAGTATAACGATACCAAATGTGTGAGACTTTTACAGAGCCTGGCCACATATATGCAAGGAACACCATCAGGTGTTCTAGGGACACATAGCATGCACATACCAAGAATTAGACCCCAGAATACATTCTGCTGAGCAAAGAGTAAACAAAAGATTACCTGTGGTTTTAGCAGTGCAGTTGTCCACAGGATGATAGCACTGGTCCAGGCAGCAGGCAGGGACTTGGTCAGCAAAAGCGAACACAATTTTCCAGGCAACAGGCAGGTATACTGTCTATAGTCAATAGAGGCAGCAGGCAGGGATACTGTCCATATACAGTCCAAGGTCAGTGCAGGCAGAGATTGTCAGCAGTGCCAAAATATTGGTCCTGGTAGTAGGCAGGAACATGGTCCATCCATGTGGTGTGGTCAGTTCATGCGACAGGCAGAGGCATGATGGCATAGGTCCTACAGGCAGCAGGCAGAAGTACAGGACAGAATGGGGATGGGGTAGAGGCTTCTCCCACCCAAATCTCTTTGAAGCCTCCGAGTATCCAGACCCTAATCTAGGAATGAGAAAACAAATGAAATTGTTTTCTTCATCCAGAAAAACAATTCTGGAGCCCCTCACATATGTGAGACCCCTGTTATGAATCCCACTAGTCCACTGGGAGGGTACAAGATCAGTCCAAGAGGCAGGCAAGAGGCATGGTCAAACAGTCCAGGGTCCGTTCCAGATCAGGCAGAGGTATGTACAGAATCGGTAGGCAGAAGCGTGGTCGAATAACAGTCCAGGGTCAGTTCCAGATCAGGCAGAGGCATAAACAGAATCAGTAGGCATAAGCATGGTCGAATAACAAGCCAGGGTCAGTTACAGAGCAAGCAGAGGCATAAGGAGTGTGAAGGTAAATGGCAGGAAGTGAGGGCTATGGTTACCATACTTCACGAATGTATTGTTGTGGATAGAAGAAAGTATGTACACATCCCTTCTGTCCCTCCACTTCACAGCCAGAATTTCCTCGTTCTGTAAACTCGCCGCTTCGCCTTTTCTTAACTTTTTGTTGACGAGGCTTTGAGGAAAGCCCTTCCGAGTTGTCCTTATGGTGCCACATGCTGGATTGTTCTTTCTATGAAGGTTGCGGAACAGGGGTAAACTTGTATAAAAGTTGTCCACATAGAGATAGTAGCCTTTCTCCAGGAGTGGGTTTATGAGTTCCCAAACGACTTTCCCACTCAATCCGATGTATTCTGGGCAATTAGGGGGATGTAGCTGGGTGTCCTTCCCTTCGTATACCATGAAGGAATATGTATACCCTGTGGCTCGGTCGCACAATTTATACATCTTCACCCCATAGCGGGCCCTTTTGGAGGGAATAAATTGTTTTATGCCCAGCCTGCCAGAAAATGTGATCAGGGACTCATCCACACATATGTGTTGGTCTGGGGTAAACAACTGGGGGAAGATCTCAGAAAAATAATTTATTATTATTTTTGTAAAGTTTATCAAAATTTGGGTCATTTCAGGGAGGGCACTGGTTATTGTCGTTATAGTGTAGGAATCTCATAATCATGAGATATCTGGTCCTGGGCATTATTGAGGAAAAGATGGGCATGTGGTAGATGGGGCGGGATGACCAATATGCACGTAAATCATTTTTTCAGTTTAGTCCCATACAGAATGTGAGGCCAAACATTTTTTTAAACTCCTCCACTGTTAGGGCTCTCCACTCGTAGGGACGGGCATAAGAGGACGTTGGATTACTTGCTATGAATTGTTGTGCATATAGGTTGCACTGGGCCACAATCGATGCAAGCAAGTCCTCAGTAAAAATTAAATGGAAAAAGTCTATCGGGGGAAAATTTTGTGTGTCCACCTGGACTCCTGGGTGGGCACTGAAAGGGGGAACGTTAGCTTCTCCTGAGTTAGGAGGAAGCCATAAGGGTTTCTGAAGGGAATAGGGAAGGCTGGCATGGGACCTAACCCTTTGGGGCTGAGTTGACACCCCACTGGTACTTGGCCTTTGCCGAGGTACTGCGGCGCTGGTGGATGGCAATGCGTTGCTGGTGGATGGCTCTGCGGTGCTGGTGGATGGTACTGCCTCCTCACCAGTGCGCCTTCGTCTGACGGGCAGACTCTCATCTTCCTCCTCTGACGTTGTCATTGTACCACTGCTTAGGACAGGCTCGTAGTCCACGTCAGACTCAGAATCTGAATATGAGGAGGAATCCGAAGCGGAGAGCTCCCCGTTGCTCCCGTCGGCCGCAAGAATATCATATGCCTTCTCGGCTAAATATAACCTTTGTGACATTCTTAGTGATCACAAATGGCACTGACTGGTGACACTGATGTGGCAGATGACACTGACAGGAAACACTGATGTGGCAGATGACACTGACAGGTGACGCTGATGTGGCAAGTGACACTAGCAGGTTACACTAACAGGTAGCACTGATCAAAGGTGACACTGATGTGGCAGTTGACACTGATGACAGATGGCACTGGCGACAGGTGGCACTGATACGTGGCACTGATACGTGGCACTGACACGTGACACGTGACACTGGCAGATGGCACTGGTGGCAGATATCTCTGGCAGATGGGGCTGGCACTGGCAGATGGCACTGGCAGATGGCTCTGGCAGATGGGGCTGGCTTTGGCAAATGGCACTGGCAAATGGCACTGGCAGATGGCACTGAAATATGGTACTGGCAGATGGCACTGGCAGATGGGGCTGGCAGATGGCACTGGGGCTGGCAGATGTAAAAATGTAACACTGTAACACTGTGTAATACACTGTAGCACTCACTGACAAAAATCACAGATCGATCTCCCTCCTCACACGCTGTCTCTGTGTGAGAAGGGAGAGACAGGACACCTGCAATGAGAGATGATCTCATATGTTTACATCTGAGATCATCTCTCATTGGCAGCTACGATCGCGCTGTAAACAGCCGCTGTGATTGGCCGTTTACAGCGCTCTGTGATTGCCTGTGTCCAAGGGAACACGGCAAACACAGATTTTCCCTGATGCACGCCCTCGAGGGCGCGCAGGGAGAGAGAACACGGGAGGACGTCCAAGGACGCCCTCCCAGCAGTTAGCGTCCGCGCTGTAGCCGTCTTTCGGCTATAGCGTGGGCAGGAAGTGGTTAAAGGTTAATGGAAGACAAGCACAAGCAACACAAAGAGCTTCCCAACGCTCCGTAATTATTAATATTGTTATTATTATACAGGATTTATATAGCGCCAACAGTTTACGCAAAGCTTTACAATATGAAAAGGAGACAATACAATAAAATACAGGAAGATTAAGAGGGCCCTGCTCAGAAGAGCTTACAATCTAATAGGGTGGGGCAGGTGGTAAAAAAGTTTGAAACTGTGGAGAATGAGCTGATGTAAGTGGTAAAAGATTAGTTGGAGATGTGATAGGCTTTGCTGAAGAGATGAGCTTTCAGGGATCGCTTGAAGGTAACAAGAGTAGGGGATAGCCGGACCGGGGAGGTAGCGAGTTCCAGAGGATGGGAGAGGCTCTGGAGAAATCCTGGAGACGAGCACTGGAAGAGGAGATGAGAGAACTTGAGAGTAGGAGGTCTTGAGAAGAGCGGAGAGGACGATTTGGGTGATATTTGGAGACAAGATTGGTGATGTAGCTCGGGAGTTGTGAATGGCTTTGTATGTTGTGGTTAGTATTTTGAATTGAATTCACTGGATCAACTGGAGCCAGTGTAGGGATTGGAGGAGAGGGTTGGCAGACACTGAGCAGTTGGTAAGGTAGATGAGTCTGGCAGCAGCATTCATGATAGACTGGAGAGGGGCTAGCATATGGAGAGGCATGCCAATGAGAAGGGAGTTGCAATAGTCAGGCCAATGAGAAGGGAGTTGCTATAGTCAAGGCGAGACATAACAAGGGAGTGAATGAGGAGCTTGGCGTGAATGAGGAGCTTGGTGGTTTCATTTGTTAAAGAGGGGCGAATTTTAGAGAATGTAACTGAGGTGAATTCTACAAACTGACTATCTGTAATAGGACTATCTTGAGGCACCAAGACTTTAGCAAAGATGAACGTGTATATAATCGCTTAGATAACAAAAATAGATTATCAGCAAGTGTAAACCACCAATGACTATGGCTACACAATATAACTCTATCAATAGTTAACAGAAGAAATGGAGGGTGGGGCATACATGACTAATTTGTCCCAAAACAGCATAAAAAATAGCAATACCATCCAAAATGTAGACAGGCAGTGAGCAGATCTTATGTAATAATACCAGAGTCATACTGCCTGTGCATCTTAATGATGACAATGCTAGGCCAAACCTGTTTAGTTGACCAGATACAGCGATAAACAGCATGGTTGATGTAAAAGAGTAAAAAGGGGGAAAAAAACGGGGCGGGGACGGTTTGCTTTAGTAATATGGGCAGTGTCTAAGTTGAATCTTCTGCCGGCAAGCATTGGGGCTCTTTAAGTTACTGTTGGTGCACTAGAGGTTGTCTTTAAATCCTGCAGGCAGTGGAAGATGCAATTTGAACAGGTAAACAGAACACTCGCGCAACAGATGAGGGAAAAGGGTGCTTGGTGAAACTGCAGTATGACTGATCCCTTGGATCACAATAACTTGGGAGAATTTATATAATAACAACTGGTGACATGTGAAGGGATTGTGAATGGTGTCCTGCCCTCAGTAGCCTGTATGTTAAGAATAGTGCGGATGGGCTGGTGGCCCGCTCAGCAACTCCTCGTTCAGGCTTTTCAGTTTTGTGGTGGAGGGGCCCCTCTTGCACTGGTTCCAGTGTGGTTGGGTTTTGACTGTTCAGATGATCTGGCAGATTTGCTGGTTTCTTGTCTGAAGTTTTACTATGTGTACAGTAGTGGTTCCGATCCCTGAGATTTTAGGCCTTCTCCCAGACTCTCTCAAATGGCTCTTTCCAACAGGTCTAGAAGCTTGGATCCCCAAAGCGCCAAGAGCGCAGACTTTTCATGAGCTAAAGAATATACAGTATATCCCATCAGGCTCTTCCTGCCGCATACATGATGTTGGGATTTGGCATATAGAAAATAACTGGCTGCCCACAGGAATTAGATCGCCCAGGATTCCAGACGTTCCACACAAAACTTTTTGGGCTTGAGGTAGTTTGACTCTCCCCCTGTTAGCCGGAGGAGAATGTTGCAGCAATATTAATAACTCAGCACAAGGGCAAAAAGACAGATGCACTCCAGATCAAGTTCTGGGTGACAAAGTTGCTTTTATTTTTTTTATTATTATTGTTAATTTTTTTTTTTTTATAAAAACTTTTTTTATTCAAGACAGAAAGATAAGTTCATATATAGCAAACATTACACATCATTGTTCATTAAAGGTCCATGGCATGCAAATGTGCTGTGGACCACAGATGGCTTCCAAGCCATGGAGTATAACAAAGATAATAGTACAGTAAATCCAGGGATTTATATAAACAAATTTTTTGTTAAGCAAAGATATTCAGAGCTCACTTGTATCGCTATGCAAATTCTTGTCAATCCCACTATGCATGGTTCATATAGTTCAATGGAATCCTTATACAAGGGTAGAAGAGAAATGGAACCAGAAAATAAAAGTAAGAGAAGAGAGGCAGGTGACAAAAGAGGGGGGGGGGGAGGGGAGAGGGATAAGAAGAGTGTGGTCGTTTAAAGGGCTATACCTGCTCACCTTTTCCTGTCTGTTGGCTCCGTTTGGGCTGTCTCAGTCTCCATGCAACACCCTATCTAAGACGCTCAGTAGTTTTAAAGTGGGTCCAAGATGCCCACGTTCTTGTACATTTTTGTATTCGTTCTTGGGAAACGTACATAAGTTCCTCTATCTCCTCTATTTTTTATCTTATTTTATTATAGTTTTATTTTGTTTTTTCATTTAACTTTATTGCTTTGACAAGGTGGCTAACAGGTGATGGGCCCTCTTTATGGAGATGTTGGCATTCTATTAGTCCCCCAATATCTGCCTTGCCCTCCACTGCAGATAATCAAGTCATAGGCTTGTTTTAAACCCTTCACTCTCTTGATGTACATAGTGCGTACAAAGAGCTGAAGTGGTTAAAGTATATGTGAAGACAAAAAAAAGTTTTCTTTAGATTTGGATAAAGTGGTGAAATCTGAGGAATTCCTTCACTTCCAGACAAAACAGGAAGTTAGAGGAAATTACTCCAAAGTGAGGGAATCCTTTATTTTGATTCATGAATGTATATGAATTTTTCAATAAATGATTTCACTGTATCTACTTTTGTTAATCAATGGCTAACTGTGCTCACTTCATATAAAGTCCCAGGGCGATCCTTTCTGTATATATGTTATAATAGGGATGGAGGTGTGTCATTGGTGACACCAGACCTTTCTCATTGTTTGAATCCTTTATTTTGACCAGGGTCACCTAAACTAGCGTCCCCACTGAAGATTTTTCCCCCGATTCTTGTTCAGTTACAACCCAAAGACAACCCAAAATTAGGCGTGGCTTTCCTGAGGACACTGTTTGCAAAACTAGTTGGAAGCCCCACAGGTGTTGTCACTTCCGGCTCTACATTGATGTCACATCCGGCCAGAACTTCCTGTTGGTGGAACTCACGCCGATCCCAGGAGGGGAAAGTGGTGGTGCACAATACCTGCAAGCAGGGCAGGACTTAGCCCTTGTACACACGGTCGGAGAATGTGTCCTATCGGACCGTTTTGTCAGATAATCCGACTGTGTGTGGTATGCATCGGACTGTTTCCGTCGGAATATCCATCGGACCCAATTTTCCAACTTGTTGGAAATATTTTCCGACAAACTGGTCCGATCGGACATACTCCGATCATGTGTAGAGAATTCCAATCGGACAAAGTGCCATGCATGCTCAGATCAAATTCCTACACCAAAGCTATTGGCTACTAGTCTGAAAGTAGTCCCGTGGTAACGAAATAATGTCATCACGTTCTGAACGATCGGATTTTCCGACAACTTGGTCCGACCGTGTGTATGCAACAGTTTCGGACACAATTCGTCGGACAAAATCCGTCGGACAAAATCCAACGGATTTGGTTGGCAGAATGTCCGACCGTATGTACAAGGGCTTAGGGTGGTGGGGGTCCCTGGGCTTGAGTCACTTTCTGGCCATACCTTCTATACATTACCGTATTTGTCGGCGTATAACACACGCCGGCGTATAACACGCATCCCAAGTTTAGATTATGATCGAATTGAAAGACTCATTAAATACCCCAAAGCACTGGAGTGATGGTGAGTGTCCAATTCTCAAGGTGGTGGTGGCATTCGGTGTTGCATTTGAAGATTACTCACCACCAGAATATAGAAGATCACAAATTTGCATGGTGTGGGATGTATCACATTTATTTATGGACTTTTTTTAGTTGATTCATTTAAAGGTTGTTATTGAGGTTGTATTAGCGCCTGTTCCTATTATTGTTCAAAACCCAAAATTTTGAATTTTCCTTCTCTTGCAGTCTCAGTGCCCGTTCACACAGGGTTGACGCGACTTGCAGCGCGGCTCACAGACGCGACCTGTACACGACTTCAGCAGCGACTTGCAAAATGACTACTGTATAGAAGTCAATGCAAGTCGCCTGAAGTCGCCCCAAAAATAGTACAGGAACCTTTTTCTAAGTCGGAGCGACTTGAGTCGCTCCTATTAAAACGGTTCCATAGTACAGAACGGAGCGCGACTTGTCAGGCGACTAAGTTGCCTGACAAGTCGCGGTAGTGTGAACAGGCACTCAGGGAATATTCTAGCAGGGTTACATAATCAAAAATCTGACAGATTCTCAAATCCTTCTCCACTCCATTTAAAATTAGAAAAGAAAAAGGTTTGGTTTACATTTGTCTATTGCTTCTCTGGATTTTCGAGACTGAAGTGTTGGTGGCGCTCTAGACACTAGGTTATAGGATAATTTGCAGGCATATATATAGTGAAAGCAGCTCTCTGTAAACAGGTAAACCTGGCAGAGGTCATAGTAGTAGTACAAAAAAGACGATCAAGAAGTGAGAACACAAATTAAATTAAAATCCAGTTGACTTTGGATTTTGTAAAAAACAAAAATTCAGCTGGAACTATTAAACTTAATTGGTGCTCTTAATTCTTGACTGTTTTTTTTTTTGCTACATACTGGACCATTGCTGTGTGCTCCTTCATGGGAGGAATTGGCAGTAGAATGTATATTTACCATATTATAAAGGCCCGTACACACAATCGGACTTTTTAACAACAAACATGCAAATTAGCTGTTTTAAGGCAACATCCAACCGTGTGTACGCTCCATCAGACAAACTTTTTCTCTTTTCATCTGACTTTTGTTGGCTGTGCGAACGGACAAACTTTCCGGCAACAAAAGTCCTATGGAGCAAAGCCCGATCGTGTGTACAGAAAACCATAGGACTTTTGTACGAAGTACAAACACACATGCTCAGAACCAATGCAAAAGATCAGACAACAATACAGAAGTTGACCAAAGGTGGCGCTAAAGAGCAGAAAAAACACGTGATTTGGTGAAAGTTGGCTGAAAAAGTCCTGCCGTGTGTATGCAATACAAGTTCACGGCCGACGCCCTTTGTACAAAAATCCACAGGAAAGTTTGTACAAAGTCCAATCGTGTGTATGAGACTTTAGAGTTAAGCCTCATACACACGATAGGACTTTGTACAAACTTTCCCTTGGATTTTTGTACAAAGGGCGTCGACCCTGAACTTGTATTGCATACACACAGCAGGACTTTTTCAGCCAACGTTCACCAAATCACGTGGTTTTTCTGCTCTTTACCGCCACCTTTGGTCAACTTCTGTATTGTTGTCTGATCTTTTGCATTGGTTCTGAGCATGCCTGTTTGTACTTTGTACAAAAGTCCTATGGTTTTCTGTACACACGATCAGACTTTGCTCCATAGGACTTTTGTTGCCAGAAAGTTTGTCCGTTCGCACAGCCAACAAAAGTCCGATGAAAACCAAAAAAGTTTGTCCGATGGAGCGTACACACGGTCGGATGTTGCTCCAAAACAGCTAATTTGCATGTTTGTTGTCAAAAAGTCTGATCGTGTGTATGGGCCTTAACTTTCAGAAAGGAACACAGATGGTAACTGTTGGCCAACAACAACAGAAGTTCATACTATTTAAAGAAGAATTCCAGGTAAGGCATTTTTATCCACTGTTAAGTAGTGATGGCCGAACGGTTCGCCCGGCGGTCGTTTCGCGGCGAATTTCCGACATTCGCGGTCCGCACGTTCGAACGCCTTTTTCCGTCGTTCGCCGCGGCGGACTTACGTGTTTAATGTATACAAGAACTTTAACCTTTGGTGACACGTTTATCATGTGATACAGGACAGCCAATTGAGACATGACAGCACATGGACACTTGTACATTCCCCCTAACCTATAAATACACCCGATCCGGTGGCCATTTTACATTCTTTCTTCTGTTACGATAGGGACAGGTTCCTGTGTGGAGTAGGGAGAGATAAACCACTAGCTATTTGGTACACAAAAGTTCTTTTCAGGACTGGTATAGGTGTTAGGTGTTGATAGGTTTGCTGTGCTGCTGATTCTTGCAGCAGCCTGAGTGTCTTTTGTTAGTTTAGAGAAAGGGAAAGGACGGTGTATGCTACAGGGACAGCCAGATTAGTCTTTCATCATCATCATCATCATCATCATCATTAGCTGTTACTATCAAGGTCCACAAAAGAGCTGTTCCAGTAACCACTAATCGTTCTCTTTTTTTGCCAATTTGTATAGGGACAGGAAGGAAGCAGTGTTGTCAGGCAGTGAGGGTAATTTTAAAGACTTGCTGTTATTATTAGTTCCACAAAGGTTCTTTTCAGGACTGGTATCAGTGGTACAGTAATAGGCTTGTACATGTATAATATTCTTTCTTCCAAATATAGAAAGGATATTATACTTGACTGCTGCCCTTCTGCTGCAGTCTGCTAAACATTCACAACTCACTTGTTCCACAAAAGTTCTTATAAGGACTGGTAACTTGGTATAGGGTGCTACGGTACATAGGCTTGAGTGCGGTACAGTCTGCTGTTCTGTAAGGACCGCTATCGGTCCACAATAGATAGGGTTGACGTGCACCACTGCTGACCGCTGCCCTATACTGCAGCAGTCCTTCAGCGGTATAGGGACTGACGTACAGTCTGCTAAACACTAATACACAACCTGCTTGGTCCACAAAAGTTCTTATAAGGACTGGTAACTTGGTATAGGGTGCTACGGTACATAGGCTTGAGTGCGGTACAGTCTGCTGTTCTGTAAGGACCGCTATAGGTCCACAATAGATAGGGTTGACGTGCACCACTGCTGACCGCTCACCTATACTGCAGCAGTCCTTCAGCGGTATAGGGACTGACGTACAGTCTGCTAATCACTAACACACAACCTGCTTGTTCCACAAAAGTTCTTATAAGGACTGGTAACTTGGTATAGGGTGCTACGGTACATAGGCTTGAGTGCGGTACAGTCTGCTGTTCTGTAAGGACCGCTATCGGTCCACAATAGATAGGGTTGACGTGCACCACTGCTGACCGCTGCCCTATACTGCAGCAGTCCTTCAGCGGTATAGGGACTGACGTACAGTCTGCTAAACACTAATACACAACCTGCTTGGTCCACAAAAGTTCTTATAAGGACTGGTAACTTGGTATAGGGTGCTACGGTACATAGGCTTGAGTGCGGTACAGTCTGCTGTTCTGTAAGGACCGCTATCGGTCCACAATAGATAGGGTTGACGTGCACCACTGCTGACCGCTGCCCTATACTGCAGCAGTCCTTCAGCGGTATAGGGACTGACGTACAGTCTGCTAATCACTAACACACAACCTGCTTGTTCCACAAAAGTTCTTATAAGGACTGGTAACTTGGTATAGGGTGCTACGGTACATAGGCTTGAGTGCGGTACAGTCTGCTGTTCTGTAAGGACCACTATCGGTCCACAATAGATAGGGTTGACGTGCACCACTGCTGACCGCTGCCCTATACTGCAGCAGTCCTTCAGCGGTATAGGGACTGACGTACAGTCTGCTAAACACTAATACACAACCTGCTTGGTCCACAAAAGTTCTTATAAGGACTGGTAACTTGGTATAGGGTGCTACGGTACATAGGCTTGAGTGCGGTACAGTCTGCTGTTCTGTAAGGACCGCTATCGGTCCACAATAGATAGGGTTGACGTGCACCACTGCTGACCGCTGCCCTATACTGCAGCAGTCCTTCAGCGGTATAGGGACTGACGTACAGTCTGCTAATCACTAACACACAACCTGCTTGTTCCACAAAAGTTCTTATAAGGACTGGTAACTTGGTATAGGGTGCTACGGTACATAGGCTTGAGTGCGGTACAGTCTGCTGTTCTGTAAGGACCGCTATCGGTCCACAATAGATAGGGTTGACGTGCACCACTGCTGACCGCTGCCCTATACTGCAGCAGTCCTTCAGCGGTATAGGGACTGACGTACAGTCTGCTAAACACTAACACACAACCTGCTTGGTCCACAAAAGTTCTTATAAGGACTGGTAACTTGGTATAGGGTGCTACGGTACATAGGCTTGAGTGCGGTACAGTCTGCTGTTCTGTAAGGACCGCTATCGGTCCACAATAGATAGGGTTGACGTGCACCACTGCTGACCGCTGCCCTATACTGCAGCAGTCCTTCAGCGGTATAGGGACTGACGTACAGTCTGCTAAACACTAATACACAACCTGCTTGGTCCACAAAAGTTCTTATAAGGACTGGTAACTTGGTATAGGGTGCTACGGTACATAGGCTTGAGTGCGGTACAGTCTGCTGTTCTGTAAGGACCGCTATCGGTCCACAATAGATAGGGTTGACGTGCACCACTGCTGACCGCTGCCCTATACTGCAGCAGTCCTTCAGCGGTATAGGGACTGACGTACAGTCTGCTAATCACTAACACACAACCTGCTTGTTCCACAAAAGTTCTTATAAGGACTGGTAACTTGGTATAGGGTGCTACGGTACATAGGCTTGAGTGCGGTACAGTCTGCTGTTCTGTAAGGACCGCTATCGGTCCACAATAGATAGGGTTGACGTGCACCACTGCTGACCGCTGCCCTATACTGCAGCAGTCCTTCAGCGGTATAGGGACTGACGTACAGTCTGCTAAACACTAACACACAACCTGCTTGGTCCACAAAAGTTCTTATAAGGACTGGTAACTTGGTATAGGGTGCTACGGTACATAGGCTTGAGTGCGGTACAGTCTGCTGTTCTGTAAGGACCGCTATCGGTCCACAATAGATAGGGTTGACGTGCACCACTGCTGACCGCTGCCCTATACTGCAGCAGTCCTTCAGCGGTATAGGGACTGACGTACAGTCTGCTAAACACTAATACACAACCTGCTTGGTCCACAAAAGTTCTTATAAGGACTGGTAACTTGGTATAGGGTGCTACGGTACATAGGCTTGAGTGCGGTACAGTCTGCTGTTCTGTAAGGACCGCTATAGGTCCACAATAGATAGGGTTGACGTGCACCACTGCTGACCGCTCACCTATACTGCAGCAGTCCTTCAGCGGTATAGGGACTAAGAGTTTTGTCACAGGGTCATTTAAAAAATGACATGCAGAGGAAGAGGCAGGCCCTTCCGCAGGGGTCGTAGGGGTAGGGCAGGAGCAACAGGCTTGAGCCAAAGTGGGAAGTTGCAGAAGGTGCGTTCAATTACTTTAAAGGATGCACCAGACTTGGTTGAGTGGCTCGCTCAGCCTTACTCTTCTGCACCCTCCTCATCCTCTCGATCTGCACCCTCTTCTTCACTCTCTGCTATGTGCACCCCCAAAGACACTACCACCAACAACACGACCACCACCACCACCACCACATACCTTCCGCTTGAGTCACTGGAATTATTTTCCGATCCATATCAAGAGGACATTTCTGATGCGCAGCCACTCTTGGTATTGGATCAGGAAGAGGAGGTAGCAACAAGCGCTACTCAGCAGTCTGACGCCAGTACCCAGATCAGCCCAAGGAGGAGGTTGGTCCCCGGTGTTGCTGCCTACTCCGAGATCTCTACTTATAGCGGTGGGGAAGGTGACGTTGATGATGACGTGTCTAGTGATGTCACGTGGGTGCCCACAAGAGAGGAAGAGGAGGGGAGTTCAGAGGGAGATATGGACCAGCAGATAGGGAGGAGAAGCAGCAATGACTTACATTGCACAGCAGGGACAAAGCAGACTGCAAATGTATCAGGAGCGAGTCATCGACCATGTACGGTCACATCTGGCGCTCCCAGGACACCGGCACATGGCTCCGCAGTGTGGGCTTTTTTTAACGTGTCCGCTGCTGACAATAGCGTTGCCATCTGCAATCTTTGCAGTCAACGCGTTAGTCGCGGTAAGCCCAATACTCACCTAGGGACGACCGCCTTAAGAAGGCACATGAGCAGCCATCACCGAGCCCAGTGGGAGCAACGGAACACACAAAGCCACACTGCAGGCTCTCACCGTCCAGCCTCGTCTTCTACTTCTCCTTCTCCTCTCTCCTCACAATTGTCCTCCACTCCACCTTCCATCACGCCAAGCTCACATTTTTCTGCAAAAAGGCAGGCTTCCGTGGGCCTAATGTTTGAGCGTAAAAAAATGATGATGCCGGATAACCCTCTTGCCCAACGGTTGGCGGCTGGCTTGTCAGAACTCATAGCCCGCCAACTACTGCCATATAAACTGGTGGACTCGGAGGCCTTTCGCAAATTTGTGGCCATTGGAACACCACAATGGAAGGTCCCAGGAAGGAAGTATTTCTCAGAGAAGGGCATCCCAGAGCTATATGGCCATGTTCAGCGGCAAGTGAATGTATCTCTGGCACACAGTGTCGGTGCCAAGATACATCTGACCACAGACACGTGGTCTAGCAAACACGGGCAGGGAAGGTATATCAGTTTTACTGCCCACTGGGTGAACCTTCTGACGGCCGTCAAGCATGTAACCCGTGGCACCCGTGTAGATTTGGTTTTACCGCCACGGATTGCATGCAGGCCTGACTCTTCTTCTCCTCCTCCTACTCCATCCTCCTCCCTCTCCTCCTCAGCTGCCTCCTCCTTTTCCGCTGCTAGCGTCTCTTCCACTGCACCGCCCAAGCTCCCCAGAACCTATTCCACATGCCAGGTGAGACGTTGCCATGCCGTGCTGCGTCTGTTGTGCCTGGAAGCAAAGAGCCACACTGGCCCGGCACTCCTTTCAGCTTTGCGTTCACAGGCAGATGAGTGGCTAACACCGCTCAATTTGACAGTTGGTAAAGTGGTGTGTGACAACGGTGCCAATCTGCTTAGCGCATTGAAACAGGGCAAAATCACGCACGTGCCGTGCATGGCACACGTCTTAAACTTGGTCGTGCAGCGATTCCTTGTCAAATACCCTGGGGTCCAGGACATCTTGCGGCAGGCAAGGAAAATCTCGGCCCATTTCAGAAGATCTTACACGGCCATGGCTCGCCTTGCTGACATTCAGCGGCGACACCATCTGCCGGTCAGACGTCTTATTTGCGATTGCCCGACGCGATGGAACTCAACCTTCTATATGCTTGATAGGCTGCTCCAGCAGAAACGTGCAGTTAACGTCTACCTGTATGAACTCTGCGAAAGAAACGGTTCTGGGGAGCTGGGTTTTTTTTCACCGCGCCAGTGGCTGCTCATGCGCGACACATGCAGACTTCTGCGGCCATTTGAGGAGATCACCAAACTGGTCAGTCGCAGCCATGGCGCCATCAGTGACATGGTACCTTATGCCTTCTTTCTGGAGCGTGCATTGCGTCGTGTCATTGATCAGGCTGTGGAGGAGCAGGAGCGGGAAGATGAGGAAGTCGCAATGCTGGATGAATTCCCAGGGGGGGCTACTCTATCTGAGACAAGTCAACAACAGGAGTCTGATGAGGAGTCAGAGGAGGATGGTGCCGGGGCGGATGAGCAGGAGCAAGAAGAGCATGCTTTAAACCTTTCTGGGATCCCTGTTGTGCGTGGATGGGGAGAGGAGAATGAAGAGGACGACATTATCCTGGATGATGAGCAGGAGCCAGGCCACCACACCGCTTCCACTTTAGTGCAAATGGGGGCCTTCATGCTCCAGTGTTTTAATAGGGACCCCCGTATAAAAAGCATGAGGGTCAAGGACCAGTACTGGGTGGCAACGTACTTAGACCCCCGGTACAAACACAAAATGGCGGAAATGTTACCGCCGTCGCAGAGGGCTGTCAGAATGCAGCACTTCCAGGCCTTGCTTCGAGAAATGCTGCATTCTGCTTTTGCGTGCGCTGGCAGAGGAGCAATTCCCACTCCCAGAGAAGGATTTGCGGGTACCAATCCAACAGCGCCTGCAAGAAGAGGCCGGTTTGAAGATGTGTTGGTGACTTCGGATATGAGGTCATTCTTTCAGCCGACCCATCGACAGGTGTCATCCGGATCCAGCATCAGGGAACGCCTAGACCGTCAGGTGTCCGACTACATTGGGTTAACGGCCGATGTGGACGCTCTGAGGAGTGATGAACCCCTAGACTACTGGGTGGGCAGGCTTGACCTCTGGCCAGAGCTTGCCCAATTTGCAATCGAACTGTTGGCTTGCCCCTCATCCAGTGTCCTGTCCGAAAGGACGTTCAGCGCAGCAGGGGGGATTGTGACCGATAAGCGTACTCGCCTAGCTCACCACAGTGTTAACTACCTCACATTTCTAAAAATGAATGAGGCATGGATCTCGGAGGAATTCAACACATGTGACCAGTAGACCATGTATATGTCTATAAACTATTTTTTTAATCAAGCACACAGACCTTCTTAATTCATTTGGCTCACTTCCTTGACCCAAAAAAGCACACCGTACTATATGCCCCTACCCTCCTCTTTGAAGAGGTTGAGCGGTGTCATATTTCTACTGGGGCTGCTTATGATATCCCTGTGCTGTGCTGACTTCCTCCTGGGGGTTCTTATTATGAAGGGATCACACTATCCCTGTGCTGTGCTGACTTCCTCCTGGGGGTTCTTATTATGAGGGGATCACACCATCCCTGTGCTGTGCTGACTTCCTCCTGGGGCTGCTTACGGTGCTGCTGTCAGTGCTGTATGTCACGGTGCTGCTGTCAGCGCTGTATGTCACGGTGCTGCTGTCAGCGCTGTATGTCACGGTGCTGCTGTCAGCGCTGTATGTCACGGTGCTGCTGTCAGCGCTGTATGTCACGGTGCTGCTGTCAGCGCTGTATGTCACGGTGCTGCTGTCAGCGCTGTATGTCACGGTGCTGCTGTCAGCGCTGTATGTCACGGTGCTGCTGTCAGCGCTGTATGTCACGGTGCTGCTGTCAGCGCTGTATGTCACGGTGCTGCTGTCAGCGCTGTATGTCACGGTGCTGCTGTCAGCGCTGTATGTCACGGTGCTGCTGTCAGCGCTGTATGTCACGGTGCTGCTGTCAGTGCTCTGTATTACGGTGCTGCTGTCAGATGCCTCTATCACGGTGCATGTGTCATTCCGGTATGTCACGCTGCTGGTGATCATCTCCTGCACCCTCTTCTTTGCCTACCCTGGTCCCTGACCTTCCCTCTCCTCCATTGCCTTCATTAGCTCCATAGTCCTGAATTGTTAGAACAATTTCCCAAATAAAATAAAAATGCTTGTAGTTATCGATCCCAAATTCACCTCATACATGTATTATGTCATTGTCCAGATGGTGGGACTACGTTTTACCCCCTAATAATTACCACGTGGCCGCAAATTCGACATGAAGGTTTGCAAAGTTCGCCTCCCATTGAAGTCAATGGGGCCCGCGGCGAACGTTCTGTTTCGCGAACGTTTGGGTCCGTTCGCATTTCGCGTTCGCGAAACGTCCCGTCGGAAGTTCGTCCATCACTACTGTTAAGCCTCATACACACGATAGGACTTTGTACAAACTTTCCCTTGGATTTTTGTACAAAGGGCATCGGCCCTGAACTTGTATTGCATACACACAGCAGGACTTTTTCAGCCAACTTTCACCAAATCACGTGGTTTTTCTGCTCTTTACCGCCACCTTTGGTCAACTTCTGTATTAGTAGATATTAAATGGGCTCCCGCGCTTAATATGAGATAAATGTGGACTGTACTTATTCACTGGATGCCACAAACACTTTCACGAGACACCAACTCATGTATTTAGACAAAGTTAAAGGTACCTTCAACTTCTGTATTGTTGTCTGATCTTTTGCATTGGTTCTGAGCATGCCTGTTTGTACTTTGTACAAAAGTCCTATGGTTTTCTATACACACAATCAGACTTTGCTCCATCGGACTTTTGTTGCCAGAAAGTTTGTCCGTTCGCACAGCCAACAAAAGTCAGATGAAAACCAAAAAAGTTTGTCCGATGGAGCGTACACACGGTCGGATGTTTCTCCAAAACAGCTAATTTGCATGTTTGTTGTCAAAAAGTCTGATAGTGTGTATGGGCCTTTACTTTGGTCCAGTTTGGACCAATATAGCTATACATATACCATACCTGTGGGATCCCTCTAGAAGGTGGAAACCACTGAAGTTGGCACCCCTACTCCAGTGATCTCCACTAACTTCTGGAGCCTGTCAAGTGACTTTCCAGCTGCATTTAGAATACAGATGGTTTACAGCTTGGCACAAAATTCAGAGAAAGATTTGCATTTTCTTAAGTGTTTTTTGATTGGATGAGGTGGAGAGGTGAGGTGGCAAGATCAATAGAGGAAGCAGTAGAGGAAGCTGGTTGAGATCACTGGAGGAGTGGTGTCTACTACAGTGAATTTGAGCTTTTAGAGGAATCCCACAGGAATAGTATATGCATGGTTACAATGGTCCAAGCTGAGCATCTGTAACTATATCCATACCTGAAATTCTTCTTTAGGTTCTGTAGGTTTTAATTTTTTATTGAACACTGTGCCAACCAGCCAGGGCAGAGACAAAGGGGACCCCCAGGCACTTTATTTAAAGGAATTTTTCATGGGCCTCTTGGCTGCTTCTATGATGAATGCTCTCCTTGCCCGGCCTGTCAGTTTAGGTAGACGATCATGTCTCGGTAGGTTTGCAGTTGTGCCATACTCTTTCCATTTTCTGATGATGGATTGAACAGAGCTCCGTAGATGTTCAAAGTTTGGGATATTTTTAACCTAACCCTGCTTTAAACTTCTCCACAACTGTATCTGTCTGGGGTGTTCTTTGGCCTTCGTGGTGCTGTTTGTTCACTAAAGTTCTCTAAAAAAATCCTCTGAGGGCGTCACAGAACAGCTGCATTTATACTGAGATTAAATTACGCACAGATGGACTCTATTTACTAATTAGGTGACTTATGAAGTTAATTGGTTCCACTAGATTTTAGTTAGGGGTATCAGAGTAAAGGGGGCTGAATACAAATGCACACCACAGTTTTCATATATTTATGTGTTTAAAATTTGGAAAACCATTTATCATTTTTCTTCCGCTTTACAATGATGTGCCACTTTGTGTTGGTCTGTCACATAAAATCCCAATAAAATACATTTACGGTTTTGGTTGTAACATGGCAAAATGTGGAAAATTTCAAGGGATATGAATACTTTTCCAAGGCACTGTATATCACTGATATCACTTGGCGTGATCTCTCTACATTCAATGAAAATGAATACAATTTGCTGCCACTTGTGACTCTGCCAGCCTCAGAAGATCCTTCCAGTGCTTCCTCCCACCACGTCATCCAACCATCCAGCCATAGAACATTGAATTCAAATGCAATACGTTGCCAGAAGCCTAGAAAACTAGAGCTTTATTATTAATTTATTTTAGGATGTCGATAACCAATGATATTATTCTATTAGGTGCATAAAATAAATCTTGTGATCTGAAAGGTGTACGTGTCCAAACCATGAAAGCTAAGGTCCATGTCTTCCAGCAGGTTAGCTTGACAATTCCACCAGAAAGAACAATGCCTTGTACCCACACAAGAACAGTGTACCGTGTCCAGTCTGAAGACGTGATTTAAAGCCGGTGTCATTCTGACCCCTATTCACTAAACTTTTCACTACTGTTGGAATGCTTGATGTAATAAGGGCTCTTTTTCATTGTTTTTTTGTTTTTTTTTGTTTTTTCATTTGTTCAGAGTGCCATTGTACAGCTAAAATGTCTTCTCCCCCCCATCAATTCTAGACATTATTTGATTAAAGTGAATGTAAAGGCAAAACTTTTTTCTAATATAAAATGGATAAGACCAATGTAAGTCTTTTTTTTTTTTTTTTGCAAATATCATTTTTATTAATCTCACACATACGGGGTAAAGCCCCAAAACAAAAAGTAACAACTGAAACAATGAAGGTCGCAGCCTCCCAAACATGCCTTACAATTACAGATGTTGCAGCGAATAACTTTTCAGTTTAATTTAAATGGTAGTTCGACCTCGTAAACAGTGCTTTCACGGTCAAATCTGGCAGAGAGGCCAGTGGCACTCCGTGCCCATCTACTACTCCGAGGTCTAGTCTAGCAACCTAGGCTAAGGCCATTGTGAGCAGGCTTGGGGCCACAGACAAGACAAAAAGAGTGCAGATAAGAAAAGAGAAGAACAGAAGAGAGGGGGGGTGATAGGGGAAGGGGAGGGGAATAGGGGAGGAAGAGAGGGAGGGAGAAGAGGGGGGGAGGAAGGAAGGGGTGGGGAAGGGAAGGAGGGATGGGGAAGGGAGAAGGGAGTGGGGAATGTAAAGTCCCGTACACACGAGAGGACTGATGTCCGACAGACTTCCGAAGGAGTTCTGCCGGAGTTCCGACAGAGTTCTGACTGACTTTTCGACTGAGCGGACTTGGCCACACACAATCACACCAAACTCCGACGGATTCGAACGCGATGACGTACGACTGGACTTGAATAAGGAAGTTCATAGCTGCCCTAGCGTCGGTTTTAGTCCGTCGGAATAGCATACACACGAGCAAATTTTTCGAAGGGACCGGGTCCGGCGGAGTTCCGTCGGAAAAATTTGAAGCATGTTCCATTTCTAAAGTCCGTCAGACTTTTGCGAATCAAAAGTCCGTTGCAGCCCACACACGATCGAATAGTCTGACGGAATCAGTCCGTCGGACTTTGGATGTTGAAAAGTCCGCTCGTGTGTACGCGGCATAAGTCTTTTTCACCTGTCTGTATCCTGTTGGGGAGATTTCACTTTACTTCCTGCCCCAGAAACAGTGGAGGAAGTGAGGGATCTCCCTAAAATAAGTGTATCTTCCCTCTTTCGCTGGCCATGCACAGTTAGGTTTTTCTTATTCAGCCTGCAGGGTTATAATGAAAAAAAAATGTAACAGATTTTTCCATCCACAGAATACTTTTGAGCTGAACTGCCCTTGGTTTGTCGTGAGCAGGTTACGCCAAATTTCAAAGAAGGTTGCATGCAGAACACGCAAGCTATTGAAATAATGGGAGCCGAATCTACACACAGACTACTCCAAAGGTCTTAAGACACCGGCATCTCCCTACATGAATGAGTAAGGGATACATGGTACCCCTACTCCTTCACAAAAAAAAAAAAATGTAACCTAGAAATAGACATTTTGACAAGCTTTTATGAAAAAAATTAAATTCCCGAAAAAGTCTCTCTATATAAATCCATCACCAATCACGACTGCTATTACCCACTGACTTGGCAAAATTAAAAACCAAACAGACCTGGCGCACAAAAATGATCACAATGGTACTCTTGCCAAATGACAGCTCCCCAAACTCTCATCAGCTATATAAGGGGCAGGGATAGTAATAACATCATTTGGGCAAAATGATTGCCCATCTATGTCCAATGGCCCTATTCTGGCAGTGATGTCACCACTATCACATAGGTTGGACTTGATGGTCTTTTTTCGAACTCACCTACTACTATGTAACTATCCCCTCCCCTTTGCATATGTGGTTGGGGATTTCCGAACAATGCGCCAATGTGTCGGTGACTTCAGTGGTCGCCAGGGATGTAGTGGGTACCAGCACTTGCTGTTTTCTTAGAAACCATTGAGAGTGGGAAGCTGTCACATATAGAAGTGGTAGAAATACCGTTTCAAAATATGATGCTTGTCTCCCTCCGGACAGGGGACCAAGTTGTTGGCTCCTCCCTAATGGTGACATGTGCCACTTATATAGCAGATTTTGGACGGTTCATCAGGAACCCATCAAAAATGTCATAGTGTATGGCAAGGCAATTGTCACCAGACCAGGATTATCCATTGTGAGATTTCTCCTCCCTCACCTTCTCTTCATATGTCAACTCAAATATGTTGAATTTCCCAACACTTTTCAAGCTGAAAACTATGATCATCAGGACCAATAGAGAGGGTGATTCTCTCCATGAAGGAACACAGATCGCAACAGAGGTTCTAACATTTCCACCTTCTATTCAAAACCAAAGAAGAAAGTTTGGGATTAACATACAGTTCTGTGAAAAAGTTTTAGGCAGGGGTAGAAAAATGCTATTTCTGGGGGAATCTAGGATGGAAAAGGACCTGGGGGTCCTAGTAGATGATAGGCTCAGCAATGGCATGCAATGCCAAATTGCTGCAAGCAAAGCAAACAGAATATTTATTGGCATGCATTAAAAAAGGGATCAACTCCAGAGATAAAATGATAATTCTCCCGCTCTACTCAGACTCTGGTCCGGCCGCACCTGGAGTATGCCGTCCAGTTCTGGGCACCAGTCCTCAGGAAGGATGTGCTGGAACTGGAGAGAGTCCAGAGAAAGGCAACACAATTAACCACTTCCCACCCGGCCAATGCACATATACGGCCGGGTGGGAGCCGTCTACTCCTGATAGGACGTTCAGGAACGTCCATCAGGAGGAGCGGGATCGCGCGCGCGCGTGCCCGCGCAGAGGCGCGATCCCGATGCGCCCGTGTCACCGGGACACGACGCATCTCAGATCGGCAGGAGGGCTCTGTGATTGGCCCTCCTGATCACATGACGGATCCTCTCCTCACACAGAAGTCATCGCTGAGGAGAGGAGAGCAGATCGCTGCAGCCGGCTGATGATCAGTGAGTATGAGCTGTTTTTTACAGCTTTTTACTCACTGATCTTCAGTCTAGTGTAAACACACAACACACCACACAGTGTAAACACAGTCCCCACATATGTCCCCATAACACACATGTCCCCAAAACATACATGTCCCCAAAAAATAAAAACACATGTCCCTAATAATAAAAACATGTCCCCCACATATGTCCCACTAAAATCACTTGTCCCAATGATTATGTGCACACATATGTACGTGATCACCTGCACACATATGTACATGATCATTTGCGTACATATGTCCGTGATCACACAAACCAATTATTATACACTTAACGGAATTTTTTTTACCAAAAACATGTAGCAGAATACATTTTGGCTTAAATTTATGACAAAATTTGATTTTATTGGATTTCTTTTAAAATAGAAAAAAGAAAATATAGTTTTTTTTCCAAATTTCCGCATTTTTGCGCTTATATCGCAAAAAATAAAAAACGGAGTCGTGAATAAATACCACCAAAATAAATCTCTATTTGTGCGAACAAAATCATAAAAATTTCATTTGGGTACAGTGTAGCATGACTGCGCAATTGTCACTGAAAGCGCTAGAGCGATGAAAGCTGAAAATTGGGCTGGGAAGGAAGGGGGCGAAAGTGCCCTGTATTGTAGTGGTTAATAAAGAGACTGGAGGACCTTAGTTATGAGGAAAGGTTACGAGCACTGCACTTATTCTCTCTATAGACCCCACAATAAGGATAAAACTTTTCTGCGAAAGGGAATTTAATAAGACACACGGCTATTCGCTAAAATGAGAAGAAAAGAGGTTTGACCTTAACCACTACAATACAGGGCACTTTCACCCCCTTCCTTCCCAGCCCAATTTTCAGCTTTCAGCGCTCTAGCGCTTTCAGTGACAATTGCGCAGTCATGCTACACTGTACCCAAATGAAATTTTTATCATTTTGTTCGCACAAATAGAGATTTATTTTGGTGGTATTTATTCACGACTCCGTTTTTTATTTTTTGCGATATAAGCGCAAAAATAGCGGAAATTTGGAAAAAAAACAATATTTTCTTTTTTCTATTTGAAAAGAAATCCAATAAAATCAAATTTTGTCATAAATTTAAGCCAAAATGTATTCTGCTACATGTTTTTGGTATGAGCTGTGTTATGGGGACATATGTGGGGACTGTGTTTGTACTGTGTGGTGTGTTGTGTGTTTACACTACACTGATGATCAGTGAGTAAAAATCTGTAAAAAGCAGCCCATACTCACTGATCATCAGCCGGCTGCAGCGTTCTGCTCTCCTCTCCTCAGCGGTGACTTCCGTGTGAGGAGAGGAGAGCCGATTGCCTAGCAACCGGCTGTTTGTTCACATCGCATGACGGCCGTGATTGGACACGGCCGTCATGTGATCAGGAGGGCCAATCACAGAGCCCTCCTGCCGATCTGAGATGTGCCGTGTCCGGGTGACACGAGCACATCGGGGATCGCGCCGCTGCGCGAGGGGCGCGCGCGCGCGATCCCGCTACTCCTGAAGGACGTTCCTGAACGGCCTGTCAGGAGTAGACGGCTCCCACCCGGCTGTATATATGCATTGGCCGGGTGGGAAGTGGTTAAACTACATAGAAGGTTTTTTACCTTAAGAGCAGTTAGGATGTGCAATTCTCTTCCACAGGCGGTGGTTTCAGCTGGGGGAATTGATAATTTCAAAAAACTATTAGATAAGCACCTGAACAACCACAACATACAGAGATATACAATGTAATACTGACATATAATCACACACATGGGTTGGACTTGATTGACTTTTGTCTTTTTTCAACTTTGCCTACTATGTAACTATGTATTTGTGTGTACTTTGGATAGGTATTTAAAGTCCTACTTGCTCTTTCTGTTCCCAGTATATTTGAAACAAGGATGATACCCTTCATCTATACATGACTTTGACCTATATGGGAGAAATAGTACCCCATCTTTGGTGTTATGGGAGGTATATTACCCCATCATTAGTATCAGTAGGGGGGGGTTGTGCCCCATCATTGGTGTCAATGGAAGCAATAGTATCCCATCTGTGGAATTGGTGGGGGGGGGGGGATTGTGCTTCATTCCTGTGTCAGTGTGAGGAATTATGCCCCACTGTTGGTGTCACTGGAAGGAATAGTGCCTCATATCAGTGATAAGAATGGTGCCACAAGGGCCAGATAAAAGCAAGCAATGGTCTCCAAAGTTTGGAGACCATTGTTCTAAACAAAAGCTTGGCTAAAAACTGATATACTGAAGTCTCCTGCTAATTATATATAATTACTGGAGATAAGAACAATTTAGGAACACTTCAGTGGCTGCCTATTGAAGAGACCAGCGCCTGTACTTTCCAAATCACGTGGCTGACAAATAGAGAAGGCGATAAATTAAGGGACAGGTAGCAGAGAATGTGCATAGCAATAAATCACGGTATAGCCAGTGAGCAGATCGCATTAGTGGGAGGAAGGCCAAGGTTCCACCTATCAAATTAAACAGCGGGTGAGTATAAAACTGCAAGTTGATGTGGCTCTGACAGACTGGGTGCCCCACAATCCATCTCCTTGTCAGTGTGCTGTGTGTTTGAGTCTTTCGCTATGGCATTAGGGAAGACCATTCTTATTTTCTTTTTGATTGCAATTGTTCTACTACCAGACCAAGGAGTAGGAGCAAAACGTGTAAGTTGCAAGTTTTGTATTAGATAATTTACCACTACGGTAGTTTCTAGCTTGCATTATCTGTCTATCTATCTATCTATCTCTATCTATCTATCTATCTATCTATCTATCTATCTATCTATCTATCTATCTATCTATCTATCTATCTATCTATCTTATCTATCATATCTATCATATCTATCTATCTATCTATCTATCTATCTATCTATCTATCTATCTATCTATCTATCTATCTATCTATCTATCTATCCAGCCACTGACACTGGAAGCATTTTTTTCTTTTACTCCCAATGACCCAATGTTGGGACATTTTTTTACTCCTACTGACCATAGTCCAAGCAGTGTGAAGGATAGTGAACTGGCTCTATCTATCTATCTATCTATCTATCTATCTATCTATCTATCTATCTATCTATCTATCTATCTATCTGTCTGTCTGTCTGTCTGTCTGTCTGTCTATCTATCTATCCATCCAACAATCTATCAGTAATATATGTAATGTATGTCAATAATATATGTAAGTAATGGAAATACAGTCCGGAGGATGGATAATTTGGTGAGGAAGTATAATATTTCTGTAGCACTGCTCCTCCCAAGGTTGTGTAGGATGACCCCTCAAGTGGCCTAGTAGGCATACACCCCATTTAGCCCTGTATACTTACTTCTCAGTAGCTCCTAGGCTACATTTAAGGCAAAGTTGGGATCCTTGGCATGTAGTGGGTCACAGAAGATGGACTCTCCTATGGGAGAGGTCCCATGCAAAAAACAAAAAATAAATAAATAAAACACATTAGCTAGATAAATTAGAATTTTCAAACCCAAGATTTCCATGTTTGCTTCATTCGAAGGCTATTTTGGGTCTGCTGACTCTTTATGAGCAGCCACATGTATCTTCCTCAGGATGCAATGGGTCTCTTTCTATTATTCAGTTGGAGCTTCGGGTACAACAGCAGGGGGTGGGGGGACATCATAATCTCTTCTAGCAAAAGGCTCTTTCTGGATGAGGCTGAGAGGAGGAAGAACCTGTCCCTCACCCATCCATCTGGGGAAGAGACCAGGAGAAAATAATCTCACACTAAGGCCCCTTTCACACATGCGGATAGTATGTCTGTATTTCATCCATCTGTTTGCGGATGAAATACGGACATACATGCATCCCTATGGGATAGCGGGTGTCGGCTGATGAACATCCGCTAACACCGGATATCGTCCGTCTCCGCTATGGTCCGATTCTGCAGACGGAGGAAAATCCTATTTTTCTATCTGTCTGCAGAGCGGATCGGATGAACATGGACAGACGGTCCGTGTTCATCCGATCCCCCATAGAGGAGAGCGGAGATCTGACAGGACGGTGTGCAGGGACCGCATTGTCATCCACTGGCTCAGCGGGGTTAAACGGATCGATCCCCGCTGAGCAAGCCGGTCATCATGGGGAGGATCATTACAGATCCGTCTCGTGTGAAATGGGCCTTACAGCTCCATAACTCGATTATGAACTTCTTGTTCACTGGAGCCTACTCAATTGTAAACATTTAGGAACTCTTTAAAATCTCAGAAAAGTGAACAAAGCCAAGCTGCAAGCAGACACAAAAAAATAAATAAAAATAAAGACATTGGGGGTTGATGTATTAAAGCGGGAGTCCACCGGGACTCCGCGTTTTTTTTTTTTTTTTTTAAAGCCAGCAGCTACAAATACTGCAGCTGCTGACTTTTAAATAGTGACACTTACCTGTCCAGCGCGCCCGCGATGTCGGCACCCGAAGCCGATCGCTCGCTCGGCTGCCGGGTCCCGCCGCCATCTTGGGTATGGGAATCAGGAAATGGAGCCTTTCGGCTTCATTTCCCGGTTCCCTACTGCGCATGCGCGAGCCGCGCGGCGCAATCCGGACGGTCCCCGCTGCCTCTGGGAGCTGTGTGTTTCCCAGCAGGCAGCGGGGCACTTGCTGAAGGGGGCGGGCGCTTGCGGAACGGGGGCGTAACGTACGCCCGTTCCGCAGAGAGCTAGCCCGGAAGTGGGTGCAGTTACCTGGATTATCCAGGTAACTGCACCCCCCTCCCCCCTGAAAGGTGCCGATTGTGGCGCCGGAGGGGGGGGGATTCCGATGAGCGGAGGTCCATTTTAGGGTGGACCTCCGCTTTAAAACTAGAAAGTGCAAAATCTGGTGCAGCTGTGCATGGCAGCCAATCTGCTTCTAACTTCAGATTGTTTAATTAAGCTTTGACTTAAAAAAAAAAAAAAAAAAAAAAAAAAGGAAGCTGATTGGTTTCTTGCAGAGTTGCACCAGATTTTGCACTTTCCAGTTTTAGTAAATCAACCCCTATGGCTTAATGCTGGGTTCCTAAATCCCATCTCACATTATTACTGAGCTATACAACATCTGTAGTGCCACTTAACATCACTAATCTCGGGTGGAAGAAGCATAATTAAAAAAAAAAATCTGTATTTCTTTGACGTAAACTTGGTGATTTACTTAAAGCGGTTGTATACCCCCCCCAAAAAAAATGTTTCTACACCTGTAAGGCAAAAGGCATAATGAGCTACTAGCCCTTTATGAAATACTTACCTTAGAACAAGGCGTCGGTAATTCACCTGGTCCAGGGAGGGAGCTGACACGTTGCCTCGGCGGTTCCAGCGCTGTGTGTGGCTGGAGCCGCAATGTCGTCCCGCCCGTGCATGCGCATGGGAGACTTCTTTCCGGCAAAGTCCGGCATCTGCCGGGCTTTCAGTGCGAGAATCCCCTGTGCACATGTGCCGCGGAAGTCAGCGGCTCATTACAGGGGGAATATCTCCTAAACCAGGGATATGCAATTAGCGGACCTCCAGCTGTTGCAAAACTACAAGTCCCATCATGCCTCTGCATCTGGGTGTCATGCTTGTGGCTGTCAGAGTCTTGCTATGCCTCATGGGACTTGTAGTTCTGCAACAGCTGGAGGTCCGCTAATTGCATATCCCTGACCTAAACCGTACAGGTTTAGGAGATATTCTTTTTACCTACAGGTATGATTTATTATAGGCTTACCTGTAGGTAAAAGTTATACAATTGACTATACAATCACTTTAAAGCAGGATTAAAGCCAAAAACAGAAATGTATTATATTGCAGCTTACCAGATCTAGTAGCCGTATAATTATAATTTTTTGTTTTTTCTTTCTTTTTGTATGGTGATCCTGCCAGTAAGTCTGCTATTTCTTTTTTTTTTTGCCTCCCTTAACAGACCAAGCTGTCCAACAGTAAAAGTAATTAAGGGGTTGAGACAAACCATTTAATGGTTAGCTTTTATCCATTTATGTACAACCTTTATCCAAAAAAAAACCTTTAACCCAAAAAGAAAAAAAAATGATGTAACTGTAAATTGTTACCTGGAGTCTAGCTTTAAAGTAGAACTATGGGCATTTTTTTTTTCCATTTTGGATAGAGTAAGGGAGGGTTATATTCCTTTGTCAGATTTTTTTTTTCTCCATCTGTGTCCCATTGAAGAGATTTCCCTTAAAGAGGAAGTAAACCCTGATGAGTTTACTTCCTCTTTCATTCCCTGCAAAGGTAAAGCATAATGGACTACTATGCATTGCATAGTAGTCCATTATGTGTCACTTACCTGACACAGGAGCCAGCAAAGTCACCGCTGTCCCCTGTAGTCCGCCGCATCCATCTTCTTGGTGGGGTCTCACAGCTCCGCCGCTGTCATTCGGCGAAGCCGCAATGACGTCACTCCCGCGCATGCGCAGGGAGCCGACGCGCGCGGCAGCTCCGTCATTGAGAATGCCGCGCTCAGTGCGCCTGCGCGCCGCTGTCTACGGCGCATGCGCCGTAGACAGCGGTGCCTGTTTTCGGGCAAATATCTCCTAAACCATATAGGTGTAGGAGATATTTCTTGGACCTACAGGTAAGCCTTAATCTAGGCTTACCTGTAGGTCAAAGTGGTTTGTAAGGGTTTACAACCACTTTAACTTCCTGTCCCATAGCCAAACAGGAAGTGAGAGGAAATCCCTGCAAATTAAGGGAAATTCTTTGGGAACCCCCAGGTCACCAGAACTAGTGTCCTCATGGGAAGATTTCCCCTATATTGCTTTTCTTGGGACAAAATCAAAATTTGGGATTTTCTTTTACGTCACTTTCAATGATAATGATAAACAGGATATATAGAGAGGGTGAATCTCCCTGTGATCCCTCCTCATGTCGCTTAAAAAAGTACATGAGCTTCTGCCTTCATGTTACTACTGAGACCAAACAGATTGCAACATTGCAAAAGGCCTGGAAATCCTCCTCTTTGTGTGCACTCGCCACGAAGCATCGCGTAACCCAAGCACCGATCCACCCAAAACTCGAAGCTGTTCTATTGGACAAGTAACAACACAGCCTGGGGAATGGCCAGGAAAAAAAACCCAAGCCTACTTACCACCAGCTCGCAGACAACCGAATGAACCTAACAGTGCGTTAAAAACAGAGGTTTAGTCCGCGCGCATTTGCAAACACATGCTTAAGCCACAGAGCCTCGTCACGGCACCCTGATATCTGTGGTCCTAACACTAAAATATGAGTGTCCCCACAGTGGAGGCACATGCATTCTGGTGGATAAATTAAGCTGTTCTACTGGACAAGGTGCACAAATTTTAGAAACTTTGGAACCCCTGGGTGGTCCATTATCTACCCCCCGGCTTCGACGAGAGCTTTCTGCTCCCATAATTAGCCATATGTGCACCCTCTACTCTGACCTTGGGTCTGTCACCACTCTTTCTCTTTCCCTAAGGGGGTATGTTCTCTCCCCCTCCCCCCTTTCTCCCCCTACCTAGCCTTAATTCCTTACCCCCCCCCCCACCCTCCAGCCTCCCCAGACCTTCTGTCCTCTGGTTCTCCATCCTTCTTGTACTCTTATGCCGCGTACACACGATCAAATTGTCCGGTGTACTTAGTCCGCCGAAACGCATTTCACCGGACAATTCGATCGTGTGTGGGCTTCAGCGGACTTTCTCAGCGTAAAGTCTGGCGGACTTAGAAAGTATTTTTGCAGACTAAGAATGACGCATGCTCAGAAGCAAGTATGAAAAGGAAGCTATTGGCTACTGGCTATTGAACTTCCTTTTTCTAGTCCCGTCGTACGTGCTGTACGTCATCGCGCTAGCAAACGCCGGACTTTCTGTGTGTCCGTGTGTGGCCAAGTCCGTTCGGTAGAAAGCCCGCCGGACTATCCGCCAGATTGTTTGCCGGACTAAGTACGCCGGACAATTCGATCGTGTGTACGCGGCATTAGTCCCCATCTTTTCCTAGTTCTCCTTCACAGCCTCTCCACGCTCGTTGGAGACCTTCCAATGGGCTCACCCCTTGGCTTGCCCTCGCCACCCACCCCTATCTGCAGTCTCCCAGTAATCTTGGGCCCTTCGGTATCCCCTTTGTGGGAGTGGCAAACGGTTACCTTTGTTTCATCCCTTACCTATATATCCCCTCCCTGTACATAGATAAGGGTTCCCTTACCTATATATCCCCTCCCTGTACATAGATAAGGGCCCGGATGCAAGAAACCATGGCGGCCCCCCCCCCCCCCCCCGACCTCCGGACAGGGCTCTTTTCTCCGAGCCCGATGTGGAACACCAGGGCCCAGTCCCAAGTGGGTGGCCGCATATAAAGGAACCGATTTAAAAAACATCAATTACAGCCACTGTGCCCATCAAACGCCACCACTGTACCATCAAATGTCACTACTGTGCCCATCAAACTCTGCCGCTGTGCCCATCAAATGCCACCGCTGTGCCCATCAAATGCTGCCAGTGTACCCATCAAATGCTGCCACTGTGCCCATCAAATGCCGCTACTGTGCACATCAAATGCTGCCACTGTGCCCATCAAATGCTGCCACTGTGAATCCCCACCGCCCGCTCGCTGTCTGCCCGCCACTTACCCTGTCTTGGTGGGGCAGCGGGTAATGGCCATGAGCGGGGTCCTCCATGCAGCTACTGCCATCCTCATCTCCCGTCCTCTCCTCCTGATGGGCGTTAAAAAAAATGCCCAAACTCCCAAAAACGACCATTTATGAGTGTGCATGGAGCCTAATGGCCCGTACACATGATCCGAATATCGTACGAAAATGGTCATTCCGAGAAAGGATTGTGCGATTTTCGGATCGTGTGTACACGACTTTCGACAGCCGATCACGACTGCTCATCCGATATGATTTGATCGGACATGCACGGAAATTTTCCTCGTACGATCCCAGATCGTACGATTTTCGTTTAGTCAGTATAGTTGTCGTCTGAAAATACAATACAAATACATTACAACACATGGCATCCCTTCTGATTTTTTCTATCGTACGAGAATTTTCGTGACTTTATTTAGCTATTCAATTATTATAATTATTTAGTATTAACCGAAAACGGTTGTACAATATTCGGATCATGTGTACGGGGCATTACTCTAAACTGGTTACCTGTAAAAAATTTCAAGGGTCGCCTATGGAGATTTTGAAGTACCGTAGTTCGTCACAACTCCAATTTTTAAGCCTGACATGTTAGGTATCTATTTACTTGCTGTAACATCGTCTTTCACATTTTACAAAAAAATAAAAAAATTGGGTATATATTGCGTTTATTTTTTCAAAAATGTATTACAGTGTATTTTTCCCCCCCCCAAAAAATAGTGTTTGCAAAACCACTGCGCAAATATTGCATGACACAATAAATTGCAATGATCACCATTCTGTTCCTTGGGGTCTTGCTAAGAAAAATAAAATAAAAAATCAAGCGTCCCATGAAGAAGCCCGATATATGGGCGAAACATGTTGGGAAGTTTACATCATATGCTGTCTTACTAACATTGTGCTGTATTGTATATGCTTTTTGCTACATTCTCCAATTTTATTTTGGGTTTCAAAATAAAAACTTTTAAACATCATATTTTGATATTTTTGCAAATTATTCTGCACCTAAAAAATCCCATAAACCCACCTTGTTCATTGACATCACTTATAATTATTATGTTGCTATGTATTTATTTATTTATTATTATTATAAGTTTTTTATTGCTAATAGTAATATTATTATTAATAATTTTTCATCTATCTTATTATTATATTGATTTTATTTTATTTTATCATTACATAATGCTATTTATATTCATCTCTCAGTTTACACTTTTTTTTCTTCTTTTTTTTCTTTACTTCTTGAATTAGCCAAAGGTAAGTTATCTCTTTATATGAACTTGTCAGGCTGTGATAAGCAGCACTGAAATGCAAAATAGGTTAAAAAAATGATCAAAGCAGCTTTTTCTAAAAATAAAAATAAAAAATCTCATCCGGTTATGGTTTAAACCCATTTTATAGTAAATGCCAACCTGGAATATGCAAGGTACTTGCTAGCACCAGACAAATACAGAACGAAAATATTTGATTTTTTTTCATTTTGATTCATTATTTGCTTACATTAGTTTAGTTAAATCCATTTCATTCGTTTTCGGAATTTGTTCCATTGATTCGAGTTTGATTCAAATTCAAATTTATTCTATTCGAAAAAAACGCGCAAAAAAAACCGCCTGAAAAAATGCCTGAAAGCGCTCAGCTCAAGTGTGAAAGTAGAGGACTTGTAGGCTACCATATATTTTTGTGCTCTAATCATGTGCTTAAAAAAAAAAAAAAATTGGAAACATCCGGTACCCTGCATGTAGATTAGGGGACGGCACATGGATTAATGGCGGCGACGCTCTGTGCCCTGTATGGATGGGCTGCCACTGATCATAGGGAAGGATAGTGCCCCATTGTTGGTGTTCGGTGGGAGAAATGATTCCCCATTTTTTTGGGTGTCAGATGGCAGAATAGTGTCTTGTATCAGTGGGAGGAATTAGTGCTTCGAGGGCTGGATAAAGGCAAGCAAAGGGCCACAAATTGGAGACCGCTGCTGTATAGTGAAAAGCGGGTAATCAAAGTGAAGCCATGGGCAAAGTAGCAAATTAAAATGAGGTATGTGATGTAATCTAACATTAAAACAGCAGTTTTATTTGTTCTGAGTCCTCCGCCCCCCCTTTCCCGTAAATAGTTTTATAAATTTTTGATCCTGACAGCAGATCTGTTAGAAAACAAAGTGTATTAAAATGTGCATTTCTTTTCTTTGTAATTTAACATCGTTTTTTTATTCTTTTTATTTTTTATTTTTACAGAAAACTAAACGTGAGTATTTCTATGTTTGCATGATTAAATCTATGCCAGGAAAATGTTTTTTATATATAATGTTTTTATATCTATCTATATCTATCTATCTATCTATCTATCTATCTATCTATCTATCTATCTATCTATCTATCTATCTATCTATATATATATATAAAATTTAAAAAAAAATATATATATATAAATCTTCGATTGAATTGGTGGAAGATTGGGAGTCCGCTATACTACAGAAAGAAACTGAAAAGGAAAGAAAAACCCACCCCATATAACCCACCCCATTTCTGTATATTATATATATATATATATATATATATATATATATATATATATACAGACTAACTTCAGCTGGTTCAGTTAAGCTTTGTTAAAAAACCAAAGCTGCACCAGATTTCACACTCTTGAGTTTTACTAAATCAACCCCAGTGCTTAAGACCCCTTTCACACTGGGGCGTTTTTCAGGCGTTTTTCAGGCGCTTTAGCATTAAAAAAAGTGCCTGTAAAACGCTTGAAAGAAGCCGCAACTGCAATCCCAATGTAAAAGCCCGAGCGCTTCCACACTGAGATCCCTTTCACACTGGGGCGTTTTTCTGGCGTTTTTCAGGCGCTTTAGCGTTAAAAAAGCGCCTGTAAAACGCCTGAAAGAAGCCGCAACTGCAATCCCAATGTAAAAGCCCGAGTGCTTTCACACTGAGGCGCTGCGCTGGCAGGGTGTCAAAAAAAGTCCTGCAAGCAGCTTCTTTGCAGCGCTTTTGGAGCGGTGAATACAACGCTCCTAAAGCACCCCTTCCCATTGAAATCAATGGGAAGCACCTGTAAAATGCCTGAAAAGCGCTATTGGCAGCAGCGTTTTGTGGGCGCTTTTAACCCTTTATTTGGCCACTAGCAGGGGTTAAAAGTCCCCCAATAACGCTCGAAAAACGCTGGTAAAGCGCTGCTAGTTTAAGCGGCGCTTTACGAGCGTTTTTCGGGCGCTGACATTGTGAAAGGGCCCTTAAAGCACTTGGGCTTTCCCATTGGGACTGCAGATGAGGCTTCTTTAACGCTCTTTACAGGTGCTTTTTTTAACGCTAAAGCGCCTGAAAAACGCCTGAAAAACGCCCCAGTGTGAAAGGGGCCTTACTAAGCTCAAATTTCAAAAAATTGTATTACTGCTGCCCAGTTCTACTCTGTCCTCCAGCACCAACTCTGGGCTGCTTTTGGATGTGTCTCAGCCAATCAGGAGGAAGAGTCTCGGACAGCCGAGACACTCAATAGGGCTCAGGTAGGTATTGGGGGGCTGCTGCACGCAGAAGGCTTTTGATCTCAATGCATGGAATGCAGTGCCGGGACAAGGTCATCTAGAAAATGCCAAATTGTGCCCCCCCCCAAGATATATGAGAATTATGTGTCAGCAAAATCCCCTCCCCCCCAAAAAAATAAAAATCAAGCACTAATCTGCATGCTTATACCTAACTATAAATCCCACCTCCTACCCAAACAAATCCCCCCCGTCCAGCTCAAATCCTCTCATTCCCCATATGCCCCCAGCACAAATCCACTCCCCCACTCCCAAAAATATCCCCCCCCAGTACAAATCCTCTACCCCTCAAATTTTCCCATCCAAGCACAAATCCTCTCCCCTCACCCCAAATCTCCCCTGCCCCTCCCAACATAAATTCTCCCCAATCCCCCATCCTAGCACAAATCTCCCCCATATTTCCCCTCCTAGCACAAATACCCCAATCATCCCCCCCCCAACATTTAACCTTTTCTAGCATACCTCCCCACATTTCCCCTCCTATAATAATTCTTATCCCCTGCCACCCCCCCAAATTCCCCACCCAACACAAATCCCCTCCCCCAACCTCCTCGTGGTGCCCCCCCCCACCTCACATGATACCACAGTGCTCAGGGCAGCCGTCCCTTCTGCCCACCCCTTTTCCCGGCGCTGATGGAATACATTCGGATTAAAAAAACAAAAAACCTTCTGACTTTACAACTCCTTTAAAGCGAAAGATCACATTTTCTTTTTTTGATCTTTTTTTTTTTTGAAGAGGTTTGGAGTCTTTTTGACCCCAAATCCCTCCACAAAGAGGACCTGACATCCTTATTTATATTACAGGGGGTGTTTACATTCCTTGTAATAGGAATAACAAGTAATCAAAACAAAAAACAAAGAAATAAAACAGTGTAAAAATAAAAAGTAAAATAAATAAGAAAAATGCAGAAGCGAACGCATATGTATGTCGTGCACACGTATGTGAACAGCATTAGCACCACACATGGGAGGTATCGCCATGAACGTTAGAGCGAGAACAATAATTCTAGCGCTAGACCTCCTCTGTAAGGCTCCATGCACACTGGACGTTAAAATAATGTTCTAAAAAACGGCAGTAGCTTTGCAGTGAGTCCCTCTACGTTTTTATAACATTTTTGCAATAGCGTTTATTAGCCATTTTTTTGGCGTTTTTCTGCATTAGCATTTTTTTGCGTTTTTTTTTCTTTTTTTTTTTTTACTTTATTTTTTTCAATGGATCAAAAAACATAAAAAAAATAAAAAAAACGCTGGCGAGCCACGTTTTTGAGCGTTTATCGACGTTTATCAGCGTTTATGAGCATTTGGCGTTTTTTTGTGATCAGAAAAACGACTCCTGAACGCGATTTTATGGCGTTCAGAAAACAGCCCATAAACTCCACTGCTGATAAACTCCCCAAAATTGTCTATGTGTGCATGGACACATAAAATAACATAGATGGGAGTTTATAGGCTGTTAAAATAAAATGGCCAAACTCCCAAAAACGACCATTTATGAGTGTGCATGGAGCCTAATGGCCCGTACACACGATCCGAATATCGTACGAAAACGGTCGTCTGAGGAAGGATCGTGCGATTTTCGGATCGTGTGTGCACTACTTTCGACAGCCGATCACGACCGTTCATCTGATATTATTTGATCGGACATGCACGGAAATTTTCCTCGTACGATCCCAGATCGTATGATTTTCATTTAGTCAGTATAGTTGTCGTCTGAAAATACAATACAAGTACATTACAACGCATGGCATCACTTCTGATTTTTTTTTTCTATCGTACGAGAATTTTCGTGACTTTATTTAGCTATTCAATTTCTACTTGCGATTAAGGATGAGTCGAACACCCCCCTGTTTGGTTCACACCAGAACCTGCGAACAGACCTAAACTTCCTGTGAACTTTAGAACCCTATTAAAGTCTATGGGACTCAAACGTTCACAATCTAAAGTGCTAATTTTAAAGGCTAATATGCAAGTTACTGTCCTAAAAAGTGTTTGGGGACCTGGGTCCTGCCCCAGGGGACATGGATCAATGCAAAAAAAAGTTTTAAAAACTGCCGTTTTTTCAGGAGCAGTGATTTTAATAATGATTAAAGTGAAACAATAAAAGTGTAATATTCCTTTAAATTTCATACCTGGGGGGTGTCTATAGTATGCCTGTGAAGGGGCGCATGTTTCCCGTGCTTAGAACTGTCCCTGCACAAAGTGTCATTTTGCAAGGAAAAAAAGTATTTTAAAATCACTTTCCATTGTCGGCTCCCGTAATACAGAGAACACTCAATGAGTGTTCTCTGTATTAGCCGACAATTCATTCATTCATTGATTTAAAAAAAAGCGTGGGGGTTCCCCTAAATTCAATTACCAGGCCCTTCAGGTCTGGTATGGATATTAAGGGGAACCCCGTGCCAAATTAAAAAAAAAAAATGGACGTGGGGGTCCCCCTAAATATCCATACCAGACCCTTTATCCGAGCATGCAACCTGGCAGGCCGCAGGAAAAGAGGGGGGGATGAGAGAGCGAGGAACCGTACCAGGCCACATGCCCTCAACATTGGGAGGATGCTTTGGGGGTCTGTGACCCCTCAAAGTACCATGTCCCCATGTTGATGTGGACAAGGGCCTCATCCCCACAACCCTGGCCGGTGGTTGTGGGGGTCTTCGGATCGTGTGTACGGGGCATTACTCTAAACTGGTTACCTGTAAAAAAATTCAAGCGTACCCTATGGAGATTTTGAAGTACCGTAGTTCGTCACAACTCCAGAAGCGTGCGCAATTTTAAAGCCTGACATGTTAGGTATCTATTTACTTGCTGTAACATCGTTTTTCACATTTAAAAAATAAATAAAAAAATTGGGTATATATTGCGTTTTTTTTTCAAAAAATTTTTTACAGTGTATTTTTCCCCCCAAAAAAATGTGTTTGCACTGCGCAAATACTGCATGACATAACAAATTGCAATGATCACCATTCTGTTCCTTGGGGTCTTGCTAAAAAAAAAAAAAATCAAGTGTCCCTTGAAGAAGCCCGATATATGGGCGAAACATGTTGGGAAGTTTACATCATATTCTGTCTTACTAACATTGTGCTGTATTGTACTTGCTTTTTGCTACATTCTCCAATCTAATTACTTTTATTTTGGGTTTCAAAATAAAAACTTTTTTGCAAATTATTCTGCACCTAAAAAATCCCATATACCCGCCTTGTTCATTGACATCACTTATAATTATTATGTTGCTATGTATTTCTTTATTTATTATTATTATACGTTTTTAATTGCTAATAGTAATAATATTATTAATAATTTTTCATCTATCTTATTATTATATTGCTTTTATTTTATTTTATCATTACATAATGCTATTTATATTCATCTCTCAGTTAACACTTTTGTTTCTTCTTTTTTTTCTTTACTTCTTGAATTAGCCAAAGGTAAGTTATCTCTTTATATGAACTTGTCAAGCTGTGATAAGCAGCACTGAAATGCAAAATAGGTTAAAAAATGATCAAAGCAGCTTTTTCTAAAAATAAAAATAAAAAATGTCATCCGGTTATGGTTGGAACCCATTTTATAGTAAACGCCAACCTGGAATATGCAAGGTACTTGCTAGCACCAGACAAATACAGAACGAAAATATTATTTTTTTCGTTTTGATTCATTATTTGCTCACATTAGTTTAGTTAAATTAATTTAATTTGTTTTCGGAATTCGTTCCGTTGATTCGAGTTCGATTCAAATTCAAATTTATTGTATTTGAATTTAGAATTTTGGAAGGTGGTTATATTCTTTCAATTCCATTCTATTCTACCGTCTTTTCTATTCTATTCTATTATTTTATTTTCTATTCTTTTCTTCTTTTGTCTAGTATATTCTATTAATTTCTATTATATTAAATTCAAATTTGTTCTATTAGAAATTCGAATTTCAGAAGGTGGTTATATTGTTATATTCTTTCTATTATTTTCTACAGTTTTTTTTCTATTCTATTCTTTTATTTTATTTTCTATTCTATTCTTTTCTATATTAATCCAAATTTGTTTTATTCAAAATTTGAATTCCAGAAGATGATCATATTATATTTTATTCTATTCTATGCTGTTTTTTCTATTCTGTTCTATTCTTTTATTTTCTATTCTAGTCTATTATTTTCTATTCTATTCAAGTTCACGTTTATTCTATTCAAATTTTGGGAAATGAGTATAGTCTTTCTATTCTATTTTTTTTTAATTCTATTCTATTCTTTTATTTTCTATTCTAGTCTTTTCTACTCAATTTGAATTCTTATTTATTCTATTTAAATTAGAATTTTGGAAGAATAATTATTATTATTATTATTATTTTGTATCTATATTCTATTGTTTTTTTCTATTCTATTCTATTTCTTTCTATTCTATTATTTTATTTTCTATTCAATTATTTTCATTTCTATTATAATCTATTATTTTCCATTCTACTCAAATTCAAATTTATTCTATTAGAAATTTGAATTTCTGGAGATGGTTATATTTTTTCTATTCTTTACTATACTATTATTTATTCTATTCTTTTCTAGTATTTTTATTTTTTTTCTATTTTCACCACTTGCCAACCAGCCACAGTACATATAGTGTGGCAGGTGGGCTCTATTGCACGAAACGACGTACCCGTATGTCATTCCATGCAATAGCCAGCGGGGGCGCCTGCAGGCGCTGATTGGCCACAGGGGGAGCCGGCCACAGGGAAGATGTCCGCCGGCAACTCCCATGATCTCTCCCCAGAGAGACAAGACGGCAGTCTGCCGATGTAAACAAGGCAGATCGCTGTCCTGTCAGGATCATGGGTCTCTCTGTTCATACAGTAATCCCCAAAACAGTAAGAAAGCATCCCCTAGGGACACACTTAACCCGTTGATCGCCCCCGGTGTTAACCCCGTCCCTGCCAGTTTCATTAGTACAGTGACAGTGCATTTTTTTAACATCTTTTTACCTTCTGCCCTGGCTCCCCTTTACATCACTCACTTGGGAAGCACACTTGATGTTAATCATGCATGGAGATTTCCTAAATCCATTCTAACTTTATTTTCTTTTCCTTTTTTTCCCCACTTCATTTGATCCAGGCAAAAAACCAGCACGTAAGTACCGTACATTCTTTGTATGGATTTATCATACTGTCTGTGATCAGCAGCACTAAAATGCAAAAGGGTTTGAAGATAGGCGAAAGCAATGATCTTTAAAAAAAAAATGTAAACTAAATGTCATTAATATATTAATACCGCAATATTGTAAAAAAAAATAAATGGTAGAGGTGGACTCTGGAGCACTTTCTATGGCACGGCAGAAAACACACATGGGCGCCTGTAAATGCGTTTTTCTAAACCAATTCTCTCTTTTTTTTCTACTTTAGAACCGATTGTAGAACCAATAGGTAATCAATTTATTATTTATATGGATTTCTCAACCTGGGATCAGCAACACTAAAATGCAAAAGGAGTTGGAAAAAATGCAATAGTGGTGTTTCACTAAAAAATGCAAACTACAAATTTCATCCAGTTATGGTTTGAATCAGAGGCGTAACTAGAATCTTCAGGGCCCCGGTGCAAGGAACCATGAAGGGCCCCCACCAAGGGCATTGCTAGTCTACAAAAGACCTCGGTCTAGAGCTCATAGCAGCGAAGTAAAGGAAAGGCATACGCTTGGGTGGGCATACACATGGATATAATATACATGTGTGTGCATGTAATTATTTATAAAATTATATTTTACATATAAAATACCGTTACATACTTGAGTGCGGCTCCCCCCTTACATCAAGGTTTCCCAGAGACCCCCTCATTACATCAGGGTCCTCAGAGAGCCTCCCTACTTACATTAGGATCCTCAAAACCCTCCAGATTACATCAGGATCCCCAGAGAGCCTCTCCTTTACATCAGGGTCCCCAGAGAGCCCCCCCCCCTTACATCAGGATCCCAGAGAGCCCCTCCTTACATCAGGGTTACCAGAGAGCCCCTCTTTACATCAGGATCTCCAGAGAGCCACCCCTTACATCAGGGTCCCCAGAGAGCCCCTCCTTACATCAGGATCCCCAGAGAGCCACCCCCTTACATCATGGTCTCTAGAAAGCCCCTCCTTACATCAGGGTCTCCAGAGAGCCCCTCCACACATCAGGGTCCCCAGAGAGCCCCCTCTTACATCAGTGTCCCCAGAAAGCCCCTTCCTTACATCAGGGTTCCCAGAGAGCCCCCCTTACATCAAGGTCCCCAGAGGGCCCCTCCTTACATCAGGGTCCCCAGAGAGCTCCTCCTTTACATCAGGGTCCCCAGAGAGCCCCCCCCCTTACATCAGGATCCCAGAGAGCCCCTCCTTACATCAGGGTTACCAGAGAGCCCCTCTTTACATCAGGATCTCCAGAGAGCCACCCCTTACATCAGGGTCCCCAGAGAGCCCCTCCTTACATCAGGATCCCCAGAGAGCCACCCCCTTACATCATGGTCTCTAGAAAGCCCCTCCTTACATCAGGGTCTCCAGAGAGCCCCTCCACACATCAGGGTCCCCAGAGAGCCCCCTCTTACATCAGTGTCCCCAGAAAGCCCCTTCCTTACATCAGGGTTCCCAGAGAGCCCCCCTTACATCAAGGTCCCCAGAGGGCCCCTCCTTACATCAGGGTCCCCAGAGAGCTCCTCCTCATATCAGGGTCACCAGAGAGCCCCCCCCTTACATCAGGGTCCCCAGAGAGCCCCCCTTACATCAGGGTCCCTAGAGGGCCCCTCCTTACATCAGGGTCCCAAGAGAGTCCCTCCTTGCATCAGGGTCCCCAAAGAGCCACCCCCTTACATCAGGGTCCTCAGAGGTCCTCTCCTTACATCAGGGTCCCAAGAGAGTCCCTCCTTGCATCAGGGTCCCCAGAGAGCCCCCCTTACATCAGTGTCCCCAGAGAGCCCCTTCCTTACATCAGGGTCCCCAGAGAGCCCCTTCCTTACATCAGGGTCCCCAGAGAGCCCCCCCCCTTACATCAGGGTCCTCAGAGGTCCTCTCCTTACATCAGGGTCCCCAGAGAGCCCCTTCTTACATCAGGGTCCCCAGAGACCCCCCGCCCTTACATCAGCGTCCCCTGGGAGCCTCCCGTTGCTGCCCGTGCCTCAGCAGCTCTATTGTGCCCACGGGCGGTGGGATCTCCCTGGGGCTTGTAGCTCTCTCTCCAAATGTATACAGTGGAGAAGGGAGGGGCCTCTGACCTGGCCATGTATCGGCAACAGTGTAGAAGTCATTCACAAATGAATGATCATGCATCCACAGCCAATGGGGTTTATTGGTTTGGAGGTTATGTATGGTACTGACAGCTGTAAATTGGGAAGTACACATGATATTACAAGTTTTTCTAAATTCATTTTAATGTTCTGAGTTTTTCTAAATCAATTCTCTATTTTTTTTTTTCTACTTTAGAACCGATTGTAGAACCAATAGGTAATCAATTTATTATTTATATGGATTTCTCAACCTGGGATCAGCAACACTAAAATGCAAAAGGAGTTGAAAAAATGCAATAGTGGTGTTTCACTAAAAATGCAAACTACTAATTTCATCCAGATATGGTTTGAATCAGAGGTGTAACTAGAATCTTCAGGGCCCCGGTGCAAGAAACCACAAAGGGCCCCCACCAGGGGTGTTTCTAGTCTACAAAAGACCTCGGTCTAGAGCCCATAGCAGCAAAGTAAAGAAAGGCATACACTTGGATGGGCATACACATGTATATAATATGTGTGTGTATGTATTTATAAAACTATATTTTATATATAAAATATTGTTACATATCTGAGTGCAGATCCCCCCTTACATCAGGATTCCCAATGTCCCCCTCATTACATCAGGGTCCTCAGAGAGCCTCCCTACTTACATTAGGATCTTCAGAGAGCCCCTTCTTACATCAGGGTCCCCAGAGAGCCCCTCCTTACATCAGGGTCCCCAGAGAGCCACCCCTTACATCAGGGTCCCCAGAGAGCCACCCCTTACATCAGGGTCCCCAGAGAGCCTGCCCTTTATATCAGGGTCCCCAGAGAGCCTCCCCTTACATCATGGTCCCCAGAAAGCCCCTCCTCACATTAGGGTCCTCAGAGTGCTCCTCCTTACATCAGGGTCCCCAGAGAGCCCCCCCCTTACATCAGTGTCCCCAGAAAGCCCCTTCCTTACATCAGGGTCCCCAGAGAGCCCCCCTTACATCAGGGTCCTTAGAGAGCCCCTCCTTACATCAGGGTCCCCAGAGAGCTCCCCTTTACACCAGGGTCCCCAGAGAGCCCCCACCTACATCATGGTCCCCAGAGAGCCCATCCTCATATCAGGGTTCCCAGAGAGCCCCCCTTACATCAGTATCCCCAGAGAGCCCCTTCCTTACATCAGGGTCCCCAGAGAGCCCCCCTTACATCAGAGTCCTCAGAGGTCCTCTCCTTACATCAGGGTCTCCAGAGAGCCCCCCTTACATCAGAGTCCCCAGAGAGCCCCTTCTTACATCAGGGCCCCCAGAGAGCCCCTCCTTACATCAGGGTCCCCAGAGAGCCCATCCTCATATCAGGGTCCCCAGAGAGCTCCCCTTTACACCAGGGTCCCCAGAGAGCCCCCACCTAAATCATGGTCCCCAGAGAGCCCATCCTCATATCAGGGTTCCAAGAGAGCCCATCCATACCTGGCTGGTCTCCGCTGTGCACCTCCAACCCTCAGCACTTCTCTATACCCCCACCTGGGGGGAGGTGGGAGGCGACGATCGGCAGTTCTATTGTGCCCACGGGCGGTGGGATCTCCCTGGGGCTTGTAGTTCTCTCTCCAAATGTATACAGTGGAGAAGGGAGGGGCCTGTGACCTGGCCATGTATCGGCAACAATGTAGAAGCAGAGCGACTCACTGAAGAGTGAAGCTGATGCATGCCCAGATCAGAGGCCCCTCCCCCTTCCATTCTATACATTTGGAGAGAGAACTACAAGCCCCAGGGAGATCCCGCGGGTCGCGGGCACCATACAGCTGCCATTCGCCGCCTCCCACCTCCCCTCACTGCATACTAAAACGGACAGCCAGAGGTGCAGGGGAAATGATAAATCTTGCCCCCCCACCACAGCGGCAGAACGGTGGGGCCCAGTTGCTGCTGTGACCCTGAAAGTTCCGTCACTGGTTCAAATCTATTTTAAAGTGTATTTAAACCAGAATATATTTTTTTCAGAATGTTTGGTACCATATCTCACTGTATACAGTTTTCTTAAGCAAACCATTCTTTTGTGAACCTGTTGCAGGGTTTCTTACCTCAAATTTCTCCCAGTAACTTCCTGTTGCAGGATGACAACGCTAAGCCACGGCCGCACAATTTGCAGTAGCTTGCCCTGTGCTTTCCTTTAGTTGGGTATTGGGGCGCCTATCAGCAGGGCCATCTTAACAACAACATGGACCCCAGGGCAAAGTAATGCACTGGACACCCTACCTGCCTGCCACAATATGTGCACCTGCTTTTAGGAATTTAAAGACCTTCAGACATTTTTTGTTTCTGCCAGTAAATCCCTCATACAGCCCACTTCCTGTTTCTTGTCTGGTCATTAGTCTATGCTTATAACATCATGCACAGCTCTCTCTCTCACTCTTGTGAGAGTTTGCCAGGAAGGGGGAATGAGTCATAAGAGGGCCAATGAGAGCCGCAGGGCTGGAGGTGTGCCTCTGTGTGTCTCTGTAAATCCAGGAAGTGAACAGGCAGCAGCTTGAGCTGCCCACAGTTAAAATGGCTGCAGCCAGACTCAGTGGAGGGAGATTTCTGCAGTATATTTGACAACTATAGAATCACAGTATATATAAAATAATATGCAAAGTAGTTGGAGGGAAGCTTCAGAATGGCAAAGATGCTTTTATTACAAATTATGTGAGCAGAATGCAGTTCCTCTTTAATTGGTACTTTCAATTGAACCGATTTTAAAAATGCCATTAATTAAAGACGAATCAACTCAAAGGGAGGGAAGCAGAATGGCACAGTATTGGGGGGGAGGGTGTTTCAGAGGGCACAATACATTTTCTGGGATGCTGCCTGGGACACAGCCATCCTGGGACAGCTTAGAGCCCTTTCACACTGAGCCGCCTCGGTCGTCAGCGGTAAAGCGGAGCTTTGTTTAACGCCGCTTTACCATCGTTTTAGTGACGTTAATCGTCTGCTAGCGGACGGTTTTAACCCCCCCCCGCTAGCAGCCAAAAAGGGGATAAATCCACCCACAAAACCCGCAGCGGTTTGCTGACGGGATAACAGTGCTGCCCCATTGATTTCAATGGGGAAGAGCGGTGGAGGAGCTCCAAAGAAGTTGCTGGCAGGACTTTTTCTGATGCCCTGCCAGAGCACACTGAAGTGAATGGAGGTGCTGCTATAAGGCGATTTGCAAGCGATATCCTTAACGCTATAGCGCCTGCAAAACGCCCCCAGTTTGAAAGGGGTCTTAGTAAAAAGCATGACTGTCCCGGCAAATCCAGGACATTTGGAAGGTAGGATGTAATAAAAGATTATCATGGGGCCCCCATGCACCTGGGGCCCCTGGGCAGTGCCCAGGGTTGCCCATGCATTAAGATGGCCCTGCCTATCAGGTCTGTACATTCCTCCTCCAAACCAGATAGTCATCCCAATGTGTATACATGGCAGGCTGACAACACTGCTGATAATTGCAAGGCAGTGGCTTAGTGTTGTCAGTCTTCAAGAAAAAGTGTTGCAACTGGCAGAATTCCAAGGTAAGTAACTTTGCAATGGATACACAAAAATTTTTTTTCTTAAAAAACTGTAAACAGTGAGGCACGATGCCAAATGCCATCAACATCACAGATCACAGCACAACAACTGTATACTTGCCAGCTGTCCCAGATTTGAAGGGACAGTCCCGCATTTAATTCTGTTGTCCTGAACTGACCATCGGGCCAGTGGCCAGACAAGACAAGTTTGAGGTGTAGGTGTCTCTTTTGCCTGGCACTTACCCCTGATCTCTCCCCCAATTGGTGACACTGCACTGCCCACTCTTTTCAATTTTCCACTGCCAGCTCTCCTGTTACAGCCCGTCTTCTGTTTTCGGATTTGGTAGCTTGAGTGCTCAAAAGTGTCAGGCAGCTCCCAGGGCAAGCAGCCAGCAGCTGAGTGACCCGACCGCTTCTCCCTGACATTGTCATGTCTCTTATGCTGCTGAGTGCTTGGCTTCAGACAGTCTTGTCCAACATCAGCAGAAAACAGGAACATTGGAGAGGACCCAGCCCTAGTGGCCATAGAAGCAGGGGACCTTCCCAGCAGACTAAATCACAGGGCAAGATGAGCCAAATTATTTAGTCCCCCACTGCCACCCTGTCCTACACATTTCACCCCACTGTCAACCCATTGTCCCCTGTTCAGCCCACTGCCCCCATGTCCTCCACATTTCACCCTGTTGCCATCCCACTGCTCCCTTATTCACCCCATTGCCCCCTGTTCACCCAACTGCCCCTCTGTCCACCCCAGTGCCTCCCTGTTCAACCCACTACCCCCTTGTCTTCCACACTTCACCCCACTGCCACCCCTTTCAGCCCATTGCCCCCATGTCCTCCACACTTCACCCACTGCCACCTCACTGTTCCCTTGTCTGCCCCATTGCCCTTCTGTTCACCCGACTGCCCCTCTGTCCACCACACTGCCCCTTGTTCATCCCACTGCCACCCCACTGCCCCCCTGTTTACCCCACTGCTGCCCTGTATTCCACACTTCACACCACTCCCACCCACAGTATTCACTGCTGCCCCCCACCGAGCACCACTGCCCCCCATCCATCTAGCTGCCCCCCAACCCCCACACTGAGCTCCACTGCTCACCTGTCCCCTATTAAACACCACTTCCCCCCCACTACATTAATTGGGACCAACCCTCCACTACTACCACTGAGTTTCACTACTCCCACCCCTTTGCTCCCGTTGAGCACCACTACCATTCTGTCCACCCTACTGCCCCTCGCCCATTTAATTTCTCCTCTTTTCACTGAAATGTGTCCGTGAGCTTCATGGTGTGAATTAGCGTGAAAGTCTACAAACCAACATTTATATGGGTCTATTGATAGACACTTTCACATAAGATTAGAACAACTTTCACCCACAAACAATTAGATTTATTTGGGCAAATCTGTGAATCCTGGGTGAAAATTGTATACATTTTGTGGAAAAATATGTATAAATACAGTATCTCACAAAAGTGAGTACACCCCTCACATTTTTGTAAATATTTTATTATATCTTTTCATGTGACAACACTGAAGAAATGACACTTTGCTACAATGTAAAGTAGTGAGTGGACATCTTGTATAACGGTGTAAATTTGCTGTCCCCTCAAAATAATTCAACACACAGCCATTAATGTCTAAGCAAAAGTGAAAATGTCCAGATTGGGCCCAAAGTGTCAATATTTTGTGTGGCCACCATTATTTTCCAGCACTGCCTTAACCCTCTTGGGCATGGAGGTCACCAGGGCGTCACAGGTTGCCAATGGAGTCCTCTTCTCCTCCTCCATGATGACATCACAGAGCTGGTGGATGTTAGAGACCTTGCGCTCCTCCACCTTCTGTTTGAGAATGCCCCACAGATGCTCAATAGGGTTTAGGTCTGGAGACATGCTTGGCCAGTCCATCAACTTTACCCTTTAGCAAGGCAGTGGTTGTCTTGGAGGTGTGTTTGAGGTCGTTATCATGTTGGGGGCCAAGTCTACAAAGGAAGGGGATCATGTTCTGCTTCAGTATGTCACAGTACATGTTGGCATTCATGGTTCCCTCAATGATCTGTAGCCCCCCAGTGCCGGCAGCACTCATACAGCCCCAGACCATGACACTCCCACCACCATGCTTGACTGTAGGCAAGACACACTTGTCTTTGTACTCCTCACCTGGTTGCCACCACACACGCTTCACACCATCTGAACCAAATAAGTTTATCTTGGTCTCATCAGACCACAGGACATGGTTCCAGTAATCCATGTCTTTAGTCTGCTTGTCTTAAGCAAACTGTTTGCGGGCTTTCTTGTGCATCATCTTTAGAAGAGGTTTCCTTCTGGGACGACAGCCATGCAGACCAATTTGATGCAGTGTGCAGCGTATGGTCTGAGCACTGACAGGCTGACCCCCCACCCCTTCAACCTCTGCAGCAATGCTGGCAGCACTCATACATCTATTTCCCAAAGACAACCTCTGGATATGACACTGAGCATGTGCATATCCATGTGCACTCAACTTCTTTGGTGGGCAGGGGATTTGGAAAAGCCCCTGTCCACACACCTTCGCAACCACCAGGCCAGGGTTGTAGAGACGAGGCCCTTGTACTCATCAATACGAGGATAATGTGCTTTGCTAGTGGGTTCTAGGTTTGCCACTTCATCCCTTTAAACTCAAACACATTATTTACACAGGTTCTGAGGCTAATTTAATGCAGATATAGGCACTATGTGAGTTTAATTACCACCTTAATTAGCCACAAAACCTGTGTAATTAATATGTGTTCAGGTTTAAAGGGATGAGATGGCAACCCTAGTGGGCTCCTCCCTGGCAAAGTCCCCTCCATATGTTGAGGGCATATGGCCTGCTATTTTTTCAGTAAAGGGGGAACACACGCTTGCTTCCTCCCTTTCTTGGCCAGGCAGGTTGTGCGATCGGATACAGATCAATTGGGGGGGGGGGGGGGGGGATTTATTGAAACTGGAGCACACAGAATCTGGTGCAGCTGTGCATAGTAACCAATCAGCTTCTAGGTTTTAGGCTCTGTTCATACATAAGTGTTTTGAATCCTCGGCGGAATTGTCGCGATTCTGCCCGCAATTTCAAAATACATTGTTAAAAACGTTAAATCGCACATCGCGTGTTCAGGTGACATTCATTTCAATGGCACCTAAAAATTCGGTGCAATTCTGCCATGATTGTCACCTGACAAATCACCCTGCAATCTAGCAAACCAAATCGTGCAACGTGTGTCGCCCCAAGTACAGTATTTTGGGGCGACACATGGCTTGGTTTGCGTGACTGCAGCGAGATTTGTCACGCGACAATTGGTGGCAGAATCCCACTGCGGCAATTGCGCCTGAGACTCAAAACGCCTATGTGTGAACAGAGCCTAAAACCTCGAAGATGATTGGTTACTATGCACAGCTTCACCAGATTCTGTGTCCTCCAGGTTCTGTAAATTCTCCCTCCAATATGTTTATTGATTTGGAGAATATGTAAGGTACTTGCTATCACCTTCAAGCTGTAGCTCCCTTCTGCATGTGTCAGTTAGGAAGCTCACATGACATTAATCATGCTTGGAAATCCTCTAAATCCATTCTCACTTTATTTCATTTTTTTTATGCTTCTTTAGACACAGTCAAAGATAACGACGGTAAGTCATTTCTCTAAATGGATTCATGAACTTGTGATCAGAAGTACTGAAATGCAAGAAAAGTATTTTATAAGAAATAAAATGTAAAAAAAACAAAATGTCATCCAGTTATGATTAGAATCCATTGGTGTCTGTAAACCCAGAATGTATTTTTTAGCTTCTTTAGTATCATGCCTCACTGACACTGTATTCAATTTTCTCAAGGAAATCATTCTTTTGTAAATCTGTTGCAAAAACTCTTACCCTGGTGGTCCTCAATCCCTAAAATCACTAGCCCAACACACCAGTAGAGTAGGGCGAACGGTTTGGGCCAAGCAAAAGTTCGGCTCTAACATCACCTGTTCACCCAAATTTGCGGGCGCTCGGCGGGATGCCCCACAATTCATGGCGTGCTGCACAGTGCATTCTGAGCCCTGATTGGAAAAAGCTTTTAGCTGAATGGAAAAAAAAAACATTGCTGGCAATAGAATTTTTTTTTTTAAACAGCGTGGGGTTCCCCCCATCCATAGGGGGGAACCCCACGCTGTTTTAAAAAAAAAAAAAATTCTATTGCCAGCAATGCAGGGTTCCCCTTAAACCCCGCACTACAATAAAAAAAAAACAATGTAGGCTACCCCCCCCCCCTCCCCAAAATTCGGATGCATGGCCACCCCGTGAAAATCTGGATGCATGGATTCCAATTGTTTTTTTATTTTTTACATTTTTTTAGAAGCACATGATTAAACCAGAGGCTCTAATAGGCTTCAAAAATGGGTGGCATCTGCACTCTGCGCCCTGAGCTCACCCAGTTGTATGACAATAGCGAATTAATATTCGCTATTGTCTTCCTGCTTCTCCTCTAATTGGCAGAGAGGAGAAGCGATCGTACTGGCCCCCCAAGGGAAGGAGGAGGGAAGCCACCACCATGGAGGAGGAGGAGATGCAAAAAGGAACCGAAACTGCTAGATGGGGTAAGTGCGGGGCTGGTGGGGGGGTGGATGAGCAACTGATGGGTGGACCGGTGGGGGGGGGGCGTGTTGACGACTGTCTTGTTTACCAGCCCCCCAAAATATGCAGCACCAGCCACCACTGTCCATAAAGCCTTTTTATGTTAGATCAGCACAGTCAGGTCCCCAGATCACCCATGAGCTATGATGTCACATCATGGGATCCATGCTGGGGGCTCTTTTTTCTAAAGTCATTCCGAAAGTAGAAGAACCGGCCTGGGAACCAAACCAAGATACAACATTCATTGGTAGATCGTTAATCTTTGACATACACTCTTCTCTTCCACAAAGCAAAGACAGTGCATTAGTAGTCCATACATTTATTGATTTGGAGAATATGTAAGGTACTTGTTAACACCTTCAGCTATGATTCCCCTCTGTCAGTTGGAAAGTACACATGACATTAACCATGCTTGGGGCTCTTCTAAATCCATTCTTAAGGCCTGTACACACGATCAGACTTTTTGACAACAAACATGCAAATTAGCTGTTTTGGAGCAACATCTGACCGCGTGTATGCTCCATCGGACAAACTTTTTCGGTTTTCCTCTGACTTTTGTTGGCTGTGCGAACAGACAAACTTTTTGACAACATAAGTCCGATGGAGCAAAGTCCGATCGTGTGTACACAAAACCATAGGACTTTTGTACAAAGTACAAACACGCATGCTCAGAACCAATGCAAAAAGATCAGACAGCAATACAGAACTTGACCAAAGGGTGGCGCTGGAGTGCCTTTAGTGCGTTGAAACGTCACTACGTTCGTGTTTGTTGCCTAAAAAGAGCGATCGTGTGTATGCAATACAAACTTACGGCCAACGTCCTTTGTACAAAAGTCCACGAGAAAGTTTATACAAAGTCCGATCGTGTGTATGAGGCTTTACTTTTTTTTTTTTTTTTTTTGCTCTACTTCATTAGAAAAAGAAAGCGATCCAGAAGGTAAGTCCTTTCTTTATATGGATTTGTGAACACCTGTGATCAGCAGCACTGAAATGAAAAAGACCTGAAAAGAGAAAAAACGAAAAGTTGAAAATAATGCAAGCTAAATGCCACACAGTTATAGTTTCGATCTATGTTAAAGTATATGTAAAACCCAAGATTTTTTTTTTTTTAGTATGTTTGGTACCAAGCTTCACTATATACATTTTTCTTAAAGTGAAACTCTAATCAGAAAATTAATTCCTGCTGGATTCACTACATGCTGGCCCCTTTTGCAGGTATAGCTATGTAAAACATTACAAAATAAGTGCCTATACTGTTTACAATCCAGTGATAATACACTGGGGGTTAGACATGGGCGATTAGTTTCATATGAAACAAAAATTCATAAGAATTTCCGGAAATTCGTACGAATCCGAAATACGAATTTTTAAGCATACGAATTCTGTACGAAATGCGAAATTTCATTTACGAATTTCGGATCCAAATTCATAACGAACATTCATAATTGTTACGAAAAGTTAACGGACCTAAAAGTTAAAAATCCAGGAAGTCAGCACAGCACAGGGATGGTGGGAACCCCTCATAATGATAAATTCATCATAACGAACATTCGTTATTTTTATGAAAAGTTAATGAAACTAAAGGTTAAAAACCCAGGAAGTCAGCACAGTACAGGGATGGTGGGAGCCAGTGGCGTTGATAGGGGGTGGCTTTGGGGGCTATAGTCCCGAATCTGGTGCCCATAGCCCTGAGTCTCTGTAAGGGTCCCCAAGGGTAGGGGGGCTCTCTGGGGGCCTTGATGTAAGGGGGTCTCTCCGGGGACCCTGATGTAAGTGGGGGGGGCTCTCTGGGGATATATATATACACACACACACTTACATACGTATATTATATACATATGTATGCCCGCCCATGCGTATGACTTTTCTTTGCTACGCTGCTATGGGCTCTAGCCCCAGATCTTTTGTAGACCTAGCAACGCCCCTGGTGGGAGCCCCTCATAATGATAAATTCATCATAACGAACTTTTGTTAATTTAACTTTTGTTATTTTAACGAAAAGTTTACGAATCTATCGAAAATTTAGTTAGAATCCGAATTGAATTTCGGACACGAATTACGAAATCTGTTTTTTTTTTTTTTTTTAAATATGGAACGGAATGAAACAAAACACATTTTTTGGCGCCGCCCATGTCTGCTGGGAGTTATTTACTAAAGGAAAATCCACTCTGCACTGAAAGTGCACTTGGAAGTAAAGTCACTGTAGTTCCACTCATTTCAGATCTACCCCTCAGATTTAGAGCAACTGCACAGTTACGTGTATCAATCCTGGTCTATATAAACCTCAACTCTTAGCCCTTGTACACACGGTCGGAGAATCCGTCGGATTGTGTCCTATCGGACCGTGTCGTCGGATAATCCGACTGTGTGTGGTCTGCATCGGACTGATTCCGTCTGAATATCCGTCGGACCCAATTTTCCAACTTGTTGGAAATATTTTCCGACCAACTGGTTTGATCGGACATACTCCGATCATGTGTAGAGAATTTTGATCGGACCAAGTGCCACGCATGCTCAGATCAAATTCCTACATCAAAGCTACTGGCTACTAGCCTGAACGTAGTCCCATCGTAACGAAATTACGTCATCACGTTCTGAAAGATCGGATTTTTCGCCAACTTTGTCCGACCGTGTGTATGCAACAGTTTCGGACAAGATCTGACGGACAAAATCTGACGGGCAAAATCCGACCGATTTGGTTGTGGAAATCTCCGACCGTGTGTACAAGGGCTAAGACCTTTGCCATGCACCCCGTACTCTTGCACATCCAATTACAGTGCATTGCTGCCCAATTTTCTTTTTTTGGTTTGGAAGATTTATGAGGTACTTTAACTCTTCCCCTTCCCCATTTTTCAATACAGAAGAACACATTATGATAATAACTATGTTTAAAATATAGTTCACCACAATGCCACAGTCACTCTAGGCAACTGATGCTAGGGACATAGTTACCTTTTTCTAAGTATACATTTTTAATTTTAATTCAAACAGATTAAAAAAGCGTAGCCCATGTGTGACATTACTCATGCTTAGAGCGCTTCTAAATCCTTTCTTACTTTGTTTTCTTTTATTCTATTTCGATAGATAAAGGCGAAGGTTTAGATGGTAAGTCCTTTCTTTAAATGGGTTTGTCAACCTGCGATCAGCAGGTGAATGTTGTGTGAATCTTTGGTGTACACATTTATAGATAGTCTTCCACAGTGGCGGCTGGTGCTGAACACTTTTTGGGGGGTGCAAATAAACTGAAAAATACTGAAAAAAACCCCATCAATTGCAGCCTCACTGTGGCCATCAAATGCAGCCACTGTGCCATCAAATGTAGCCACTGTGCCATCAAATGCAGCCACCTTGCCCATCAAAGACAGCCACTGTGCCCCATCAAATGCAGTCAGTGTGCCCCATCAAATGTAGCCCCTTGTGCCCATCATATGCAGCCACCTGTGCCCCATCAATTGCAGCCATTGTGCCATCAGTTGCAGCCGTTGTACCCAACAAATGCAGCCACTGTGCCCCATCAAATGCAGCCCCTTGTGCCCATCATATGCAGCCACCTGTGCCCCATTAAATGCAGCCGTCTGTTCCCCATCATATGCAGCCACCTGTGCCCCATCAAATACAGCCACTGTGCCCCATCAAATGCAGCCACTTGTGTCCCAACAATTGCAGCCACTTGTGTCCCAACAATTGCAGCCATTGTGCCATCAATTGCAGCCGTTGGGCCCATCAAATGCAGCCACTTGTGCCCCATCAAATGCAGCCATTGTGCCATCAAATGCAGCCACTGTGCCCCATCAAATGCAGCAACTTGTGCCCCATCAAATGCAGCCACTGTGCCCCATCAATTGCAGCCAGCTGTGCCCATCATATGCAGCCACCTGTGCTCCATAAAATGCAGCCACTTGTGCCCCATCCATTGCAACCATTGTGCCATCAATTGCAGCCATTGTGCCCAATTAAAAAAAGCCACTGTGCCCCACCAAATGCAGCCACTGTGCCCCATCAATTGCAGCCGCTTGTGCCCATCATATGAAGCCACTTGTGCCCCATCAAATGCAGCCACTGTGACCCCCTGCCCCCTGTCTGCCTGGCACGCCACTTACCCCATCTTGGTGGTGGGTCAGGCAGCGGGTGACGGCAGCGAGCTGCGTGGGACATGCAGCGGGTTCTCCATGCTGTCCTGCATGCTTCCCTGTGTCTCTTCTTCCATTCCTAGGTGTCCAAAAGGATTGCCTCTGCCTTCAGCCAATCTGGTGACGGGTATTAGACCCACACTTTCTGATTGGCGGAGAGGCGGTTCAGTGTTACAAAAGCAAATATTAATTTGCTTTTCTAACACACCTAGGTGGGCTCCGAACGCAATGCTCTGCGCTCCGAGTCCACTTTTTTTGAAGCCTATTAGAGCCTAATGTACCTGGCGCCCGAAGCCTGATTAGGGGGTGGCAGCGGCAGCCATGGATAGATTCATGCTATAGGGGGTGGCGTGACAAAGGGAGCTCCATCATACCCTTGAATTTATCTCAGGCTGGAGCTCCTTATTGCATCTCACAAACTTATGACTCTGCATTGGTGAGGCAATAATATTTCTGGTTTTGAGGATATAGTTAGTAAGGCTGAATAAAGACACCAGTCCATCCTGAGTGAGTGTCTACAATTGTCCCTATCCCTGTACATTGCACACTCACATCTGTCCCTACCCTCAAGTAGCCCACAATCCAAGGTTCCCATTCATATGCTAGGGCCAATTTTTGGACAGAAGCTAATTAACCTACCTGCATGTCTTTGGAGTGTGGGAGGAAACTGGAGTACCTGGAGGAAACCCATGCAGGCACAGGGAGAACATGCAAACTCCAGGCAGGTAGTGTCATAGTTGGGATTTGGACCAGCAACCCTTCTTACTGCTAGGTGAGAGTGCTAACCACTACACCACTGTGCCGTCAATGTATTATAAAAAAAAAAAAAAGGGAAACTTGCAAGGCATGTTCAGATCTGGAACTCCCTCCCTTTGCACCCCTTAATGCAATGTGCCACGGATGTCTGATTTCGTTAGAGCAGCAGTCAGATCCCCAGACCTCTCATGAGCGATGGTGTCACATCATGTAATCCATTTTTGGGGGGGGGGGGCTCAGGTTCCTGTTATTCCAATAGTTGAGGAACCAGCCTAGGAACTAAAGGAAGCTACAGCAGTTATTGGTGGATCTTGAATCTTTGGCACATCCCTACTCTTCCACAAACCAACAGTGCATTAGTAACCAAAAGGTTTACTGATTTGGAGGATATGTAAGGTAGTTGCTAACACCTCCAGCTGTGGTTCCCCTCTGCATCTGTCAGTTGTCAGTTGGAAAGTACACATGACATTAACAATGCTTAGATCTCTTCTAAATCTTTTCTTACTTTGATGTGCAGGGGAGGCTCAGATGAGGGCACAAGTGTGTGTGTGGGGGGGGGGGGCTGGTGGGCACTGTGGGACACATATGTGGGGACTCTGATATGGAACAAACAAAAGTGTGCAGGGGCTCTGATTGGGACACAAGTGTGTGTGTGTGTGTGTGTGTGGGGGGGGGGGTAATGTGACTGTGAGGGTACTGATTGGGACATGAGCAGGAGGGGTTTTAATGGACATGGGGAGGTGCACCCAGGGCTGCTGTTAGAAATCACGGGGCCCCATACAGCCTACACTAAAATTATTATTAGCGGACACAAACATAACAGAGAACCTGCGTAAATGAGCCCTTTTATAATAGAACAGGGAGGAGGAAGCAATTACAGGAACAATGCCCTGTGTCTTTCCCGGCAGCAGCTAAAAGCTGGTGGGAGGGAGAGAAACCAGCTTTTATCTGCTGCAGAGAGACGCACAGGGCATCTTTCTGTAATTGCTCCTCATATCGACAACACTGATTCCTCTTGCTGTTCGGGCCCCTCTGTGTGCCGGGGGCCCCCTACAGGAGGACTGGTGGTCCCCCCCTATCAGCAGCCCTGGGTGCACCTAAGCTTGAATTCATGAACTGATGGCCGAACATTCTCCTTCAGGATTTTCTGGTAGAGCTCTGAATTCACGGTTCCATTATTTATGGCAAGTCACCCAGGTCCTGAAGCAAAGCAGCCCCATCACACTACCACCACCATGTGTGACTGTTTTATGATGTTCCTTTTATCAAATGCTGTGTTCATTTTACACCAGATGTAACGGGACGCACGCTTTCCAAAAAGTTTAACTGTTGTTTGATCAGTCCACAGAATTTGCCCAAAAGTTTTGGGTATAATCAAGATGTTTTTTTAAAAGAAATTGAGACGAGACTTTGTGTTTTTGGCCAGCATTGGCTTTGGCCTTGGAACTCTCCCATGGATGCCTTCTTCGCCCAGTCTCTTTCTTATTGTTGAGTCATGAGCACTGACCTTACCTGAGGCAAGTGAGGCCTGCAGTTCTTTAAATGTTGTTCATGGTTCTTCTTATGACCTCCTGGATGAGTGGTCGTTGTGCTCTTGGAGTAATTTTGGTAGGCTGGCCACTCCTTGGTAGGTTCCCCATTGTTCCATGTTTTCTCTATTTGTGTATAATGTCTCTCACGGCGGCTCGCTGGAGTCCCAAAGCCTTAGAAATAGCTTTGTAACCCTTTCCAGACTGATACATGTCAATTACTTTGTTTCTCATCTGTTCTTGAATTTCTTTAGATTGCGGCATGATGTGTTGCTTTTAGCATGCGTCACTTTGTCACTTTGTCAGTCAGCTTCTATTGAAGTGAGTTCTTGATTCAACAGGTCTGGCAGTAATCATACCTGAATGTGGCAAGTGAAATTGAACTCAGCTTTCCAAAAAATGTGGTCAATCACAGTTCATTCATGATTTAGCTGAGGTGGGGGATATGGGGGGGGGGGGATCGGGGCAATCTGTTTCACATTAGGCCAGACAGGTTTGGACAGCTTTTAATTTAATTTATCATTTAAAAACGGAATTTTGTATTTACCCGGGTTATCCTTGTGTGATAAAAACTATTGTTTGATGATCTGCATCATTTAAATGTGACAATTATGCAAAAAAAAAAATATTAAGATGGGGCCAAATACTTTGTCATAGCACTGTAAATCGTTACCCATAATTAAATGACAGGACCCAAAAGTTACCTGCAAAAACCTTTAAAGTAACCTAAAGTAACCTAAAGCAGTTAAGTGCACCAATCCTGGTCTACATAAACCTCAACCCCCCCCCCCCCCCCCTACTCATCCACAACCAATGACAGTGCATCGGTAGCCAATTCTTTTTTTCGGTTTGGCTGATTTCTAAGGTATTTCAGCTCTTTCCCTTCCCCATTTTTCAATACAGCAACACAAATTATGATAGTAACGATGTTTAAAGCATCGTTCAGCACAAGTCATACCATGTAACCCATGCTGGGGGTCCCCATGCAGTTTTTTAAGTTTACGTTTTTAATTGGGATTAAAACAGAATAAAATAGCATAGCCCATATATGACATTTACCATGCCTAGTGCGCTTCTAAATCCTTTCTTTGTTTTCTGTTTTTCTACTTCATTAGAAAAAGAAAGCGGTTCAGACGGTAAGTCCTTTCTTTATATGGTATAAAGGGGAAAAAAGCCTCGCTAATGTATCAGTTAAAAATTAATTGGTTAATCAATTAATACATTTGTAATCCAATGAGCAGCAGCTTAATGTGAGATATACACAAAATAAACATAGAAAGGAGAAGCCACGCTAATATAGTCCAATTAATGCAGGATATTTGATTGTAGAAATTAACATTGTGTTTCTAATGGCCAAATGATGAAAAAAGAAACCAGATTCTTCTAGAAATGACACCACAGTGAGTTCAATCAATGAAATGTGTCACCACCTTTAGAAAAACTCACTTACCAGATGGCAAGCCAAACCAGGCATGTGGCTATAGCCCAGCCAAGGCCTTTGCTTGTGCGGAAGATAAGCTCTGGGTGGATGGCTGCATAAGTATATCCAAACACCGAAAGCGCCGCTCAATCCAGGACCATTAATTCAGCAACAAACTCAACAGTAAACCAAGAAAGAGAAAACCAACCATAGCGTAATATTGTTTAACTGCATATTTAATAGATAAAAACAGTATTGCACTTACATTTAGTTTAAAGTAATTGAAAGTAGTTGAAAGTTTAAAATTCACGCATAAAAGAGTCGGCCGGCTACAAACAAACTCCCGTCCTCCTAACGAGGCAGAGAGGTGACGTCAGCATGTATCTTCCCCCAGATGCGTTTCGTCATAGGTGACGTTGTCAATCGGGAACGAGTAGCATGCAGATTCACCACCTTATAAGCAAGAACCACACCGCATTCTGAGTGCCATGTGCGGAGCCGAAAAACGCCATTTGGGTTTTGGCAACCCATCTCTGATTAAGGGAACGGTGTATCGGACATACTAATAGAGAACAACAAAACAAAGAAAAGATAACAAAAACAACCACAAACGTGGATGTTTAATTGGATTGCTAGTAATGTGTGTATATAAATATGCCACACCAACTATATGTGTGAATTAAAAACATTTCTTTATATACATTTGTCAAACTGTGATCAGCAGCACTGAAAGGCAAAAGAGTTTAAAAAAACGAGTGCTGAAAAAATGCAAACTAAATGTCACACACATATGGTTCGGATCAATTTTAAAGGGTATGTAAATCCAGAATGCATTTTTCAGTATGTTAGTTACCATACCTTAATGTATACAATTTTCTTATAGAAATCATTCCTTTATGAATATCTTGCACAGTTTCTTACCTAAAGATCCTTCCAGGTGCAGCACATCCTGTTGCAGGCTGACAAAGCTAAGCCCCTGTACACACGGTCGGAGATTTCGACAACCAAATCCGTCAGATTTTGTCCATCGGATTTTGTCCGTCGGATTTTGTCCGAAACTGTTGCATACACACGGTCGGACAAAGTTGGCGAAAAATCCGATCTTTCAGAACGTGATGAAGTAATTTCGTTACGATAGGACTACATTCAGGCTAGTAGCCAATAGCTTTGATGTAGGAATTTGATCTGAGCATGCATGGCACTTTGTTCGATCAAAATTCTCTACACATGATCGGAGTATGTCCGATCGAACCAGTTGGTCGGAAAATATTTCCAACAAGTTGGAAAATTGGGTCCGATGGATATTCCGACGGAATCAGTCCGATGCATACCACACACAGTCGGATTATCCGACAACATGGTCCGATAGGACACATTCCGACGGATTCTCCGACCATGTGTACAAGGGCTAAGCCTCAGCTTCATGATTAGCAGCAGCCTACCATGTGCATTCCTTTGGCTGGCTGTTGGGCTGCCTATTGGGTCCGCACATTTCTCCTGTAAACCTAATAAGTAGCCCAATGGCCAACTAAAACATGGCAGGCTGAAAACACTGCTGCTAGTTTCAAAGCAGTGGCTTAGGGTGGCCAGTCTTCAATGGGAAGTGCTGCTACTGGAAACACGCCCAGGTAAGAATCTTTGTAGCGGATTTATAAATGATTTTAAAGAGGAGTACCACCTTAGACAAAAAATATTAAAAATACAGCAGCTGCTGACTTTTAATAAATGGACACTTACCTGTTCCAGGGTCCAACGATGTCGGCAGAAGATGATGAGCAATCGATCATCTCTCGGCTGCCCCTGCCACCATCATCTGTCAGGGAATCGGGAAGTGAAGCGTTGTGGCTTCACTGCCCGGTTTCCTACTGCACATGAGCGAGTCGCGGCGCGTGTCTTTACTGGTTCCCGTTGTGCCCAAAACACAATGGGGGAGGGGGGGGCATCTACGGCTAGATATTCCCAGAAGTAGATGCAGATACCTGGATTATACAGGTATCTGCACCCCCTCCCCCCTGAAAGATGCCAATTGGCACCGGAGGGGAGGAGGGTTCCGATGAGCGAAACTTCAACTTTAGGATGGAGGTCCACTTTAAGAAAACTGTGAAGTAAGATGCCAAATATGCTAAAAATATAGACTGTGTGATGAAGTATGCTTTAAAGTGATACTAAACCTTTTTTTTCTTTCTTTTAAATAACAAACATATCATACTTACCTCCACTGTGCAGCTCGTTTTGCACAGAGTGGCCCTGAACCTGCTCTTTTGGGGTCCCTCGACCGCTCTCACTGCTCCTCCCTGCATTAGCAAACCCCCGGGGGGTTACCTTGCCGGCGTGCTCCCGAGTCCAGCATTCAGCGTCCATAGACACCGAATGCAGGGCTCGGCCTCGCCCCCCGGCAGCCACATCATTGGATTTGATTGACAGCAGGGGGAGCCAATGGCTGCGCTGCTATCAATCTATCCAATCAACAGCCGAGAACCCCCTAGCTGAGAGACAGCACGTCCCTGTGGGACAAGTTGGAGGGTTCAGGTAAGTAAAACAGAGAGGGGCTGGGGGGCCGGTCACTGCCAAGTGTTTTTTCACCTTAATGCATAGAATGCTTAAAGTGGTTGTTAACCCTTACAAACCACTTTGACCTACAGGTAAGCCTAGATTAAGGCTTACCTGTAGGTCCAAGAAATATCTCCTAAACCTACACGGTTTAGGAGATATTTACCTGAAGACAGCCACTGCTGTCTACGGCACATGCGCAGGCGCACTGGGTAAGCCGCAGATAGCGGTGATATGCCACGAGTGTCGGCTCCCATGTGCATGCGCGGGAGTGACATCATCGCTGCTCCAGCGAATCACAGTGCCGGAGCAGCGAGACCCACGGAGAACCACCAAGAAGATGGATGCTCCGGACTACAGGGGACAGCGGTGACATCGCTGGCTCCTGTGTCAGGTAAGTGACACATAATGGACTACTATGCGATGCATAGTAGTCCATTATGCTTTACCTTTGCAGGGAATCAAAGAGGAAGTAAACCCATCAGGGTTTACCTCCTCTTTAAGGGGGAAAAAACACAAACCTTTACAACCCCTTTAAGTCTACAAATTTACTATATGGGATCAAGATTCAAACAACCTTCACCCATGATTCACACATTTGCCCACTTGAATTCCATTAGAAGATGTATAAATCTTGGATGAAAGACGTGTGAATCTTGGGGGAAAACATTTATAAATAGTCCCAAATAACTAAATAGCAGGATCCAAAAGAACCTTTAAATACTTTAAGCAGTTAAGTGCACCAATAATGGTCTACATAAACCTAAACTCTGAGATTTTTGCCGCGCACCCCATATTCTTCCACAACCAATGTGCATCAGTAGCTAATTTGTTTTTTGGGTTTGGAAGATTTGTAAGATAGGTCAACTCTTCCCCTTCCCCTTTTGTCAACACATAAGCACACATTGTAATAAGAACAATGTTTAAACCATAGTTCACCACAATGCCACAGTCACACCATGTAACCCATGCTAAGGGGTTCTGTTGCTGCTTTTTAAGTATACATTTTTAATTGTGATTTCCAGCACCTTCAGAGCCCCCCCCCCCCCCCGCTGTCTTCTGGGAGACACACAGGTCCCATAAGACAGCAGGGACCAGTGGGATCGCACAGCGCCAGTTGCACATGCGCAGTAGGGAATCGAGAAGTGAAGCTACAAAGGCTTTACTTCCTAATTCCCTTACCGAAGATGGTCGGTGCCTCCACCCGAGAGCCGAGGGACAGGTCGGCTTTGGGTGCCGACATCACAGGTGCCCGTGGCAGTTAAGTGCCCTTATTTTAAAAGTCAGCTGCTGCAGTATTTGTAGCTGCTGACTTAAAAAAAAAAAAAAATTCAGATGGTAAGTCCTTTTTTTATATGGATTTTTGAACCTGTGGTCAGCAGGTGAATGTTGTGTGAATCGTGGGTGAAAAAAAGTTCTAAATAGTCTTCCATTACTAAACAGTGAGATCTAAATGTTCCTTTCAAGAACCTGCTGTAGAGCAGTTAAGTGCACCAATCCTGGTCTACATAGATCTCAATGTACATAGTTACATAAATAGATGAGGTTGAAAAAAAGACACAAGTCCATCAAGTCCAACCCATGTGTGTGATTATATGTCAGTATTACATTGTATATCCCTTTATGTTGCGGTCATTCAAGTACTTATCTAATAGTTTCTTGAAACTATCGATGCCCCCCGCTGAGACCACCACCTGTGGAAGGGAATTCCACATCCTTGCTGCTCTTACAGTAAAGAACCCTCTATGTAGTTTAAGGTTAAACCTCTTTTCTTCTAATTTTGATGAGTGGCCACGAGTCTTGTTAAAATTTCTTCTGCGAAAAAGTTTTCTCCCTATAGTGGTGTCACCAGTACGGTATTTGTATATTTAAATCATATCCCCTCTCAAGCGATTCTTCTCCAGAGAGAATAAGTTCAGTGCTTGCAACCTTTCCTCATAACTAATATCCTCCAGTCCCTTTATTAGCTTTGTTGCCCTTCTTTGTACTCGCTCCATTTCCAGTACATCCTTCCTGAGGACTGGTGCCCAGAATGGGCCGGAATACTCCAGGTGCGGCTGGACCAGAGTCTTGTAGAGCCAACGGACCTTATTTTGTACAGTAAACGTTTATGAGGAACTGTGTCAAATGCTTTTGCAAAATCCAGATACACCACCTCTATGGGACTTCCTTTATCTAGATGGCAACTCACCTCCTCATAGAATGTTAATAGATTGGTTTGGCAAGAACGATTCTTCTCTGACTGAGATTTTTGCCCTGCCCCCCCTACTCATCCTCAACCAAAAGTATCAAATCTCATCCTCCATCCCTTAAAGGGATTGTAAAGTAAATTTTTTAATTTTTTTAAAATAACAAACATGTTATACTTACCTCCACTGTGCAACTCGTTTTGCACAAAGTGGCCCCAAACCTGCTCTTCTGGGGTCCCTCGGCGGTTGTCTCGGCTTCCCTCCGCAAGTACTTCTCACGTTCATGCGAGCTCCCTCGCGTGGTGAGAAGCACTTGTGGGCACGCTCCCGTGATACAGCCACGGCTATAGCCGCTCGCTGTATCACTCGGCCCCGCCCCCAGCACGCCACATCATTGCATGTGATTGACAGCAGCGCAAATCAATGGCTGCGCTGCTTTCAATCCATGATCTCTAGCCAATCAGCGGCCAGTATGAGCGGCGAAGAGGACGTCGGGGGCGAGCGCGGGACTTTCGAGGGGTCAGGTAAGTAAAACGGGGGGTCTGGGGGAGCTGGCACTGTCCGATGTTTTTTCACCTTAATGCATAGAATGCATTAAGGTAAAAAAATATTTACCTTTACAATCCCCTTTAAATCACCAGCCCAACACAGCATGGTTATGTAGCAATCGTAGATGTTTTATCAACTCACCAAGACTGAAGTTTTGAATCTTTCATGTAATTAAAGGGAACCTGTCAGAGGTAAGGAGTGCTAAGAATGTTAAATAGCATGTAGCAAAAGTTCCTGTAAGCTCCCCTTTATGTCTTTCATATAATTTTAGGGCACTAAGGGAGCTCCACCATCATGCTCCTTGATTTTATTTCAATCTGAACTCCTTTCTGCACAAACTTATTGGTGGCCAATAATTTTTTTTGGTTTTGATAATTTAAAAAGTACTTTCAAGGCAGAACTGGAACTCCCTCCCTTTGCATCTTCCAATGCAATGTGGCACCAAAGCCTTATTTTGTTAGAGTAGCACAGTCAGTTCTCCAGATCGCCCATGAGCTATGACGACACATCATGTGATCCATTCTGGGGGCTCTGTTCCCTAAACTTATTCCATTAGTGGAAGAACCAGCCTGGGAACTAAATCTACAGCAGTTATTGGTAAATCTTCCACACACCCTACTCTTTCACCAACCAAGGACCATGCATTAGTAACCAATTTGTTTGTTGATATGGAGGATATGTAAGGTACTTGCTAACACTTTCAGCCGTGGTTTCCCTCTGCATCTCTGAGTTGTAAAGTACACATGCCATTAATCATGCTTAGAGCTCTTCTAAATCCTTTCTTACTTTGTTTTATTTTTTCCTCTTCATTAGAAAAATTAAGCGGTTCAGACGGTAAGTCCTTTCTTTATATCGATTTGTCTAAATGTGATCAGCAGCACTGAAATGAAAAAGAGTTAAAGAAATGCAAACCCAGAATCTATTTTTCCTTGTAGTACCATACCATACTGTTTCCTTGCTGTCAAAGCATACGTGCAGGTTGCTCCAGCTCTTACTCCTCCCTGGATCTGTCCACAGAGTAGGACACAGGGGCGTAACTATAGGGGGTGCAGCAGTTGCGACCGCAACCTGGCCCTGTGATGCAGGGGGCCCATGCAGCCCCCTCTACATATGGCTGCTCTTTAGTTGTGCATTCCCCGCATGACCTGTGTCCTCAGCCGGCTCCTCAGAGTACCCCTCTCCTGCTCCATGCATTGCCACTCAGTCCGATGTCTGTTCTCCCCAGCCAGAGTCCCGCCCACCCCGAGTCCGGCCCACTCTGCACTGCAAACTTTTCCCGGGTAAACAAACTTTAAGCACACAGATGCAGTGCAGCCCTATGAGAGCCGGCTCCCCGGAGGACACTGCAGGCTTGTCTGCCAGCCCCCCCTCACCCCCGTCATACACAGATGATGAAAGGTCTTTCTGGGAGATATGCTGATCGCCCGTGCAGCACACTGGATGGAGCCCAGGCCAACATGGATGAGTGCATGGCCTACAGCTTGGTCATGGTGAGTGAGAGGACCCCATCCCCCACACACCATTACATACCCCCTCCATCTCCCCCTGGGGACAGGGACCCCTTCTCACGTGGGGACAGGGACCCCCACTTCCCCTGGGGACAGGGACCCCTTCTCACCTGGGGGCAGTAACTTCATCTGCCCTGGAGAAAAGGACCTCATCTCTTCTGGGGACGGGGACCCCATCCTGCCTAGGGACAGTCCCCCAATGGGGCACCTAAAAATAAATAAAAATACTGATACCAGTGGTGGAACTACAGGGCTCACAAAGGTCATACCTGTGACCACGCCCTGGAGTTCCACCGCCGGACTCGGAGGGAAGGGCCCTGGCTGGGGTTCAGGGGGGCCCTTCATGGTTTCTTGCATTGGGGCCCTGAAGGTTCTAGTTACGCCACTGGTAGGACACATCATAAAAATAATTATATTTGGAAAATAGTTCACGGTAAAGTCATAGTCATACCGTCTAACCCATGCTGGGTTAATTGTAATTTAAAGAGGAAGTAAACCCTGACGAGTTTACTTCCTCTTTGATTCCCTGCAAAGGTAAAGCATAATGGACTACTATGCATCGCATAGTCCATTATGTGTCACTTACCTGACACAGGAGCCAGCGATGTCACCGCTGTCCCCTGCAGTCTGGAGCATCCATCTTCTTGGTGGGTCTCCGTGGGACTCGCTGCTCCGGCACTGTGATTCGCCGGAGCAGCGATGACGTCACTCCCGCGCATGCACACGGGAGCCGACACTCGCAGCATAACGGCGCGATCTGCGGCTTACCCAGTGCGCCTGCGCGCCGCTGTCTACGGTGCATGTGCCGTAGACAGCGGTGGCTGTCTTCAGGTAAATATCTCCTAAACCGTATAGGTTTAGGAGATATTTCTTGGACAACGTGGTTTGTAAGGGTTTACAACCACTTTAAACAAAATAAAGTAGCATATCTCATCCTCCATCCCTAAAATCACCAGCCCAACATTCCACAATGTCATTTAATTGAATGTATTTGAATGTAATTTAATTGAACCTGTCACCTGTAATGAGTGCTAACAATGTCTAAATAGTTGGTAGCAAAGGTTCCTGTCAGCTACCCTTTATGTTTTTCATTTAGGCAGGGCTTTTCTTTTTTTTTTTTTAAATGGGTTCAGGAACTCCCCCTCTCTGAGCCACCTTTTTTCTATGCCCTTTTCCTACCCATGAGCACCATTCCTTGGTTCCACCCCCTACCCACCTCCCAGTACTGCCCTTTTACTGGTGCTAAGTAATTTTTATGAAATTTGGTGATACCAAGAAAAGCAGTAAAATAGATCCCCTGCAGCCAGTCCCCACTCTAGAAACAATAGATCCGTGCAACAACAATGGACCACCTGCAAGAACAATCCCCCCCCCCCAGCATCAATAGACTCCCGGCAGCAACAACAGATATCCCCATAGCCAACATCAATAGACCCTCTAGCAGCCACCAACAATAGGCCTCTCCCTTAAAAGTAAATCTCTCCCAGCAACAACTGACTCCCAGCAATATAAGACCCCCAAACTCCCCCCCCCCCCCCCCCAGCAACAATAGGTCTTTCACCAGCAACAATAGACCCCTAGTGCTGGAGGTGATGGAACTGCGTTCCCCCATGTTCCCGCTGAAAAAAAGTCCTTCATTTAGGCTACTAAGGGAGGTCCACCATCTTGCCCACATCTAGCTTTGGCAGAATTGTAAATATTTCAGCTCTTTCCCTTCCCCTTTGGTCAAAACAGAAGCAAACATTATAATAATAAGGATGAGAGAAACATAGTTCACCACAATGCCACACTCACACCATGAAACCCATGCTGGGGGCTCTGTTGTTTTTATTTTTCCAAGTATACATTTTTAATTGTAATTAAACAAAATAAAAAAGTATAGCCCACACATGACATTAACCATACTAAGTGCTATTCTAAGTACCTTCTTAATATTTTTACTTTTTCTACTTCATCAGAAAAAAGCAAAGGTTCAGGCGGTAAGTCAATCCTTTTTTTTTTCAAAATTCTATTTAATAGAATTCAATAGTATTTAATTGTTGTATCTGTCAGAAACCATGAAATCAGGCCGAGATAGAAGTACAGTTAAATCACACTTGTTTAATAATAAAAGTAAAAAAAAAGCGAACATAGTCAAAACATAGCCAAAGCTCAGTTAGCGGAACGGATAGTCAGCCAAGCCAGAAGTCAGGGATCAATGTAGTGGAACAGCAAGCAGGATCTGGAGCCAGAAGGGATGTCAGCAAAGCAAGTATTGAACAGGATCGCAGGAGATTGTTTCTGTGATGTCGACCAAAGGCAAAGGCAGAGTTCCTCTGGACTGGACGGCTTAAGTAGGCACGACTGACGAGCAGGATATCATCAACAGCTGAGTATCTGTGGAGAGATAGGAGCTGACAATTAACCGACAGCTGAGCAGCCAGCTCAGAGAAGGAAGGGCTGAGCCCAGCCCTGACAGTATCACAAAATAAAGCCTATTGGGCATACAGCCAAGCTTAGGTAACAACATACAAAAACTAGTGTAACATATCATTGGAAGCAATGGTATTAGTGGAATCTATCCAAAGAAAGACTTTGAAAGACTTTCAAAAATTTAAGGACATCCCCTAGAATTATAAGTAAATTTATATAGCGAAACTGCTGCAATAGATAAGTGTTTCCAGAGATCAATTGTGGGAGCCCGAGGGGACCTCCATTTGAGAAGAACAGCCTCACGTGCATAAAACAATAGCAAGCCTATCAATGTTCTCATACCCTTAGACATAGCCAAGAGATGAAGAACCTGTGATCAGGAGGGGAATGCCATCTGGATCTAGGGTGAAAAATGTATAAATAATCACCTATTACTAAATAGTAGGGATGGGCAAACGGTTGTTTGGACGTTCGGCGAACAACGAACATTATGCAGTGTTCGCGGCAAATTCGAAAGCCGTGGAACCCCGTTAAAGTCTATGGAATACGAACATGAAAAACCAAAAGTATATGCACGTTATTGTCATAAAAAGTGTTTGGGGACCCGGGTCCTCCTCCAGGGGACATGGATCAATGCAAAAAAAAGTTTTAAAAACTGATGTTTTTTCAGGAGCAGTGATTTTAACCACTTCAGCCCCGAAAGATTTGGCTGCTGAATGACTGGGCCATTTTTTGCGATTCGGCACTGCGCCGCTTTAACTGACAATTTTGCGGTCGTGTGACGTTGCACCCAAACAAAATTTATGTCCTTTTTTTCCCCACAAATAGAGCTTTCTTTTGGGGATATTTGATCATAACTGCGTTTTTTTTTGCGCTATAAACAAAAACAGAGTGTAAATTTTGAAAAAAAAAATCAATATTTTGTACTTTTTGCTATAATAAATATCTCAATTTTTTTATTTATTTATTTATTTCATATTTATTCTTCTACATATTTTTGGTTAAAAAAAAAAAATCACAGTAAGCGTATATTGATTGGTTTGCACACAAGTTATATCATCTACAAAATAGGGGATAGATTTATAGCATTTTTATTATTATATATTTTTTTACTAGTAATGGGGGCGATCTGAGATTTTTATTGGGGCTGCAACATTATGGAGGACACATCGGACACTTTGTCATTTATACAGCGATCAGTGCTATAAAAATGCACTGATTACTGTAACAATTTCACTGGCAGGGAAGGGGTTAACACTAGGGGGCGATCAAGGGGTTAACTGTATTCCCTGCTACATGTTTCTAACTGAAGGGGGAGGGGACTGTCTAGAGGAAGTGACGGATCATGGTTCCTAGCTAACAGGAACACACGGTCTGTCACTCCTCTCAGAGCAGAACAGGGAAATGTGTGTTTACATACACACTCCCCTGTTCTACCTCTCATGCTCACGATCACTCGAGGCCAGTGGTCATTGCGACCGTCAGCCACGAGCATCGGCACCCCCAATGTGCAGCGTGCACCTGCTATCACGATCCCGCAAGCCGACGTATAGCTACGACGGTTCGCAGGATCGTGGCGACCTGCCACAGTAAAATGACAGCGGCTGGTCTGCAAGCGATTAATAATGCTGAAAGTGAAACAATAAAAATTAAATATCCCTTTAAATATCGTGCCTGGGGGGGTGTCTATAGTGTAGAAGAAAAAATGGTAGCAGCGCTAAATGAGTGAATTGATAACCAAATTGAATATTAATCAAAACAAAAAATATTAAAAAAAAACACAATAAATTAATCAATATTGTGAAAAAATGTGAGCAAATTGAATGCATATAAATAATGCATATAAATAAATAATAAATTAATCCTTCATATATATAAACTATGACATAATATACATATGTGAACCAGATATATATAAACTCCAAATAAATAGAAGTGAATGATATTATAAAAAAATGATAGAAATAGTGATTGAAAAATCGTCAATGGTGAAATTAATCCCAGTCCATATACGAATCCTCAAATGTGTGACTAATCCACCACTGCAACCAAAATGTGACCACCTGAAGAAATGCCCGCTTACCAAATAGCAAGCCGATTGAGCTTGCGACCAATACCTGGTCCGGGCCTTTATCCAAAGGTTGGAAGTCAATGCCCCCAAACTAAGCTGCATCCTGGAACAGAGCAATCTGATGGGCACGGTAGGCTCTCCAAATCGAAAGCTCCAACACGGTGATTAGAAGAAACCCAGAGGAAAGAGACTCGTCATAGCATAATACCAACGAGACATATTTATTTAATAAATAAAAATACACTTACAGTGTCAAAGATAAAAAGTAGTAAAATAGCCGGCCGGCTGTGTGTAAACCCCCATCCACTTGGACACAAGTACCCAATGACATCAGCATGTCTCCAACTGACGTACGTTTCGTCAAATAATGACGCTGTCTGGGGTACGGGTCTATAGTATGCCTGTAAAGTGGTGCAGTTTTCCTGTGTTGAGAACAAAGCAATCACTTTAAGCATTATTAAAATCACTGCTCCCGAAAAAATTGAAGTTTTTAATTTTTAATTTTTTTTTGCATTGATCCATGTCCCCTAAAGGGTAGGACCCGGGTCCCCAGACACTTTTTATGACAATAACTTGCATATAAGCCTTTAAAATTAGCACTTTTGATTTTTCATGTTCGTGTCCCATACACTTTATAGACAGTGTTCACGTGTTCGTCCAAATTTTTTGCCTGTTCGCATGTTCTGGTGCGAATCGAACCGGGAGGGGTATTCAGCTCATCCCTACTAAATAGCAGGATCCAAAAGCTGCTTTCAAGAACCTTTAAAGTACTGTAAAGCAGTTAAGTGCACCAATCCTGGTCTCCATAAACCTTAACTGTGACCAAGATCTCTGCCACATACCCCCCACTCTTCCACACTGACAGGGCATCAGTAACCAATTCGATTTTTTTTGGACAGGGCCGGATTAATAGCATCATGTGCTTGGTGCTGAGGATTTTGGTGGGCCTTTTATTGGGCACCCTTCTGCTTTCCAAGAGCCTGTGCTGACATATGCCCAAACTCAAAAGTGCGCGGTCGCACATTCATAACACAAGGGAAGCCTGGAATTTGACTTGCCAAGTTTCTGTAAGGGCCGTGCATTGGCGTGCACTCTGAGCTGAAAGAGTGCGGCTGCGCAGGCCTAACACTATGGAAGCCCCAGACTTCTGTAAGAGCCCTGCATTGGCATGCCCCAGGCTTCTGTTAGGACTGCTCATGCAGTGCCCATTAACAATCCCACCACTCTGCCCAGGCGGTGCATGTGGAATGCAGGGCCCATCAGGGGAGAGCTCTTCCCGTTGACCAATTGCTTTCCATGTCTTTTTTGGGTGGCTGGGCATATATTAAGGTAGGGGTCTGGAGCTGCAGCTCCGATAGCCCCTACGTTAATCCAGCTCTGGGTTTGGAGGCCTTGTAAGGTACTTGAAGGTTCCAGATCTTACTCCTCCTTGTATTTGTTCACAGAGAAGGACACATCATAATAATAACTATATTTGGAATTTACATTGTAATGTAATGTCATGTAACAATGTACAATGTAATGTAATGAATTTACACTATAATGCCACCGTTTTTACCATGTAACCCATGCTGGAGTTTTTGTACCTTTTTTATGTTTTATATTATTAAAACTAAATAAAGTAGCAAATCTCATCCTCCATTCCTAAATTCACCAACACTGCATGGTTATGTAGCATTTTTACACATTATATTAATTTACCAAACTTTTAACTTTTCGATTCCTCCAAGCGAACATGTCAGAAGTAAGGGGTGCTAAGAATGCCTAAAGAGTGGGTAGAAAAGTTTTCCGTAAGATACCCCTTTATGCCTTTCATATAATGTTTATGTGCTATCTCACAAACCTATAGCTCTGCATTGGTGGGCAATCACTTTTCTGTTTTTGAGGATATAAAAGGTACTCGCAAGGCCCGTGAAGATCTGGACCTCCATCCCTTAATGCATCACACCACCAAAGTCCTATATTGTTAGAGCAGCACAGTCCGGTCCCAAGACCACTTATGAATGATGATGTTACATCATGTGATCCATGCTGGGGACTCTGTTTCCTAAAGTCTTTCTGATAGTTGAAGAACCAGCCTGGAAACTAAACCAAAATTCGTCAGTTAGTGGTGGATCTTGACTCTTTGACACATAAAGAACCTTACTCTTCCACCAACCCAAGACTGTGCATTAGAATCCAATGCGTTTACTAATTTGGAGTATATGTTTTGTACTTGCTAAAACCTTCAGCCATGGTTCCCTCCTGTATCTGTCAGTTAGAAAGTACACATAGCATTAACCATGCTTATGCCCCGTACACACGAGCGGATTTTCCTTCGGGAAAAACTTAGTGGATGTTTTTTTTCCAACGGAATTCCGCTCAAGCTTGGCTTGCATACACACGGTCACACAAAGGTTCTCTGAACTTTCGACCGTCAAAAACGCGGTGATGTACAACACTACTGGGAACTAAACCAAGATGCGGCAGTTAGTGGTGGCTCTTGAATCTTTGACACATAAAGTACCTTACTCTTCCACCAACCCAAGACTGTGCATTAGGTTGGAGGTCTTATGAGGTACTTGAAGGTTCCTCCACATGTTACGCCCCCCCTGCATATGTCCACAGAGAAAGACACATCATAAAAATAACTATATTTGGAACATAGTTCACTGTAATGTGTACAAAATTGACAAAAACCTTGGATTTTGGCGTACTCTCCACAATCCCACCAAATAGAGTTTTTTGTCGATTTTGTACTCATTAGAAGGAATGATGGCAACTACATGCTAATGGTTATGAGTTATAATTTTTCTCCATTCACTGTAATGTCAGTCGTACCATACAACCCAGGCTCGGGGTTCAGTTTATTTTTTATGTTTTATATTTTTATTGTAATTTAAACAAAATAAAGTAGGGTACTTGCTAATTCCTTCAGCGGTGGCTCCCCCCCCCCCCCCGTATCGTGACATTTTCCATGCTGAACGCTCTTCTAAATCCTTTCTTACTTTGTTTTCTTTTTTCTACTTCATTAGAACTAGGAAGCGCCTCAGACGGTAAGTCCTTTCTTTTATACAGATTTGTCAACCTGTGATCAGCAGCAATGAGATGCAAAAGAGTTAAAAAAAACAAAGAAAAAAACACTAGTCCGATTAAATGTCACACAGCTATCGTTTGGATCTATTTTAAAGTGTATTTGAATCCAGAATATATTTCTCTGTATGTTTTGCACCATACTTCACTGTATATCATTTTCTTAAAGAGGAACTGCAGTCCGCTCACACAATTTGTAATAAATACATCTTTGCCATTCTGAAGCTTCCCTCCAACCACCTTGCATATTATTTTATATATACTGTGATTCTGTACTTGCCAAATATGCTGCAGAAATCTCCCTCCACTGAGTCTGGCTACAGACATTTTTTTTATTAATTTATTAATTTTTATTAATTTATTTTATTTATTTATTTTAATTTTTTTGAAAAAGGTTTATTGGGTTTTTTATGTTACATCAGTGAATGGCAAATTAACTTTGAGTCATATACAGTCATGTAACAAAAAAAGAAAAAAAGAAAAAGAAAGATTAATAACAAAGAATAACAAAAGGCTGGCTGCAACCATTTTAACTGTGGGCAGCTGAAGCTGCTGTCTGTTCACTTCCTGGATTTACACAGACGCATACAACCAGCTCTGCAGCTCTCATTGGCCCTCTTATGACTCACCCCCCCCTCTCCATTCCTGGCAAACTCTCACGGGAGTGAGAGAGAGAGCGGTGCATGATGTCATAAGCCTAGGCTAATGACCTAGGCTATAGTCACAAATATTCCCCAAAAATATATAAAAAAAAAATGTTTTCCTCAGTTTAGGCTGATATGTATTCTTCAACTTATTTTTGGTTAAAAAAAAAACGCAATAAGCGTATATTGATTGGTTTGCGCAAAAGTTATAGCATCTACAAAATAGGGGATAGATTTATGGCATTTTTATTATTATTTGTTTTTTATTAGTAATGACGGGCGATCTGTGATTTTTATCGGGACTGCCACATTATCTGTGGACACATCGGACACTTTTGACACTATTTTGGGACCACTGTCAGTTATACAGCGATCAGTGCTATAAAAATGCACTGATTACTGTGTAAATGACACTGCCAATGAAGGGGTTAACCACTAGAGGGCAATTAAGGGGTTAAGTGTGTCCTAGTGGGTGATTCTAACTGTGGGGGAATGGGCTTCAAGTCACATGACAGTGATCACCGCTCCTGATGACAGAGAGCAGTGATCTCTGTCATGACACAAGCCAGAACGGGGAAACGCCTTGTTTACATGGGCATTCTGAGGCTCCTTGACACGATCACCGGGAGACATCGAGTCCGCCGGTCCCGCAGTCATGGTCACTCTGTATGCAGCAGGCACGCACCTGCTACCCCCGGCTCTTAAAGGGGATGTACAGGTACGTCCATTTGCCCGCCGCTGCCTCTATGGACGGGCCGCCACTGATAAAACCGACTCCCCATTGGAGCTCTTGTTGCATGTCCCCCCATCCCTCCCGGCCAAAATCGATAGTGCCCCATCTTCTGAATGATTAATTCCAGTTTACTGGAAATCAGCTCAAATTCCTAGTCGGGAAGATTGGATACGTTTAGTGACCATGGAGGAGTGGATGGCGACATGCAAGGATAGACATGACACGTTCTAAAGTATATGGGCTACGTGGATTCATTATACAAGCATGATCCCACGGAACTCTTAACCAATGACTTCTTGAACGATGGACTTTGTTGACCATTTAAGCCTTAATGGATTTGATCCACAGATAATTTTATTGTTTACTTAAAAGCATATACTAGAGTGCTGTTTCTGCTACCTCCCTCCTTTGCTTTCTCTTACCACCTCTCTTCCCGGTCATCTCCCATGACCTTCTTTGTTGGGTTAGTCATCCCTGATATTGCTCCCTATCTCTCATATACACATTGAAGGATGTTAATTGGCACAGAGATTTGATAATAGGAATAAGGCTATTCAAAATTTGTGGATTCATCTGTTTTAATACCAAGTATGCAGATCATACTGTATGCCTTTATATTCCTTATGAAGGATGGTCAATTGGACCTTTTGCCATTTATGAAGATTGCAACCTTTTTAGACCTGTTGACGAATGGATAACTTTCTTTTGCCATTCTCTGGTTTCTTGCCTATAATACTAAATAATGTTTTGTTTTTATAAACGGAATTATATAAAGATTACGTAAAAAAAACAAAAACACAGAAGCACACATTATAATAATAAGGATGAAACATAGTTCACCACAATGCTACAGGCACACCATGTAACCCATGCTGGGAGTTCTATTGCCTTTTTTTTTTAAGTATACATTTTTAATTATAATTAAAACAGAATAAAGTAGCATAGCCCACACATGGCCTTGCCCATACTTCTAACTCTTCTAAATCCCTTCTTTGTTTTCTTTTTTCTACTTCATCAGAAAAAAGCAAAGCTTTTGACGGTAAGTCCTTCTTTCAATTAATTTGTCAACCTGTGATCAGCAGGTGAAAGTCATGTGAATTTCGGGTGAAAAGATTTACAAATATTCCTCCACTGTTAGATCTGGTTCCCCCGTGGATTACAATTTGTCCTGTTCAGCAGGGATCGGACGAATTTCAACCCATGTGTGGCCACTGGGGGGTTGAATGGAAGTCAATCTACTCTGAACGACTTCTTTTCAACCCCCCTATTGGAAATTTTTCACTATAGGCCATAGCATGCACAGCTCATCAGGTTATACTGATGGTGAGTGTTAGCCCTTGTACACACGGTCGGAGAATCCGTTGGAATGTGTCCTATCGGACCGTGTTGTCGGATAATCCGACTGTGTGTGGTATGCATCGGACTGATTCCGTCGGAATATCCGTCGGACCAAATTTCCAACTTGTTGGAAATATTTTCTGACCAACTGGTTCAATCGGACATACTCCGATCATGTGTAGAGAATTTTGATCGGACCAAGTGCCACGCATGCTCAGATCAAATTCCTACATCAAAGCTATTGGCTACTAGCCTGAACGTAGTCCCATCGTAACAAAATTACGTCATCACGTTCTGAATGTATGCAACAGTTTCGGACAAGATCCGACGGACAAAATCCGACAGATTTGGTTGTCGAAATCTCCGACCGTGTGTACAAGGGCTCAGAAACCATGAAATCAGACCGAGACAGAAGTACAGTTAAATCACACTTGTTTAATAATAAAATTAAATAGAACAAACAGAATCAAAACATAGCTAGAGTTCAGGAACTGGAACGGATAGTCAGACAAGCCAAATGTCAGGGAGCTGGAGAGGAGCGTAGTAAAACAGCAAGCAGGATCTGGAGCCAGAAGGGATGTCAGCCAAGCAAGTCTTTTAACAGGAATGCAGGAGAGCGTCTCTGTGATGTTGACTAAGGCAAAGGCAAAGATCCTCTGGGCTGGATGTCTTAAGTAGGCAGGGCTGACAAGCAGGATGCCATCAACAGCTGAGTACCTGTGGAGAGACAGGAGCTGGCAATTAGCCGACAGCTGAGCAGCCAGCTCAGAGAAGGAAGGGCTGAGCCCAGCCCTGACAGTGGGAAAGTCTCCCAACTGTCTAAATACAAAGATACAGAGGGAAGGATTCCCCCATCCACCTCAAATGTGTGGATAGGGAATCGGGTCAATATTTTTCATTCAACCCTCTGGTTGAACCATAAAATCTGACTCATCTATGGCCAGAATAAATAGCAGGATCCAAAAGTTTGTTGTAAGAACCTTCATAGTACTGTAACCCAGTTAAGTGCACTAATTCTGGTCAATTATAAACCTCAACCCTGACCAAGATCTTTGCCAAGTACTCTCTACTCTTCCACAAACCAATGGCAGTGCATCAGTAGCAAATACATTTTTTGGGTTGGAGATTTTGTAAGGTACTCACAGCTACCTCCAGCTCTTACTCCTCCCTACATCTGTCCACAGGGACGGACACTTGATAATAAATATATCTAAAACATAGTTCACTGTAATGTCACAATCGTACCATGTAACCCCAGCTGGGAGTTCCATTGCCTTTTTGCATTTTATATTTTTAATTTTAATAAAATAAAGTAGCATATCTCATCCTCCATCCCTAAAATCACCAGCCCAACACAACATGGTAATGTAGCAACTAGACATGTTATATTAGTTTACCAGGCTCTAAATTTCATATTTATTGGCCTCCCCTAACTATATTCAATTCCTCCATGTAATTAAATAGAATCTCTCAGAGGTAATAACTAGACTTGTGCACACTGAAATATTTTGGTTCGGAATTTTGTTTTTGTTCGAAAAATACATTTATTTAGTTACTCCCGAAATTCGTTTTTATTTATTTTGTTTCGTTAAAAAGTGCATTAGTCCGAAAATCTGAAATAATTAAGGTCGAATCTGTCATTGAAGGCTTATGGTGTCTGTCGAATGTTCTAAGAAGATTTGACGGAGCAGCTAAACTGTACGACGCCGCGATCGTACATTTCCGGTCGAATGTTCCACCTACAAGCTATAGAAGAATTCTAATGTTGTATGACACTAGTAATAATTATATTTATTAATTATTATTACTAGTCAACCAACATTAGAATTCTTCTATAGCCTATGGGCGGAGCATTTGACAATAAATGTCCGCTCACGGCGACTGCTTTGTCGAATCTCCACGTCTAATCTTTTCTCTCTATGTAGAGTAACCTTGAACTAATAGAGCTAAGGTTAGGCACATTCGACCACAGGTTTGATGGACACAGATCGCTATTGTCAGCGTCATGTCAAATCTCCTATCTATATCAAACTGTTGCAACGAAAACGAAAATAAAGCATTTGTTTATGTCAGATGTTTCGGTTTTTGGATTATGCACGTTATTTATCATTTGTTAAAACGATAACAAAAATACCTGGAATTTGGACGAAAACGAATGCACATGTCTAGTAATCACTGCTAAGAATGTCCAAAGAGTGGGTAACAAAGGTTCCTGTAAGTTACCCTTCATGTCTTTCATATAATTTTTTTATGGCACCCAGGGAGCTCCATCATCATACTCCTTCATTTTATCTCAATCTAGAACTCCTTTTCTGGACCATCTCACAAAATGATGACTGCATTGGTGTCCCAAAAAAAAAAAAAAGAAATCAAATTTTGAGGCTATAAACTGGTACTTGCAAGCATGGGCGTCCGCAGAACTTTTTCCAAGGGGGGGCATCATTTCAGGGCCACTCATGCTCCGCCTCTTTTCGACAATCTCATGAAAATCTTTCCACTGGTAATACATATGTGTTATATAACAGATAATTCATCTTCACTTTGTATTGGAAGTTACTCCGGCGGCTGTGTTCCAGGCCCATATAGCCTAGAGAATGTACATCTTTTTACATTGCAATACATCTGTTGTGGCCATATTTTGATCTCATACTGTCACTGTATTGGCTGTTTTCATAAAGATAAAAATATGGCAACAACAGATGTATTGCAATGTAAAGAGATGTACATTCTCTAGGCTATATGGGCATGGTACGCAGCCACCTGAGTAACCTTGCAGACGCCCATGCTTTCAAAAACCAGCCCTGGAAAAAATTTCATACCAGCCTCACAGCATTATTATACCAGCCCAACAGCATAACGTCATTATTTTCTTGTTCATGAAAGGGAAAAACCATGCATTTTAAAGCACATTTGATGAAGAGAGTATTAGATATAGATATGAAATCACATAGGGCTATATATATATATATATATATATATATATATATATTCAAATTCCAGTTAATAGTGGTAAGTGATCAATCATCAATGGGGACCCCAGAAACTCAGAACGTGGGGGGGGGGGGGACCACCTTCTGCAGAAAGAATACTCTAAGGTAAGGGGGGTGGGTTACTAATATAAGGAGGAAACCCTTTAGATCAGTGCCCCTTACATTATCATATTCACTCCCCCCTTACATCAGTGACCCCCGACTGGCCTGGCGGTGCTTTCACTGGCCTCCTCTCAGGTGCACTGTGCAGGGCTCAGTCAGTCGGCTCCAGCTTGGAGGTTTTAACCTATAGTCTCCTATCCACAGTCCACACAAGTCTGACTTCCCCCATGACCCCCATGCTCCCACTTTTGACTCCTCTCCAGACTCCCTCAGAGACTGCAGACATGCTACAGGAGATGGACAGAGACTGCAGACTTGATGCAAGAGCTCAATGCAGCCTCACCAGTGCCCATCAAATTCAGCCTCACTGTGCCCACCAAATGCAGCCTCACTGTGCCCACCAAATGCAGCCTCACTGTGCCCACCAAATGCAGCCTCACTGTGCCCTTCAAATTTTGGCGGCACAGTGGTGTAGTGGTTAGCACGCTCACCTAGCAGTAAGAAGGGTCAGTGGTTCAAATCCCAACCATGACTATACCTGCCTGGAGTTTGCATGTTCTCCCTGTGCCTGCGTGGGTTTCCGCCGGGTACTCCGGTTTCCTCCCACAAACCAAAGACATGGAGGTAGATTAACTGGCTTCTGTCCAAAATTGGCCCTAGTGTATGAATGGGGACCTTGGATTGTGGGCTCCTTGAGGGTAGGGACCAATGTGAGTGTGTAATATACAGGGATAGGGACAATTGTAGACACTCAGGTTGAACTGGATGGACTGGTGTCTTTATTCAACCTTACTAACTATGAAACTATGAAATGCAGCCTCACTGTGTCCATCAAATGCAGCCTCACTGTGTCTATCAAATGCAGCTTTACTGTGCCGTGAATGCAGTCTCACTGTGCACATCATTGCAGCCCCTCCTGTGCCCCATGTCCCAGTCTGCAGTCCCTGTCTGTGGGAAGGTGTGTTGTTGATGCTCGGTACAGTACCTTGCATGCCAGCAGGATATCCATGACGGCAAGCAGCAGGCAGGGTCTGTTCTCGTTTTGGATGGGGACGGTGCTCCTTCCAGAGGATCTGTCTGCTGTGAGATGGAGTGGTCCCTGGCCACCTGCACCTTCAGCCGTCCTCATTTTCTGGCCCCAGTCAGCCTGCCCTCTAGTCCTGGGGAAGTGGAGAGCACTGAGTGGGAGTTGGAGAGAAGGGGGAGCAAAGAGTACTGGCGGGGTTGGAGAACACATGGGTGGGGGCAAAGAGTGAGGGGGAGTGGAAAGCGCTTGGGGGGAACTTGAGAGCACTGGGGGGGGCCAACAATAACAGGGGTAGAGAGCACGGTAGGCTGAGAGCACTGGGGGGGGCTAAGAGAGTGGGGTGGTGAAGAGCACTGGGGGGGGCACAAAGAGCAGGGGTGAGTGGAGAGCAATGGGGGGGAGCTTGAGAGCACCAGTGGGGGCCAGAAAGAACAGGGGTGGAAAGCACGGGGACTGGAGAGCACTATGGGGGGTGGAGAGCACATGGGTGGGCGCAAAATGCAGGGGGAGAGGAGAGTACAGGGGTGGGGAGTGGAGGGTGCTAAGGGGGAGCCAAAAAGAACAGGGGTGGAGAACATGGAGGGTAGAGAGCACTGGGGGGGGGGGGCTGGAGAGCACCAGGGGGACAGATAGAACAGGGGTGGGGAGTAAGGAGGGCTGGAGAGCACTGGGGTGGGGGCTAGAGAGTGATGGGGAGAGCTGAAGAGCACTGGGGGGGAAAGAACAGGGGGGGAGCATTGGGGGGAGGGGAGAGCACTGAGGGGAGAGCACTGGAGGGGAAAGAACAGGGGGAGAGAGGAGAGCACTAGGGGAGAGCACTGGGTGGAGTGGAGGGCACGGGGGGGGAGCACTGGGGGGAACAGGGGCGGAGAGCACTGGGGGGGGGAAAGCACTGGGATGGTGGCTAGAGAAGGATGGGGAGAGCTGGAGAGCAGCAAGAACAGGGGAGGAGAAAACTGGGGGGGGGGGGCAGGAGAGTGTGGTGGTGGTGGAGGAGAGCACTGGGGGGGGCAGGAGAGTGTGGTGGTGATGGAGACCACTGGGGGGGGGGAAGAAGAGTGTGGCGGTGGAGAAGAGCACTGGGGGGAGGCAGGAGAGTGTGGTGGTGGAGGAGAGCACAGTGGTGGAAGAGAGCATGGGGGGCAGGAGAGTGCGGTGGTGGAGGAGAGCACTGGGGGGGGGCAGGAGAGTGTGCGGTGGTGGAGGAGAGCACTGGGGGGGCAGGAGAGTGCAGTGGTGAAAGAGAAGAGCACTGGGGGGGGGCAGGAGAGTGCGGTGGTGGAGGAGAGCACTGGGGGGGCAGGAGAGTGCGTGGTGGAAGAGAGCACTGGGGGGGCAGGAGAGTGCGGTGGTGGAAGAGAGCACTGGGGGGGCAGGAGAGTGTGGTGGTGGAGGAGGAGAGCACAGGGGGCAGGAGAGTGCGGTGGTTGAGGAGAGCACTGGGGGGCAGGAGAGTGCGGCGGTGGTGGAGGAGAGCACTGGGGGGCAGGAGAGTGCAGTGGTGGAGGAGAGCACTGGGGGGGGGCAGGAGAGTGCGGTGGTGGAGGAGAGCACTGGGGGGGGGCAGGAGAGTGCGGTGGTGGAGGAGAGCACTGGGGAGGCAGGAGAGTGCGGTGGTGGAGGAGAGCACTGGGGGGGCAGGAGAGTGCGGTGGTGGAAGAGAAGAGCACTGGGGGGGGGCAGGAGAGTGCGGTGGTGGAAGAGAGCAGGGGGGGCAGGAGAGTGTGGTGGTGGAGGAAAGCACGGGGGCAGGAGAGTGCGGTGGTGGAGGAGAAGAGCACTGGGGGGGGCAGGAGAGTACGGTGGTGGAGGAGAGCACTGGGGGGGGGGCAGGAGAGTGTGCGGTGGTGGAGGAGAGCACTGGGGGGGCAGGAGAGTGCAGTGGTGAAAGAGAAGAGCACTGGGGGGGGGCAGGAGAGTGCGTGGTGGAGGAGAGCACTGGGGGGGCAGGAGAGTGCGTGGTGGAAGAGAGCACTGGGGGGGCAGGAGAGTGCGGTGGTGGAAGAGAGCACTGGGGGGGCAGGAGAGTGTGGTGGTGGAGGAGGAGAGCACAGGGGGCAGGAGAGTGCGGTGGTTGAGGAGAGCACTGGGGGGGCAGGAGAGTGCGGCGGTGGTGGAGGAGAGCACTGGGGGGCAGGAGAGTGCAGTGGTGGAGGAGAGCACTGGGGGGGGCAGGAGAGTGCGGTGGTGGAGGAGAGCACTGGGGGGGGGGCAGGAGAGTGCGGTGGTGGAGGAGAGCACTGGGGAGGCAGGAGAGTGCGGTGGTGGAGGAGAGCACTGGGGGGGCAGGAGAGTGCGGTGGTGGAAGAGAAGAGCACTGGGGAGGGCAGGAGAGTGCGGTGGTGGAAGAGAGCAGGGGGGGCAGGAGAGTGTGGCGGTGGAGGAAAGCACGGGGGCAGGAGAGTGCGGTGGTGGAGGAGAAGAGCACTGGGGGGGGCAGGAGAGTGCGGTGGTGGAGGAGAGCACTGGGGGGGGGGGCAGGAGAGTGCAGTGGTGGAAGAGAGCAGGGGGGGGGTCAGGAGAGTGTGGTGGTGGAGGAGAGCACGGGGGTCAGGAGAGTGCGGGGGTGGAAGAGAAGAGCAGGGGGGGGGCAGGAGAGTGCGGTGGTGGAGGAGAGCACTGCACCCCCCCCCCCTCGAACCTCCTATCCAGGCACTGTAGCACAGGATGGGCATCTACTCCTGTGTATCACAGCGCTGGATGGCTGTGTTCGGCGGCCGCTCTGTAACACAGTTCCGCCCCCTCCAGACCGGCTCATGTGATAGGCGGAGCGTTGATTCTCTCTACTATCACACGAGATGGCCTGGGGGGGCGGGACTGTGTTACAGAGCGGCCGCCGAACACAGCCATCCAGCGCTGTGATACACAGGAGCGGAGAGTGGACTAAAAAAAAAAAAAATAGTGCAGCATGGCGGCGGCGGCAGTGGCAGCACCTTGGGGATTCCAGGGGGGGGCACTTGACCCCCCTTGCCCCCTGCTGCGGACGCCCATGCTTGCAAGGCATGTGCAGGTCTAAGCCCTTGTACACACGGTCGGACATTCCGACAGAAAATGTCCGATCGGACCGTGTTGTCAGATAATCTGACCGTGTGTGGGCTCCATCGGACTGTTTCCGTCGGAATATCCGACCGACAAAGTTTTAGAGCTGGGCTATAAAATTTTCCAACAACATGATCCGATCGGACTTTGTCCAATTGTGTGTAGAGAATTTCCGATTGGACAAAGTGCCACGCATGCTCAGATCAAATTCCTAGACCAGAACTATTGGCTACTAGCCTGAAAGTAGTCCCCTCGTAACGAAATAACGTCATCACATTCTGAATGATCGGATTTTCCGGCAACTTTGTCCGACTGTGTGTATGCAACACCAGTTTCGGACAAAATCACAAGGGCTAAAACTCCCTCTCTTTGCTTTCCTCAATGCAATATGCAGCCAAAGGATACTTTTTTCAAAGCAGCACAGTCAGGTCCTCAGACCGGCCATAAACTGTCTGTGTGATGTCAGATCATGTGGTCCATGCTGGGGGCTGGGGATAGTGGTACATGTTCAATATTGACATGCAACCTTACAACCTTACTCTTCCGCAAACCAAAGACAATGCATTAGTAGCCAATATGTTTACTAATATGGAGGATATGTAAGGTGCTTGCTAACACCTTCAGCTGTGGTTACCCTTTGCATCTGCGAGTTGAAAAGTACACATAACATTAACAATGCTTATAGCACGGGGGTTACATTGCCTTTTTTTAAGAATACATTTTGAATTGTAATTAAAACAGAATAAAAAAAAGCATAGCATACCATACATGACATTAACCATGCCTAGAGCTCTACTAAATCCTTTCTTTGTTTTCTTTTTTTCTACTTCGCTAAAAAAAGACGAAGGTTCACATGGTAAGTCCTTTTTTTATTAATTTGTCAACCTGTGATCAGTAGGTGAAAGTCATGTGAATCTTGGGTGAAAACATTTATAAAAAGTCCTCCACTGCTAAAACTGGCCACACGTGGGTCGAAATTTGGCCGGTTGAAAAGGGATCAGAAAAATTTCCATCCATGTAAGGCCACGGTGGTTAAATAGAAGAGGATCTACTGATTGACTTCTGTTCAACCACCCTGTTGGAAAACAAAGACAAAGTGGGGAGGATTCTCCAATCTACCTCAAATGTGTGGATAGTGAATCCCCTCTACTCCGCTGGTTGAACAAAAAAATCTGACTCATCTATGGCCAGCCATCCAAATGGCAGGAGCCAAAAGTTGCTTGCAAGAACCTTCATAGTACTTCTAAAGCAGTTAAGTGCACTAATTCTGGAATACATAAGCCTCAACTCTGAAGATATTTGCCACATACCATAAGAGGCGTAGCTTGAAGCTTGTGGGCCCCGATGTGAAAGTTGGCCTGGGCTCCCCCCACTACTTCCAACGTCCGTGCAGATACATCCACTGCATGCCAAGATACTCAAAGTGGCTTAAGAGTTTTGAGTTCCCAGAGTTCCTCTTTACATCAGAGGATGGGGATTACCGCTGGAGAAGCAGAGGATAGGGACCCCTGGCGGGTCACTTGGCAGAGCTCCTTTCCCATCCCAGCACTGTATACAGCTCCCCCCCCCCCCACCCCAACACTACACAGGGCTGAAATCACATTCCTTTACACAGTCTGTCAGTCTTCACAGGGTGTATCTGGCTTTTATGTTGCCTTTCTGACCCATGAAATTCTCTGGTCGGAACGGCAGTGTAGTTGCAGTAAGCAACCGCTCCCGATGACGGAGAGCAGTGATCTCTGTCATGACACAAGCCAGAATGGGGAAACGCCTTGTTTACATAGGCACTTCCCCATTCTGAGGCGCCTTGACACGATCGCCGGGAGACATCGAGTCTGTCGCTCCCGCGGTCATGGTCACACTGTATGCAGCAGGCGCGCACCTGCTACCCCCGGCTCTTAAAGGGGATGTACAGGTACGCCCATTTCAACCCATGTGTGGCCACTGGGGGGGTGGGGGGTTGAATAGATGAATAGAAGTCAATCTACTCTGATCGACTTCTTTTCAACCCCCCTGTTGGAAATTTTTCGCTATAGGCCATAGCATGCACAGCTGATGAGGTTATACTGATGGTGAGTGTTAGAAGCCATGAAATCAGCCAGAGACAGAAGTATAGTTAAATCACACTTGTTTAATAATAAAAGTAAATAGAACAAACAGATTCAAAACATAGCTAGAGTTCAGGAACGGAAATGGATAGTCAGAAAAGCCAAACGTCAGGGAGCCAGAGAGGAGCGTAGTAAAACAGCAAGCAGGATCTGGAGCCAGAAGGGATGTCAGCCAAGCAAGTCTTTTAACAGAAATGCAGGAGAGCGTCTCTGTGATGTTGACTAAGGCAAAGGCAAAGATCCTCTGGGCTGGACGTCTTAAGTAGGCAGGACTGACAAGCAGGATGTCATCAACAGCTGAGTACCTGTGGAGAGATAGGAGCTGGCAATTAGCCAACAGCTGAGCAGCCAGCTCTGACAAGGAAGGGCTGAGCCCAGCCCTGACAGTATAACAAAATAAAGCCTATTGGGCATACAGCCAAGCTTAGGCAACAACATACAAAAACTAGTGTAACATATCATTGGAAGAAATGGTATTAGTAGAATCTATCCAAAGAAATACTTTTGAAAGACTAACATTTTTTAGGACATCCCCTAGTGCCCAGCCCTGACAGTGGGAAAGTCTCCCAACTGTCTAAATACAAAGAGACCGAGGGAAGGATTCCCCCATCCACCTCAAATGTGTGGATGGGGAATCGGGTCAATATTTTTCATTCAACCCTCTGGTTGAACCATAAAATCTGACTCATCTATGGCCAGAATAAATAGCAGGATCCAAAAGTTTGTTGTAAGAACCTTCATAGTACTGTAACCCAGTTAAGTGCACTAATTCTGGTCAATTATAAACCTCAACCCTGACCAAGATCTTTGCCAAGTACTCTCTACTCTTCCACAAACCAATGGCAGTGCATCAGTAGCAAATACATTTTTTGGTTTGGAGATTCTGTAAGGTACTCACAGCTACCTCCAGCTCTTACTCCTCCCTACATCTGTCCACAGGGACGGACACTTGATAATAAATATATCTAAAACATAGTTCACTGTAATGTCACAATCGTACCATGTAACCCCAGCTGGGAGTTCCATTGCCTTTTTGCATTTTATATTTTTAATTTTAATAAAATATAGTAGCATATCTCATCCTCCATCCCTAAAATCACCAGCCCAACACAACATGGTAATGTAGCAACTAGACATGTTATATTAGTTTACCAGGCTCTAAATTTCATATTTAATGGCCTCCCCTAACTATATTCAATTCCTCCATGTAATTAAATAGAATCTCTCAGAGGTAATAACTAGACTTGTGCACACTGAAATATTTTGGTTCGGAATTTTGTTTTTGTTCGAAAAATACATTTATTTAGTTACTCCCGAAATTTTTTATTTATTTTGTTTCGTTAAAAAGTGCATTAGTCCGAAAATCTGAAATAATTAAGGTCGAATCTGTCATTGAAGGCTTATGGTGTCTGTCGAATGTTCTAAGAAGATTCGACGGAGCAGCTAAACTATACGACGCCGCGATCGTACATTTCCGGTCGAATGTTCCACCTACAAGCTATAGTAGAATTCTAATGTTGGATGACACTAGTAATAATTATATTTATTAATTATTATTACTAGTCAACCAACATTAGAATTCTTCTATAGCCTATGGGCGGAGCATTTGACCATAAATGTCTGCTCGCAGTGAGTGCTTTGTCGAATCTCCATGTCGAATCTTTTCTCTCTATGTAGAGTAACCTTGAACTAATAGAACTAAGGTTAGGCACTTTCGACCACAATTTCGATGGACACAGATCGCTATTGTCAGCGTCATGTCAAATCTCCTATCTATATTAAACTGTTGCAACGAAAACGAAAATAAAGCATTTGTTTATGTCAGATCTTTCGGTTTTTGGATTATGCACATTATTTATCCGGGTATTTTTGTTAAAAGATAACAAAAATACCTGGAATTTGGACGAAAACGAATGCACATGTCTAGTAATCACTGCTAAGAATGTCCAAAGAGTGGGTAACAAAGGTTCCTGTAAGTTACCCTTTATGTCTTTCAAATAATTTTTTTCACGGCACCCAGGGAGCTCCATCATCATACTCCTTCATTTAATCTCAATCCAGAACTCCTTTTCTGGACCATCTCACAAAATGATGACTGCATTGGTGTCCCAAAAAAAAAAAGAAATGAAAATTTTGAGGCTATAAACTGGTACTTGCAAGGCATGTGCAGGTCTAAGCCCTTGTACACACGGTCGGACATTCTGATGGAAAATGTCCGATCGGACCGCGTTGATGGATAATCCGACCGTGTGTGGGCTACATTGGACTGTTTCCGTCGGAATATCCGACCGACAAAGTTTTGGAGCTGGGCTATAAAATTTTCCGACAACATGATCCGATTGGACTTTGTCCGATTGTGTGTAGAGAATTCCGATCGGACAAAGTGCCACGCATGCTCAGATCAAATTCCTAGACCAAAGCTATTGGCTACTAGCCTGAACGTAATCCCGTGGTAACAAAATAACGTCATCACGTTCTGAACGATCGGATTTTCCGGCAACTTTGTACGACCGTGTGTATGCAACACCAGTTTCGGGCAAAATCCGTCGGACAAAATCCGATGGATTTTGTTGTCGGAATGTCCGACCGTGTGTACAAGGGCTAAAACTCCCTCTCTTTGCTTTCCTCAATGCAATATGCAGCCAAAGGATACTTTTTTCAAAGCAGCACAGTCAGGTCCTCAGACCGGCCATAAACTGTCTGTGTGATGTCAGATCATGTGGTCCATGCTGGGGGCTGGGGATAGTGGTACATTTTCAATATTTGACACGCAACTTTACAACCTTACTCTTCCGCAAACCAAAGACAATGCATTAGTAGCCAATATGTTTACTAATATGGAGGATATGTAAGGTGCTTGCTAACACCTTCAGCTGTGGTTACCCTCTGCATCTGCGAGTTGAAAAGTACACATAACATTAACAATGCTTATAGCGCGGGGGTTACATTGCCTTTTTTTAAGAATACATTTTGAATTGTAATTAAAACAGAATAAAAAAAAAAGCATAGCATACCATACATGACATTAACCATGCCTAGAGCTCTACTAAATCCTTTCTTTGTTTTCTTTTTTTCTACTTCGCTATGAAAAGACGAAGGTTCACATGGTAAGTCCTTTTTTTATTAATTTGTCAACCTGTGATCAGTAGGTGAAAGTCATGTGAATCTTGGGTGAAAACATTTATAAAAAGTCCTCCACTGCTGAAGCTGGCCACACGTGGGTCGAAAAGGGATCAGAAAAATTTCCATCCATGTAAGGCCACGGTGGTTAAATAGAAGAGGATCTACTGATTGACTTCTGTTCAACCACCCTGTTGGAAAACAAAGACAAAGTGGGGAGGATTCTCCAATCTACCTCAAATGTGTGGATAGTGAATCCCCTCTACTCCGCTGGTTGAACAAAAAAATCTGACTCATCTATGGCCAGCCATCCAAATGGCAGGAGCCAAAAGTTGCTTGCAAGAACCTTCATAGTACTTCTAAAGCAGTTAAGTGCACTAATTCTGGAATACATAAGCCTCAACTCTGAAGATATTTGCCACATACCATAAGAGGCGTAGCTTAAAGCTTGTGGGCCCCGATGTGAAAGTTGGCCTGGGCTCCCCCCACTACTTCCAACGTCCGTGCAGATACATCCACTGCACGCCAAGAGTTCCTCTTTACATCAGAGGATGGGGATTACCGCTGGAGAAGCAGAGGATAGGGACCCCTGGCGGGTCACTTGGCAGAGCTCCTTTCCCATCCCAGCACTGTATACAGCTCTCTCCCCCCCCCCCCCCCCAACACTACACAGGGCTGAAATCACATTCCTTTACACAGTCTGTCAGTCTTCACAGGGTGTATCTGGCTTTTATGTTGCCTTTCTGACCCATGAAATTCTCTGGTCGGAACGGCAGTGTAGTTGCAGTAGGCAACCGCTCCCGATGACAGAGAGCAGTGATCTCTGTCATGACACAAGCCATAATGGGGAAACGCCTTGTTTACATAGGCACTTCCCCATTCTGAGGTGCCTTGACACGATCGCCGGGAGACATCGAGTCCGTCGCTCCCGCGGTCATGGTCACGCTGTATGCAGCAGGCGCGCACCTGCTACCCCCGGCTCTTAAAGGGGATGTACAGGTACGCCCATTTCAACCCATGTGTGGCCACTGGGGGGGTGGGGGGTTGAATAGATGAATAGAATTCAATCTACTCTGATCGACGAATGTCTAGTAATCACTGCTAAGAATGTCATATAATTTTTTTATGGCACCCAGTTAGCTCCATCATCATACTCCTTCATTTTATCTCAATCCAGAACTCCTTTTCTGGACCACCTCACAAAATGATGACTGCATTGGTGTCCCAAAAAAAAAAAAGAAATGAAAATTTTGAGGCTATAAACTGGTACTTGCAAGGCATGTGCAGGTCTAAGCCCTTGTACACACGGTCGGACATTCTGATGGAAAATGTCCGATCGGACCGCGTTGATGGATAATCCGACCGTGTGTGGGCTACATTGGACTGTTTCCGTCGGAATATACGGCCGACAAAGTTTTGGAGCTGGGCTATAAAATTTTCCGACAACATGATCCGATCGAACTTTGTCTGATTGTGTGTAGAGAATTCCGATCGGACAAAGTGACACACATGCTCAGATCAAATTCCTAGACCAAAGCTATTGGCTACTAGCCTGAACGTAGTCCCGTCCTAACAAAATAACGTCATCACGTTCTGAATGATCGGATTTTCCGGCAACTTTGTACGACCGTGTGTATGCAACACCAGTTTCGGGCAAAATCCGTCGGACAAAATCCGACGGATTTTGTTGTCGGAATGTCCGACCGTGTGTACAAGGGCTAAAACTCCCTCTCTTTGCTTTCCTCAATGCAATATGCAGCCAAAGGATACTTTTTTCAAAGCAGCACAGTCAGGTCCTCGGACCGGCCATAAACTGTATGTGTGATGTCAGATCATGTGGTCCATGCTGGGGGCTGGGGATAGTAGTACATTTTCAATATTTGACACGCAACCTTACAACCTTACTCTTCCGCAAACCAAAGACAATGCATTAGTAGCCAATATGTTTACTAATATGGAGGATATGTAAGGTGCTTGCTAACACCTTCAGCTGTGGTTACCCTCTGCATCTGCGAGTTGAAAAGTACACATAACATTAACAATGCTTATAGCGCGGGGGTTACATTGCCTTTTTTTAAGAATACATTTTGAATTGTAATTAAAACAGAATAATAAAAAAGCATAGCATACCATACATGACATTAACCATGCCTAGAGCTCTACTAAATCCTTTCTTTGTTTTCTTTTTTTCTACTTCGCTAAAAAAAGGTGAAGGTTCACATGGTAAGTCCTTTTTTTATTAATTTGTCAACCTGTGATCAGTAGGTGAAAGTCATGTGAATCTTGGGTGAAAACATTTATAAAAAGTCCTCCACTGCTGAAGCTGGCCACACGTGGGTCGAAAAGGGATCAGAAAAATTTCCATCCATGTAAGGCCACGGTGGTTAAATAGAAGAGGATCTACTGATTGACTTCTGTTCAACCACCCTGTTGGAAAACAAAGACAAAGTGGTGAGGATTCCCCAATCTACCTCAAATGCGTGGATAGTGAATCCCCTCTACTCCGCTGGTTGAACAAAAAAATCTGACTCATCTATGGCCAGCCATCCAAATGGCAGAAGCCAAAAGTTGCTTGCAAAAACCTTCATAGTACTTCTAAAGCAGTTAAGTGCACTAATTCTGGAATACATAAGCCTCAACTCTGAAGATATTTGCCACATACCATCAGAGGCCTAGCTTGAAGCTTGTGGGCCCCGATGTGAAAGTTGGCCTGCCCCCCCCCCCCACTACTTCCAACATCCGTGCAGATACATGCACAGCATGCCAAGATACTCAAAGTGGCTTAAGAGTTTTGCTTTCCCAGAGTTCCTCTTTGCATCAGAGGACAGGGATTACCGCTGGAGAAGCAGAGGATAGGGACCCCTGGCGGGTCACTTGGCAGAGCTCCTTTCCCATCCCAGCACTGTATACAGCCCCCCCCCCCCCCCTCAACACTACACTGGGCTGAAATCACATTCCTTTACACACAGTCTGTCAGTCTTCACAGGGTGTATCTGGTTTTTATGTTGCCTTTCTGACCCATGAAATTCTCTGTTTGGAACGGCAGTGTAGTTGCAGTAGGCAGATACACCCTGTGCAGATCATGGCTAACTGGCTGTGTTGTAAAGGAATGTGATTTCAGCCCTGCAGAGGAGGAGCAGTATAGAGTGCTGTAATGGGAAAGGAGCTCAGCAGCCGGGTATAGCATGCAGGGTTGAGGGGGTGGTCAGGGGGTTTTGGGGGGGCAACTTAGATCTGGGAGGGCAAAGCCATGTGACACAAAATCTGGAGCCTGCGGCCCTTCAGGGGCCCCCTGAGGAGGTGTTAAGGGATTTCTTTTAGCAATTTCTAAAGGTTTCTCTATCAGTGTTGGGAAGGATTCCTCCCAGGGGTGTGTGTCTTTTCCCCTGTTGTCAGGGAAGTGGGGTAAGTAGACATCCCCGGGTGGGGATGGGGGGTACAGAGAATCCCAGCTGGTGACTAGGAGACACTGAGCAGTGTCATACCTCACCAGTGACATCGGCCCCATCGTGGCTACAGGACGGCACTCTACTCCTCTTGCCTCACTGAGCTTGGTTACTATTCCATGTTGCCTGCACACAGCAGAGACACTTCCCCATCCTGGGCTGTTCTCACCTTGTGCTCCTCTCCATTCAGGAAATGGCTCACAGCTTCTCCCCAGCCAATGAGAACAGAGGGGTGTTGACTGTGGAAAGCAAAGTAGAAGCCCTGTACTGGAGAGTGGCTGTGGGGCACTAGGGCAGATCGGAGCTGGATTTTGTGGAGGATAAGATAATATGATAGGGAGGCTGCAGGTGCCCCCTGGAGCTAGGAGTGGGGTTGCGATTGTGACCCCTGCAACCCCCTATGCTACGCCCATGCATCTGCTCTTTCACAAACCAATGACAGGGCATCAGTAACCAATTTGTTTTTTGGTTTGGAGGTTTTGTAAGGTACTCACAGCTACCCCCAGGTCTTACTCCTCCCCGCATCTGTCCACAGAGAAAGACACATCATAATAATAACTATATTTGGAACATAGTTCACTGTAATTTCATACCATGGAAACCGAGCTGGGAGTTCCATCGACTTTTTACTTTTAAATTTGTAATTGTAGTAATAAAATTAATTAATAAAATAAATTAAAATAAATTAGCATATCTCATCCTCCATCCCTAAAATCACCAGCCCAACACAGCATGGTTATGTAGGAAATGTACATGTTATATAAATTTACCAAACTTTAATGGAGTTTTTCATATTTAATGGCCTCCCCTAACTAGATGTACCGTAATTAAAGTGGAGGTCCACCCTAAAATGGACCTTCCGCTCATCGGAATCCTCCCCCCCTCCGGCGCCACAATTGGCACCTTTCAGGGGGGAGGGGGGTGCAGTTACCTGGATAATCCAGGTAACTGCACCCACTTCCGGGCTAGCTCTCTGCGGAAAGGGGCGTAGATTACGCCCCTTTCCGCAAGTGCCCGCCCCCTTCTGCAAGTGCCCCGCTGCCTGCTGGGAAACACACAGATCCCAGAGGCAGCGGGGACCGTCCTCATTGCGCGGCTCGCGCATGCGCAGTAGGGAACCGGGAAATGAAGCCTAAAGGCTCCATTTCCTGATTCCCATACCCAAGATGGCGGTGGCAGCACTCGAGTGACGATCTAGAGATCGGCTTCGGGTGCCGACATCGCGGGCGCGCTGGACAGGTAAGTGTCACTATTTTAAAAGTCAGCAGCTGCAGTATTTGTAGCTGCTGACTTTAAAAAAAAAAAAAAACGCGGAGTCCCGGCAGACTCCCGCTTTAAAGAGAATCTGTCAGACGTAAAGAATGCTAGGAAAGGCTAAACAGTTGGTAGTAATGGTTCCTATAAGCTACCCTTTATGTTTTTCATATCATTTTTAGGGCACCAAGCGAGCCCCATCATCATACTCCCTAAATGTATCGCAAAGTAGAACTCCTTTCTGCAATCACAAACTTATGACTGCATTGGTGGCCAATGACTTATCTAGTTTTGAGGATATAAAAGATACTTGCAAGGCATGTGCAGATCTGGATCTCCCTCCCTTTGCATCTCTTAATGCACAAAACCAAGCTACAGCAGTTTATGATAGATCTTGAATCTTTGGCGCACACCCGACTCTTCCACCAACCAAAGACAGTGTATTAGCAGCCTATAATTTTTCTGATTTGGAGGATATGTAAGGTGCTTGCTAACACCTTCAGCTGTGGTCCCTCTCTGTGTCTGTTAGTTGGAAAGTACACATAACATTAACTATGCTTAGAGCTCTTCTAAATACTTTCTTACTTTGTTTTCTTTTTTTACTTCGTTAGAAAAAGCCAGCGGTTCAGGTGGTAAGTCCTTTCTTTTTTATGGATTTGTCTACCAGTGATCAGCAGCACCGAAAGGCAAAAGAGTTAAAAAAAAAACTAGAGTTGAAAAAAATGCAAACTTTATATCACACAACTATGGTTTGGATCTTTAACCACTTCAGCCCAAGAAGATCTTCCCCCTTAATGACCAATGACCAGGCCATTTTTTGCGATGCGGCACTGCGTCCCTTTAACTGACAATTGCGCGGTCGTACGACGCTGTACCCAAACATAATTGACGTCCTTCATTTCCCACAAATAGAGCTTTCTTTTGGTGGTATTTGATCGCCTTGGTTTGCCACGGTTTTTATTTTTTGCGCTACAAAAAAAGAAAAAGACAGACAATTTTGAAAAAGAAGCAATGGGGGTTATTTACGAAAGGCAAATCCACTTTGCACTGCAAGTGCACTTGGAAGTGCAGTCACTCTAAATCTAAGGAATAGATCTGAAATGAGGGGAAGCTCTGCTGATATTATCATCCAATTATGTGCAAGCTAAAATGCTGTTTTTTATTTTCCTTGCATGTCCCCCTCGGATCTACAGCGACTTTACATCCAAGTGCACTTTCAGTGCAAAGTGGATTTTCCTTTAGTAAATAACCCCCAATATATTTTACTTTTTGCTATAATAAATATCCCCAAATTTAAAAAAAAACAAAAACAAATTTCTTCATCAGTTGAGGCCAATATGTATTTTTCTACATGTTTTTGGTAAAAAAAAAAAATCACAATAAGTGTATATTGATTGGTTTGCGCATAAGTTATAGCGTTTACAAAATAGGGGATACATTCATGGTATTTTTATTATTCATTTTTTTTTTTTTTTACACGTAATGGCGGTGATCAGCGATTTTTAGTGCGACATTGTGGCGGACACATCGGACACTTTTGACACTTTTTTGGCCCCAGTCCCATTAAATGTGTTCCCCAGGGAGCTGTTTCTATCTGTGGGGGGGGGGGGGGGGGAGTGGACTGACTGGGAGTACAGAGAGATCGCTGTTCCTGATCACTTAACAGACGATCTCTCTGTACTCCCCTGACAGAACAGGGATCTGTTTGTTTTGGCTTCATTCTAAGGCAGGTGTCTCAACATGGCGACCCTCCAGCTGTTGCAAGCTACCCAAGTCCCATCATGCCTCTGCCTGTGGGAGTCATGCTTGTAACTGTCGCCTTACAATGCCTCATGGGACATGTAGTCAGCTGGAGGGCCACCAGTTTGGGACCCCTGTGGTAAGCATTTCATAATGTGATGGTATATGATGCATACTAGCACATTATGCCATTGTCTTGCAGGGTTTGAAAAAAAAAAAAAATATATATATATATATATATATATATATATATATATATATATATATATTTTTTTTTTTTACATTGACAGATCTCCGTTCTGGCTCTCTGTGTAACGATCGCGGGTGGCCGGCAGACATCGCGGCTATTGGCCACATGCACCGGCTCCCCCGCTGTGCTATAGCTGTTAAATGAGCCAACATACCGGTACGGCGATTCGCGAAATCGTCAGCAGCTGGCCGGCAAGCAGTGAAAGTGTATGTAAACCCAGAGTCTATTTTTCAGTTTGTTTGGTACCATGAATCTAATTTTCTTAAGGAAATTGTTCCTTTGTGAATCTATTGCAAAGTTCGCAAACCTGAAGATCCTCCCAGTTACAGCACTTCCTGTTGAAGGAGGACATCACTAAAGCCCCATACACACTATCAGACTTTCTGATGATTTTTGTCTTCAGATTTACCAAAACCATATAATATGAGGTCGAACCTTAGGGGTTTCAATTTCTATGCAGTCAGGCAGGCCCTTACACTACATGGTTTTGGTAAATCTGAAGACAAAAATCAGCAGAAAATCTGATAGTGTGTATGGGGCTTAAGCCTCACAATTGGCAGCAGCATTCCATGTATAATCCTTTAGTTGGCTGTTGGGCTGCCTATTGGCTCTGCACATTTCTCCTGCAAACCTAATAAGTAGCCCAATGGCCAACAAAGAGAGCACACATGGCAGGCTGACAGTGACAACGCTTCTGCTAGTTTCAAGTCAGTGACTTGGTCTTGTCAGCCTTTAACAGTAAGTGCTGCTACTGGAAGGATTTCCAGGTACGAAACTCTGCAGCAGATTAGCAAATCATTTTCTTAATAAAACTCTATACAGTGAAGCATGATGCCAAACATGCTGAAAATATAGATTCTGGGATTACGCATGCTTTAAGTCTACAAACCAATTATATGAGATGAGAATTCACACAACCTTTACCCATAATTCACACATTTGTCAACTTAAATTCCATTAGAAGATGCATGAATCTTGGATGGACGTTGTGTGGGTCTGGGGTGAACACATTTATATATTGTGCCCTATGACTAAATTAAAGGATCCAAAAGTTGCTTGCAAGAACCTTACTGTACTGTAAAGAAGTTAGGTGCACCAATCTTGATCTACATAATTCTGAGCTGTAAGATTTTTGCTGTGCGCTCCCTTGTCTTCCACAACCAATGACATTGCATCAGTTGCCATTTCTTTTTTTTTTTTTTGGTTTGGAAGATTTGTTAGGTACTCTTCCCCTTTTGTCAATACAGAAGCACGTATTATATAAATAAGGATGTGTGAAACATAGTTCACCACAATGCCACAGTCACACCATGTAACCCATGCTGGAGGTTCTGTTGCCTTTTAACCACTTCAGCCCCGAACCATTTTGCTGGCCAAAGACCAGACCACTTTTTGCGATTCAGCACTGCGTCGCTTTAACTGACAATTGCGCGGCCATGCGACATGGCTCCCAAACAACTTTTTTCCCACAAATAGAGCTTTCTTTTGGTGGTATTTGATCACCCCTGCGATATTTATTTTTTGCGCTATAAACAAAAATAGAGCGACAATTTTGAAAAAAAAACGCATTATTTTCTACTTTTTGTTATAATAAATATCACCCAAAAATATATAAAAAAAAAAATTTTCCCTCAGTTTAGGCCGATACGTATTCTTCTACATATTTTTGGTAAAAAAAAAATCGAAATAAGCGATTGATTGGTTTGCGCAAAAGTTATAGCGTTTACAAAATAGGGGATAGTTTTATGGCATTTTTATTAATATATTTTTTTTTTTTACTAGTAATGGCGGCGATCAGAGATTTTTATTGTGACTATGTGACAAATGCACTGATTCATGTGTAAATGACACTGGCAGTGAAGGGGTTAACCAGTGGGTGGCAGTGTAGCGGTTAAGTGTTCCTAGGGGTGTGTTACTAACTGTGGGGGGCTGGGCTTTCTTTTAGTGAACACTGATCTCTGCTCCAATCACATGGAGCAGAGATCAGCATCACTTGTTGCTAGGCAGAATGGGGAGATGCTGTTTACAACGGCATCTCCTCGTTCAGCCGTCCCGTGAGACGATCGCGGGTATGCCCGCGGTGATCGAGTCCGCGGGACCCGCGACCGGACTCACAGGGGTCCCGACTGGCATGCGAGCGCGCCGGCGGGGGCACGCGAGCGATGGCGATATGCCTGCCCGTGCCATTCTGCCGACGTACACCGACGTGCGCCAGTCGGGAAGTGGTTAAGTATACATTTTTAAGTGTAATTAAAACAGAATAAAATAGCGTAACCTTCATGTGACATTACAATGCTTAGGGTTCATCTAAATCCCTTCTTTGTTTTCTTTTTTTCAACGTAAATAGAAAAAAGCAAAGGTTCCCACGGTAAGTCCTTCTTTTAATAGATGTGTTAACCTGTGATCAGCAGGTGATAGCCGGTGGTGTGAATCTTGGCTGATTATGATTATTTAGAAAATAATCCTCCACTACTAAAGCTGGTCACATGTGGATCAGATTTTGTCCAGTTCAGCAGGGATCGGATGACTTTCGACCCATGTATGGCCAGGGCCGCTGATAGGGCAGTACAACCAGCCCTGTTGTACCGGGCCTGGCCAGCAGGGGGGGCCCGAGCAGCTTTTAACTTCTAGCTAAAAAAAAAAAAAAAAAAAAAAAAAAAATAACTATATTAACCTGCACCCACTTGATTACTAACATATATAAGGAATATATATTCATTTCCTGGGCCCCATCAGGTTACCAGAGGGGCCCAGGAGGTGAAAGCAGAAGAGGGACTTTTTTTTCTATTTTGGGGTGCAGGGATACAATGCTGTGCCGCATGCTGTTCTCAGTATACCTGCACAAACTAAAGTTCTTCCTGCTCACTGTATGCCTTTCCGGCGGATGGATATTACTGTTATACGGCTCCCTTCATCCAGTAAGTGTTGCAGCTTGAGGGACTTATCACTGGGACGGCTGAGACAGACAGAGCAGCAGGAGTAATCTGGGCAATGGCAGTGGTGCACAGGCAAGCAGTCCCCTGCACACACACACACACACTGACAGGTCACACTATTGTAGCATGTGCAGTCCCTAGACTCTGTGTGCTCATGGTTATTATCATTATGATGATCAGGGCACAGTAGGTGCTGTATGGCTCTGTCAGTGTAACATGACTGTGTGGTGCTGACTTTCCTGATATATGACTGTACTGTGTGTTACAGACTATAACTCAGCACAGCCATAACAATGTCAGCATCACACAGTCATGTTACACTGACAGAGCCACACAGCACCTGCTGTGCTCTGATCATCATAATGATAATGACCATGAGCACATAGTGAGATGCTACTTTTACACATGTGATGGGGGAAGGGACAGTAAAAATACATAGCCAAGCTGCATTTTTACCACCCCCAAACCACTCTCCTTTCATAACCTTTCACCCAAGCTTTGCAATTAGGTCCTTTTTCATGCAGACCTGATTGAAAGCTCCGTATGAAGACACAAACTGAATGGGCACAGATGTCAAAACACTGACATCTCTCCCATTCAGATGCAGTTATGATTGGTGGGGCGCTGTAAATGTTAAATGTTCCAGCTCCTGCCTCCTGCCCTGACAGCGTGGAGGCAGGGGTGGGGTTATGGGCGGAGCCAGGATGGGTTGTGGGCGGGGTCAATGGGGCCCCGTCAGGTAGGCTGTATGGGGCCCCATGATTTCTAACAGCGGCCCTGTGTATGGCCATGGTGGTTGAATAGAAGTCAATCTATTGATCGACTTCTGTTCAACCACCCTGTTAGAATTTTTTTATAGCTATTGCTATAGCCTGTTGCACTGAACAGTGTATTCTGATGGTGGGATTTCCCCCATCCACCTTGAATGTGTGGATGTTGGAATCGGGTCCGTTTTTTTTTCACTCAACCCACTGGTTGAACATAAAGAACTTACTCATCCATGGCCAGCCTAAATAGCAGGATCCAAAAGTTGCTTGCAAGAACCTTCATAGGACTGTAAAGCAGTTAAGTCAACCAATCCTGGTCTACATAAACCTCAACTCTGACTAAGACCTTCGCCTCATACCCTGTACTCTTCCACAAACCAATGACAGGGCATCAGTAACCAATTTGTTTTTTGGTATTGGAGGTTTTGTAAGGTATTGTGATGGCGGGAAAGTCTTGCCACTTTCTGAAAACAGACACAGTGTGGAGGATTCCCCCATGCACCTCAAATGTGTGGATGGGGAAACCGGGTCAGTTTTTTTCAGTCAACTCGCTGGTTGAATGAAAAAATCTGACTCATCTATGGCAGCCTAAATAGCAGGATCCAAAAGTTTCTTGCAAGAACCTTCATAGTACTGTAAAGCAGTTAAATGCACTAAACCTGGACTACATATATCCAGCTCTTACTCCTCTCTGCATCTGTCCACAAGGAGGGGTGCACATCATGATAATAACTATAGTTGGAACATAGTTCACTGTAATGTCACAGTCCTACCATGTAACCCAAGCTGGGAGTTCCATTGTCTTTTATGACTCTGCATTGGTGGCCAATGCAGTTTGGTGGCCGATCTGGTTTTGAGGATATAAAAGGTACTTGCAAGGCATGTGCAGATCTGAAACTCCCTCACTTTTCATCCCTCAATGCAATGTGCAGCCAAAGCCTAATTTTATGAGAGCAGCACAGTCAGGTCCCCAGACCAACCATGAGCTATGATGTCACATTATGTGATCCATGCTGTGGGTTCTGTTTCCTAAAGTCATTCTAATAGCATAAAACCTGGCCTGGGAACTAAACCAACATACCACATTTAGTGGTAGATCTTGAATCTTTGACACACACCCTACTTTTCCAGCAACCAAAGACAAGGTATTATTTATCCAAGGTACTTGCAAGACGTGTGTAGATCGGGAATGCCCTCCCTCTGCATCCTTCAATGCAATCTACCACTAAAGCTTAATCATGTTAAAGCAGCACAGTCAGGTCCCCAGACCACCCATTAGCTATAATGTCACATCATGTAATCCATGATGGGGGCTCTGTTTCGTAATGTCCATCTGAGAGTAGAAGGACTGGCCTGGGAACTAAACCAAGATACAACAGTTAGTGGTAGGGCTTGAGGCTGGGTTCATACTGGAGAACATAGCAGCTCACAGCAGGAGTCCAGTGCGTCTCCATTCACCGTTTCAGGTCCAATTTCAGCTGAATTTTGGGCTGAATTTGGATTTGAAAGGGACCAAAAGACGCACAGGACTCCTGTGCAATTTGCACCGGAGATGTGTGACCCAGCCGCAACATACAGGGATATACAATGACATACTGTATAACACACACATGGGTTGGTCTTGATGGACTTGTGTCTTTTTTCAACCTCACCTACTATGTAACTATGTAACAATCTCCTGCTAGGCAAACTGGATGAGGGGAAACCCACATCGAATTCACAATAGTGTGAACCTTTGAACCTGCACCCTTCGGAATCTTTGACCCGCACCCTTCTCTTCCACCAACCAAAGACAAGTGCATTAGTAGCCAATAAGTTTACTGATTTGGAGGCTATGTAAGGTACTTGCTAACACCTTCAGCTGTGGTTACCCTTTGTATATGTCAGTTGGAAAGTACACATCACATTAACCATCCTTAGAGCTCTTCTAAATCCTTTCTTACTTTGTTTTTTCTTTTTTTTTTGTCTACTTCATTAGAAAAAGGCAGCGGTTCAGATGGTAAGTCCTTCCTTTTTTATGGATTTGTCAACCTGTGATCAGCAGCACTGAAATGCAAAATATGTTTAAATAAAGCAGTACAAAGTAAAAAGGAGGACGCAAGCGCCTAGCGCATTACCTTCAACACAAATAAAAATGTATTAAGACCGCCAAAGTCATAATCACAAACATGAGAGGATAAAATTTGTATCGAAAAAAAAATCTCCAATGACAGAGATAGCACACTTCTATGGTTGTAAAGTTGACGCGTTTCGAGAGACATGCTCCCTTCCTCTGCTTCCTTCAATGGAATATACCACCTTATTTTATTAGAGAAGCACAGTCAGGCCGTCCGTGAGCTATGATGTCACATCATGTGATCCATGTTGGGGACTCTGTTTCCTAAAGTCATTCTGACTTCTGAAAAGCCATTTCATTAACCATGCTTAGAGCTCTTCAAATAATTTCTTACATTGTTTTCTTTTTTTTTTTATACTTCATTAGAAAAAGAAGACAGTTCAGGCGGTAAGTTCTTTCTTTATATAGATTTGTCAACCTGTGATCAGCAGCACTGAAAGGCAAAAGAGTTTATAGAAATGAGTGTTATGCTTTGGGTCTTTTTTAAAGTGTATGTAAACCCAGAATCTCTTTTTCAGTATGTTTGATACCATAAATAACTGTATCAAATTTTCAGCAAATGTTCGATCGGAGCTTGTTGTCGGAAATTCTGACCGTGTGTAGGCTCCATTGGACAGTTTCCATCGGAATTTACGTCGCCCAAAATTTGAGATCTGGTTCTCAAATTTTCCGACAACAAAATCCGTTTGCGTAAATTCTGATCGTGTGTACACAATTCCGAAGAACAAAGTTCCACGCATGCGGGGAATCAAGCAGAAGAGCCGCACTGACCATTGAACTTAATTTTTCTCGGCTCGGCGTACGCCATGTACGTACGTTCTTGACTTTCGGAAATTCTGACAACTTTCCGACCATGTGTATGCAAGACAAGTTTGAGCCAACAACCATCGGACAGAATCCCATGGATTTTGTTGTCGGAATGTCGGATCGTGTGTACATTACTGTTGTTTTTTTTTTTTTTTAACTTCATTAGAAAAAGGCAAAGGTTCAGACGGTAAGTATGGATTTATGGAGCTGTGTCCAGCAGCACTGAAATGCACATGAGTTTAAAAAAACTAGTGTTGAAAAAAATGCAAACTAAATGCCACACCGTTATGGTTTGGATCTATTTTAAAGTGTAAGTAAATCCAATAAATTTTTCAGTTGGTACCATGAATCACTGTATACAATTTTTTTTAAAGTAGAAGTTCAGCCTAAAACTTAAATCTCTAAATCTACTTGCAGCTACAATCTTAGCCCCCATACACACGGTTGGACATTCCGACCACAAAATCCGTCGGATTTTTTCAGACGGATTTTGTCTGAAACTGGTGTTGCATACACATGCTCGGACAAAGTTGTTGGAAAATCCAATCGTTCGGAACGTGATGACGTTCGTTCATTACAACGGGACTACATTCAGGCTAGTAGCCAATAGCTTTGGTCTCGTAATTTGATCAGAGCATGCGTGGCACTTTGTCCGATCGGAATTCTCTACAAATGATTGAACAGAGTCCGATCGGATCATGTTGTCGGAAAATTTTATATCCAGCTCTCAAACTTTGTTGGTCGGACATTCCAATGGAAAAAGTCAGATGGAGCCCACACACGGTCGGATTATCCGACAACACGGTCCGATCGGAATGTCCGACCGTGTGTACAAGGGCTAAGACTAACTTATCTAGCCCTGTAAGGCAAAAATCGATATACATACCTTTTTTGAAGCAGCTCCAGTCCCACACTGAGCTGTCAGCAGCGGCTTCTCTCTGTGGGATCGTGCAGAGGAGGCAGCCGGCAACTGAAGCCTCATAGTGACTCTATGGGTGACGTCACTTCCCAGGAATTTCCCAGCTGTTGTTGGATGTCTCCTGCACATAACTTCCACTGCTAGAGACCGGATCGGCTGCAGAGTAGGTATGTATAGCGATTTTTGTTTTTACAGGGCAAGATAGGTTAGTCTTAGATTGTGGCTTCAAGTAGATTTGGAGATTTTAGTTTTAAGCTGAATTCCCACTTTAAGAAAATTGTACCTATGTGAATCTCTTGCAAAATGTCTTACCTGAAGATCCTCCCAGTTGCAGCATTTCCTGTTGCAGGCTAACAAAATTAAGCCTATGCCTCGCAATTACCAGCAGCATGCTATGTATATTCCTTTAGTTGGCTGTTGGCCTGCTTATTGGGTCTGCACATTTCTCCCTCAAAACTAATGAGCAATGGGTGATGGGTTTACTTCCTCTTTCATTCCCTGCAAAGGCAAAGCATAATGGACTACTATGCATCGCATAGTAGTCTATTATGTGTTACTTACCTGACACAGGAGCCAGCGATGTCACCGCTGTCCCCTGTAGTCCGGTGCATCCATCTTCTCGGTGGGGTCTTGCAGCTCCGCCGTTGTCATTCGGCGAAGCCGCGATGACGTCACTCCCGTGCATGCGCATGAGAGCCGACACACGCGGCATCTTCGTCATTGACAACGTCGCGCTCAGTGCGCCTGTGCGCTGCTGTCTACGGTGCATGCGCCGTAGACAGCGGTGGCTGTCTTCGGGCAAATATCTCCTAAACCTACATATTTCTTGGACCTACAGGTAAGCCTTAATCTAGGCTTACCTGTAGGTCAAAGTGGTTTGTAAGGGTTTACAACCACTTTAAAACATTATTCACTACAATGCCACATTCATGCCATGTAAGTCATACTGGGGGTTTAGTTGCCTTTTTTTAAGTTTACATTTTTAATTGTAATTAAAACAGAATAAAAAAGCATAGAACCACACATGACATTAACCATGTTTAGAGCTCTTCTAAATGCTATCTTTGTTTTCTTTTTTTTCCTACTTCATTAGAAAAAGACAAAGGTTCTGACAGTAAGTTGTTTTTTTGTATGGATTTGTCATTCTGTGATTAGCAGGTGCAATTCATGTGAATCTTGGGTAAAAATATTTATAAGCAATCCCCCATTACTAAAACTTGGCAAACGTGGCTCAAAATTCAGCCGGTTCAGCAGGGAGCAGAGAAATTCTGATCCATGTATGGCCACGGTGGATGGATAGAAGTTGATCTACTGATCAATTTCTGTTTAACCACCCTGTTAGAAAATGTTTAGGCTATAGCAGTGAAGGCGAACCTTCTCACCCCAGATGTTTTGGAATTACATTTCACAGAATTCTCATGCACTCTGCAGTGTAGTTGAGCATCATGGGAAATGTAGTTCCAAAACTTTTGGGGTGCCAAGGTTCGCCATCACTAGGCTATAGCCTACAGAGTTGATCAGTGTATGCTGATGGCAGGAATGCTTCCCTGCTGTCAGAATACAAAGACACAGTGGGTAGGATCCCCCCATCTACCTCAAACATGTGACTGTTTAACCCGCTGGTTAAACTAAAAAACGGACTCAGCTATGGCCAGCTTGAGTAGCCGGATCCAGATCTTGCTTTGAAGAACCTTCAAAGCACTTTAGGCAGTTGCGTGTATCAATCCTGGGTCTATATAAACCTCAACTCTGACTAAGATCTTTGCAACATACCCTCTACTCTTCTAAAAACCAATGATAGGGCATCAGTGGCCAATCAGTTTTTTCTGGTTTGGAGGCTTTGTAAAGTACTCACAGCTACCTCCAGGTCTTACTCCATACGGCATCTGTCCACAGAGAAGGACACATCATGATAATAACTTTATTTGAACATAGTTCACTGCAATGTCATAGTCCTACCGTGCAACCCTATCTTGGGGTTTTACATTTTATTTTATTTTTTTACTGTAGCGCTACCCCCTTATTGGCCGCTGGTGATTGTGGTCCGTCTCCCACCCTGCACAGCCAGGCACATGAATTTCCAGACAGACTTCAGTCAAGAAACAGTCCTTGTTCTTTGCTTTGTCTTTTCTTTCTTAGGCCGCGTACACACGGGCGGATTGTCTGCCCAACTAAGTTCGTCAGACAATCCGACAGACAGTCCGTTCAACTTTTGAATGAATGGACTTGACCACACACGATGAACAGACAGTCCGCTGAAAGCTTGCGCGATGACGTGTACGGCACGTACGACGGGACTAGAAATACGACGTCCAATACACTGCAATGCAACCTTCGGCCGTGTAAATCCTTTCTGAGCATGCGCCATACTTAGTCCGTCCAACTTGCCTACACACGAGCGGACTGTCCGCTGAAACCAAGTTTGGACGGACAAAACCAAGTTTGGACGGACAAAATTACGGAAATTCCGAAAGACTTAGTCCGTCAGACTGTCCGCTGAAAAAGTCCGCTGAAGCCCACACACGAGCGTATTGTCCGCTGAATCACGGACTAAGTTGGGCAGACAATCCGCCCGTGTGTACGCGGCCTTAGGGGAATAGAACTTGGTTGGGGCTAGGGTGCATATGTGATGCCCACTTGATTGAAGATAGAAAATTTAGGGACTGAACTATATACATGCCACCGGTATATACAAACTCTTCTCTTCACCTTCAGAAAATACACTTGCTTGCAGACTATCACTCCCAGGACCAACTAGCACTGTGGTTAGAGCCTGACACTGGCTCAGCCAGGCCCAAAGCAAATGCCCTTTGCAGGCAGAGACTGTGGGTCAATATGCTGTAGCAAAAATTATCGTAGTTCTTAGTGCTAGCTGTCCCACATCTCGCTACTGCCCCCAGCACCACCTCTTCGGGGCCTGCCTGCCACTCCCCCCCCCCCCCCCCGGCTGCAGCTGCCTCTTTCCACTGCCCGTGCCACCACAGTCCTCCTGACTGGCTCTGCACCCATCCCAGACTGATAAATCATCCCAGTCCTCTCAGGCGTGCCTCCCAGGCCTTCTGATGGTGTGTCACTCACCAGCCCTCCTGACTGTTCCTGTGGAGCCGGGAGACTTCCCCAGCTGTCACGTACTTGAGCAGAGACTGAAATGAGGAGGTCGGCCTCTCTTGTATCTCTAACCCACTGGAAGTGAAACAGAGAGCGTCAAGGGGCAGGAGGAACACAGGACAGGAGGAACACGAGTGCCTGCAGATGTAGGTCAGGGAACTTGCAGCAGGAGATGCGGTTTCAAGGCAGTAGGAGAATCATCAGATCTAGAACTGTAGCCGTACACAGTAGTTTAGCTGAGGTTAAGGAAGCACTCCAATTGCGCTGCGGGACCAGGGTTTGTGACTGGTCAGAGCTCACAGCAGACTTGCAGCAGGAACGTTCAGCGTGGTGCAGAACTGCAGCAGCAGACAGCTGGGCAGACACTTAAAAGGGGCGGTAAGTCAGGATCAGAGGCAGGAACGTGGGCGTCGGATAGCCAGGGTCATCAACAGACGGGCAATGAGGTACCATATCAGGAGCGGAGCCAAAGTCAGGAATGAGCCAGGTCAAAAACTAACGACAAGATAGAAGCAGGATCCGATATCAGGTCAGTAGTAAACCTGGTCAGCAACCAAGGGAACACACTGGAGGTACACAAGACGCAGGGAAACTGAAGACCAGTCAGCATAGAACACAGGCAGAACCATCCTTAAATAGCCCACCTGGCACCAAAATACATTGTGCACATTTCTATTAGCCAATCATCTTCTTATATGCACATTTCTATTAGCCAAATGTTTTCTGACATGCACATTTCTATTAGCCAAACATCTTACATGCACATTTCTATTAGCCAAGCAGCTAGTTGGTATTCTCTGACACCAGCCCTCTGTGCTCTCCTTGCTCCCAGTGCCTCCTATCCAGGACACCTCCCTGTGTCTTAAAAGGGTCCTGTTCGCACCCGAGCCCAGGCCCAAGGTCACCTCCCCAGACTGGGGAGATCCCTCAAAGGCCACGACAGCCTAACACTCCATCTCCAGCTTCCACCTGCCCACAACTCCTTCTCAGCTGGGCTGACCCTGAGTATTTGAGGGGGCCTGCTCCCTGCCAATCCAAGTTGGGAAATGGTCAGGGCTCTCAGAACACTCCAGGCAACTCCAGTCCACCTTACCTCCCCTCCCATTCTCCTAGAAGGTACCAGAACATTCGAGAAGTAAGGGGGGGGGGGGGGGGATGCTGCCTGTGAGTCATCCAGCTGTCCCTGGATTTCTGCTCAACCCAGGACAAAAACACAGACAGGATTGGCTGCCAGGCAAGCCTACAAAAATTAACCTACACTTAAACACCAAAAACCTATCTACAATTCTAGCACTAGAGAGCGCTACATACATTTTATATTTTTAATTTTAATTGAAATAAAATTAAGTAGCCTATCTCCTCCTCCATCCCTAAAATCACCAACCCAACACAACATGTTTAAGTAGCAATTGTACATGTTACTTAAATTATATCAATGATTTGTGTTCCCCGAACAAGTTTACTGAGGTGGCAAAAAAAAAAAAATGATATCAATTTACCAAGCTTTAAAAAAGCTTTTCAAATTTAATGTCCTGCCCTAACTACTTTTGATTCCTCCATGTAATTAAAGAGAATCCTCCATGTAGTGAGTGCTAAGAATGGCTAAAAAGTGGGTAACAAAGGTTCCTGTAGACTACCCTTTATGTCTTTTGTATACTTTTTAGGGCATCAAGGGAGCTCCACCGTTATACTCCTTGGTTTTATCTCAGTCTATAACTCCGTTCTGCATTATCTTAAAAACGTATGGCTCTGCTTTGGATGTCAATAATATATATGGGGTTGAGGATCTACAAGGTATTTCCAAGGCAGACCTTGAACTCCATCCCTCTGCATCCTTCAATGTAATGTACCACCAGAGCCTAGTTTTGTTAGAACAGTACAGTCAGGTCCCCAGACCACCCATGAGCTATGATGTCACATCATTTAATCCATACTGGGGTTTCTTTTTCCTAAACACATTCTGATAGTAAAAGATCTGGCCTGGGAACTAAACCAAGATATAGTAGTTAATGGTAGATCTTGCATCTTTGACACACCCTTTTTTGCCACAAATGAAAGACAGTACATTAGTAGCCAACAGGGGCGGACTGACAACTCATGAGGCCCCCGGGCAATAGGAGATTATGGGGCCCCCAGGCAATCAGAGATTATGGGGCCACACAGTATACACACACAGTATACAATCACACAGTATACACAGACATGTTTCTATTGGCTGAGAATGTACTGGAGGGGTGGGGCAGCTATAATCTCTGGATTTTTAGACCAAAAGGATGTCAGTAAGGGATATTTCAGAAACAGATGTAAAAAAAAAACACAGATTTTTACATACTGTCCCTGGTTTTACTGAGGCTGGCAACCCTGATGGGGCCCCCTAGTGGCCCGGGGCCCTCGGGCAGTGCCCGAGTGGGCCAATGGTCAGTCCGCCCCTGGTAGCCAATATGTTTTCTGATTTGGAGGATATGTACAGTACTTGCTAACACCTTCAGCTGGGTTTCCCTCAGCATCTTTCAGTTGGAAAGTACACATAGGGGTTGATTTACTGAATTTGAGGGGTGCAAAATCTGATGCAGTTGTGCATGGTAGCCAATCAGCTTCTAACTTCAGCTTGTTCAATTAAGGTTTGCCAAAAATAAATCTGGAAGCTGATTGGTTTCTATGCAGAGCTGCACCAGATTTTACATCCAGTTTTAGTAAATCAGCCCCCATAGTATTACCAGTTTTAGAACTCTTCTAAATCCTTTCTTAATTTGTTTTCTCTTTCTCTCCTTAATTAGTAAAAGAAATCGGTTCACACGGTAAGTCCTTTTTTTCTTATATATATGGATTTGTGAACCTGTGGACAGTAGCACTGAAGGGCAAAGGGCATTAAAGAGGTTAATTTACTAAAGGCAAATAGACTGCAGTTGCTCCGGAGCTCAGTAAATCAGCAGAAGCTGATATGCCGACTTCCATCATCCAATCACGTGCAAGCAAAAATGCATTTTTTTTTTCTTTTACTTGCACGTGATTGGGTACCCTTTACAAAGTGAAGCTTTACCTTATTTACTAAGCTTTTCAGTAACTGCACTTGCAGAGGGCTCTGCACTTTGCACAAGTCAATTTTCCTTTAGTAAATCACACATTTATGGTTTGGATCTATTTTAAAGTGTACATAAACCCAGAATGCTTGTTTGAAACATTTATTAATAGACCCAGTTATTGCTGGTGCTCAATATTTTTTGGGGGGAGACAGACAAGAAGGCTGCGATACCCCCCACTGGAGACGGATGGGAAGGTGGCGATCCCCCTCCCTCTTTGCAGGAGATGGACATGAATGCAACGATCAGAGGCCTTCTTACCTTAGGAGGCAGGTGACGAGTATCAGGGGTAGGGTTGCTGCTCCTCACTCCAGCTTGCAAAGCTTGAGAAGAACCGGGGGCCGTTGCCTCAACTCCAGGCCAAACAGGAAGTGGGTCCTGAGACCTGATTGACTGAGACCTGATAAGACTCCCTGGCCAATCAGGTCTCAGGACCAGCTTTCTGACTCGCCGGCAGGGGAATCAGGACGACAATAGCGAATATTAATGCGCTATTGTCACACAACTTTGTGGGCTCAGGGCGCAGTGTTCTTCGCCCCCCCAGCCCACCCTTTTTTTGTAGCCAATTAGAGCTTCTGGTGAGCTAGCCAATCAGGGGAGAGAGGGGGTGGGGCCAGGTCCAGGCACCGTGTCTGAATGGGCATAGGGAGCTGTGTGCCCTGTTGGTTCCTGTTTTAATACCCTGTCATTTATATCCTTCACTAGAACTTTATCTCATGCTGTATCTCCACCCCTGAAGAAGGAGACTATACTAGCTCCGAAACGCGTAGGGTGATCAACTTTGTAGCCGATCTTACCTTGTATAGGCGATTTGCCTCATTGTACTATATAATTTGTCGTGACATGTATAATCTATTTTTATTTTTACATGATTTTATATCAATTTAATATATAAACCAAACTTTTCTTACTATACTCTATTGTCGTACATGCCTTTAAAGTCCACCACCAGGGGTTCCCCTATTTTTGCAGTCTCTATATTGGATGTGGCACAACAACTTCACACAGCATTGCCGTCCTACACCCCTTTTCTCCTGTGATCTATAGGAGAAGTCCAGCTTGTTCAATTAAGGTTTGCCAAAAAAAAAAATCTGGAAGCTGTTTGGTTTCTATGCAGAGCTGCACCAGATTTTGCATCCAGTTACCCCCATAGTATTACCCATTTTCCTTTCTTAATTTGTTTTCTCTTTCTCTCCTTAATTAGAAGAAGAAAGCGATGCAGACGGTAAGTCCTTTTTTTTTTAATATATAGATTTGTTAAGCTGTAGACAGGGCATTTAAGGGGTTAGTAGAACCGTTGGACTAGCTTTGGCTGGACTTCTTTAACAATATGTAATTACAGACCTGTAATGCACACAGTGCTCTGGACGGTGGTCTGAGAGGCCTGTAATGCTACACAGTGCTCTGGGATAGTGGTCTGAGGGGAGGCCTGTAATGTACACACTCACGATGCTCTGCTCTGGATGGTCGTGAGTTGGGACTCTCTTCAGGAGGGCTGCACAGTGCTGCTCTGGATGGTGATCCGAGGAGGCCTGTAATGCACATAGTATTCTGGAACGGTGGTCTGAGTGGCCTGTAATGCTGCACAGTGCTCTGGACGGTGGTCTGAGGGGAGGCCTGTAATGTACACACTCAGAGTGCTCTGCTATGGATGGTCTTCAGTTGGGACTCTTGTTGGGAGGCCTGCACAGTGCTGCTCTGGATGGTGATTTGAGGAGGCCTGTAATGCACACAGTGCTCTGGACAGTGGTCTGAGTGGCCTGTAATGCTGCACAGTGCTCTGGGATGGTGGCCTGAGAGGAGGTCTGTAATGCTGCACAGTTCTCTGGACAGTGGTCTGAGGGGAGGCCTGTAATGTACACATTCACAGCATACCTCCCAACATTATGAGATGGGGACGAGGGTTACCTACTAGAAAATGTATGTAGACATAGGACACACCCCTTAAAGGAGAATTAACCCCCAAAAAAAGGGTAATTAAATCCAGAAGGGCTTTTTTTTTACCACTACTATGCCTTTATATTGGCTTTTAAAATGTACAAATGCAGCAATTTAGAATTTGGATGAAAGGTTTAGCGCTGGGAAACACTTTTTGAAAGATAAAAAGTGCATTTTATATACATCTATATGGATCAGACCAAAATGAGGGACAAATGAGGAGGAAAGAGGGACAGAGGGACATTGCTCCAAATCAGGGATAGTCCCTCCAAATCAGGGACAGTTGGGAGGTATGTCACAGTGCTCTGCCCTGGATGGTCGTGGGTTTGGATTCTCGTCAGGAGGCCCCCACAGCGCTGCTCTGGATGGGGATCTGAGTGGCCTGTAATGCTGCACAGTGCTCTGGGATGGCCTGTAATGTTCACACTCACAGTGCTCTGCTCTGGATGGTCGTGAGGTGGGACTCTTGTCAGGAGGCCTGCACAGTGCTGCTCTGGATGGTGGTCTGAGGAGGCTTGTAATGTTGCACAGTGCTCTGGGATGGTGGTCTGAGTGGCCTGTAATGCTGCACAGTGCTCTGGGAAGGCGGTCTGAGGGGAGGCCTGTACTGTACACACTCACAGTGTTCTGGACGGTGGTCTGAGGGCAGGCCTGTAATGTACACACTCACTGTGCTCTGGACGGTGGTCTGAGGGGAGGCCTGTAATGTACACACTCACTGTGCTCTGGACGGTGGTCTGAGGGGAGGCCTGTAATGTACACACTCACAGTGCTCTGGGATGGTGGTCTGAGGGGAGGCCTGTAATGTACACACTCACAGTGCTCTGGACAGTGGTCTGAGGGGAGGCCTGTACTGTACACACTCACAGTGCTCTGGGATGGCAGCCTGAGGGGAGGCCTGTAATGTACACACTCACAGTGCTCTGGACGGTGGTCTGAGGGGAGGCCTGTAATGTACACACTCACAGTGCTCTGGGATGGCGGTCTGAGGGGAGGCCTGTAATGTACACACTCAAAGTGCTCTGGGATAGCGGTCTGAGGGGAGGCCTGTAATGTACACACTCACAGTGCTCTGGGATGGCAGCCTGAGGGGAGGCCTGTAATGTACACACTCACAGTGCTCTGGGATGGCAGCCTGAGGGGAGGCCTGTACTGTACACACTCACAGTGCTCTGGGATGGCAGCCTGAGGGGAGGCCTGTAATGTACACACTCACAGTGCTCTGCTCTGGATGGTCGTGAGGTGGGACTCTTGTCGGGAGGCCTGCACAGTGCTGCTCTGGATGGTGGTCTGAGGAGGCTTGTAATGCTGCACAGTGCTAACTGCTAAGTAGTAAGCATGCTACGGACTTTCTTGCTTGCTAGAAGCAGAAGCACAGGCTTTACACAGGCGGAGCTCAGTGGAAACAGAAAGTTCTCAAGGGTAAACGTCCCTTCCTCACATTTTTGTTTAATTTTCATTCATTGACAAAAAACAAATTAATTTTCGTCATAATTTTCATCAGTGGACGAAAATGTGGTGTACTTTTTGTTTCGTTCTCATCACAGTAAAAAGGTAGCTGATGAAAATTTTGACGCAAATGTTTTCATTGACAAAATTAACACTGCCTGGCTCAGCCTCTCAGCGAATGGCTGCGAGCCTTAGCCAGCCGCTCCTGTCCCCTCCACAGTCTAGGGCTCCAAAGAGCGAGGAGACGGCAGAGCAGAGAGCTGGCGAAAGACAGCCACCAGCTCTCTGCTCACAGAGCCCTTAAAACCAAGCGATCGGTGGTGTTTGATTGCTCGGTTCTCAGTGTTGGCGCCGGTGTGGGGGAACGATGCTTCATCCACCTAGGTAAGTATGAATCTGCAAAAAAAAAAAATTTAAAATTCCCATACATCTTATTTAACATGTGTGGTCCCTGCAACCCCATTAAAATGACTTAAATGACTTCTGCCACATTTGATATTTTTATCTTCAAGATCCAAAATATATAGGAAAAAAATAAAACTTAAAAAAGGGAAAAGAGAATGGACAGTAATGAAAAAAAGTTAAGTTAGTGTGAAAGAAATAAACCCAACCATTATATAATAGAATTCAAGTTAAAGAATATTTTCTTTCACTGGCTTGAGTAAGCTTCAAAACAGACCACTGTCTGCAGGGGCCCTGAGCAGGGCTACTGTTAGAAATCATGGGGCCCCATATAGCCTACCAGAGGCGGCCCATAATCCACCCCCCTAATCTACATGTGGGGCGCCAGACGCATGGATTCCAATGTTTTTTTTTTTTTTTTAAAGCATGTGATTAGAGCCAGAGGCTCTAATAGGCTTCCAAAAAGGGTGGGATTGGGGCACTGAGCCCACCAAGTTCTGTGACAATAGCAAATGAATATTCGCTATTGTCTTCCTTATTCTCCCCCCGGCCAATCAGACCCATCAACCAATTGGCCGAAAGGAGAGGCGATCCTATTGGCCGCCTAGGAGGAGAGGGAGGAGATGCATGGTGGAAGCCGCCATGATGCCGAGGAGAAGGAGACGCAGGGGAAGCCGCCGCCCCAGAGGAGCGCTGCCTGTGACTTAGATGAGGTAAGTGCGGGAGTAAGTGCGGGGACTTGCGGGGGTTGGGGGTGACCCGACTGACCGGGGAGGTGTGGCTGTGGGTGCATTGTATGCCACCCCCCCCCAAATAATATACCACCAGCCGCAACTGAAGCCTGCCTGACAGGGCCCCCTTCCCCTGACAGAAAGAGGACATTGATTTATCAGTGCCTCTTTCTGCAGCCTCAGCTGCACAGATGAATGAATGGGAAGCACTCTGAGGCTTCCTGCTCATTCACAAACTGAAACATAGTGAACACAGTTTACTATGCTTCAGTGATGAATAGACACAGGTTATCTGATTGGTGCCGATTGCTCACTGTGTTAATTCAGGAATGGAAGGGGCCAATAAATGACATATTAGGGGCCCATTCCCCTGCTCTCCAACCTGAAACATCCCCCTGTGTGCCCGCAGCAGCTGCCGGCAGGAGAGGAGGGAAGCTGGCAGCGTGGGAAAGGGGCACACAGGGGGGGGCCCGAACAGCAGATGGAAGCGGTGCATGTGCTACAACCAATCCTCCTGCGGTGCATCCGGAGGGAGAAAGAAGAGGAGAAGCAGGCAGTGCTGCAAGGGGAAGGAGAAGAGGATCAGTGTCTGCAATAAAACAGTACAGCTGGACCTCCTGCTTAGCAGGTGCCAGTTCCCCCCTTTTGAACTGATGAGGCCTGGACCCAGTACAGGAGGGCTGGCTGTTAGACATGTGCACCGTCAATAAATTTGTTTAGTTTCGTTCCGTTACGTTTCGTATTAGCCGTTAATTTGTGACCGTAATTCAATTTGGATTCGTATGAAATACAAATTTTCGTTAGGTTCGTTAACTTTTTGTAACAATTACAAACATTCGTTATGATGAATTTAAAAAGCAAAAAATACCTTTCTCAATATGGCAGTCGTCGGACTCATTCTGCTCATTATGAGGGGCTCCCACCATCCCTGGGCTGTGCTGACTTCCTCCTGGGGCTGTACCCCTGCTGTGCTCATTATGAGGGCTCCCACCACCCCTGTGCTGTGCTCATTATGAGGGGCTTCCACCATCCCTGTGCTGTGCTCATTATGAGGGGCTCCCACCATCCCTGTGCTTTGCTCATTATGAGGGGCCCCCTCCATCCTTGTGCTGTGCTCATTATGAGGGGCTCCCCCCATCCCTGTGCTGTGCTCATTATGAGGGGCTCCCACCATCCCTGTGCTGTACTGACTTCCTGGGTTTTTAACTTCATCATAGCGAATAATCATAATTATTATGACAATATTAAAACGATATTAACCACCTCAATACAGTGCAGTTACACCCCCTTCCTGACCAGACCAATTTTCAGCTTTCAGCGCTCTCACAGTTTGAATGACAATTACTCAGTCATCCTACACTGTATCCATATGAAACTTGCGTCCTTTTTTCCACACAAATAGAGCTTTCTTTTAGTGGTATTTAATCACTAGTGGGTTTTTTATTTTTTGTGCTATAAATAAAATAAAACGTAAATTTTGTGAAAAAAATTCCTTTTTCTTTGTTTCTGTCATAAATTTTTGCTAATTAGTAATTTTTATTCATAAATTTTGGCCAAAATTTATACTGCTACATATCTTTGGTAAAAATAACCCACATTAGTATATATTATTTGGTCTTTGTGAAAGTTATAGAGTCTACAAACTATGGTGCCAATCGCTGAAAATTGATCACTTCTGATCAGGCCTTCAGTACATCAGCTGTACCTCATTTCTTGAGACACTAACAAGTCAGGAAAGTACAAAAACCCCCCAAATGACCCCTTTTTACAAAGTAGACATTCCAAGGTATTAAGTAAGTAGCATGGTGAGTTTTTTTAAGTTGTCATTTTTTTCCCACAATTCTTTGCAAAATGAAGATTTTTTTTATTATTATTTTTTACAAAATTGTCATATTATCAGGTTATTTCTCACACACAGCATATGCATACAACAAATTACACCCCAAAATACATTCTGCTACTCTTCCCGAGTACGGCGATACCACATGTGTGAGACTTTTACACAGCCTGGCCACATACAGAGCACCAACATTGATGTAGTACCTTCAGACGTTCTACGAGCAAAAATGACGCATCTCATTTCTCAACCACCTATTACACTTTTGAAGGCCCTGGAGTACCAGGACAATGGAATTTCCCATAAAATGACCCCATTTTGGAAAGCAAACACCCCGACGTATAATCTGTGAGGCATAATGAGTCTTTTGAATGGTTCATTTTTTTCCAGAAGTTTTTGGAATATGTGGAAAAAAATTAAAACGCATTTTTTTTTACACAAAATTGTCAATTTATAAGATATTTCTAACACATAGCATGTATATAGCAAAAATTACACCCCAAAATACATTTTGCAACTCCTCCCGAGTATGGCGATACTACATGTGTAGGACTTTTACACAGCCTGGCCACATAGAGAGGCCGAACATTGAAGTAGTACGTTCAGGCTTTCTAGGAGCATAAATGACACATCTCATTTCATTCCTACCCATCACACTTTTGAAGGTCCTGGACCACCAGGACAGTGCAATTACCCACAAAATGACCCCATTTTGGAAAGCAAACACCCCAACGTATATTCTATGAGACATGGGCTGCAAATAGGTACTCGAATACTCTGCTGGCCTGGTGACAGGTACTCGGGTACTCTGATGGCCTGGTGACAGGTACTCTGATGGCTTGGTGACTGGTATTTGGGTACTCTGAAGAGCAGTGACAGGTACTCATATGGACTGTGACAGTCTCTGATTGGTCAACAAAACACCAGTCACGTTTCCGTTGTAACGGAATTTGGATCCGAAATTCATCAACGAAATTTCGTATTTCGTATACAATTCGGAAGCATAGCAATTCGTATTTCGGATGCTTCCGAATGAACGAATTTTCGGAAATTCGTATGAATTTTCGATTCGTAGGAAACGAACCGCACATGCTTACTGGCTGTACTGTCTTATCGGCGGCCCTGGCCCTGAGGGCCAAACAGTAAGTGCCAAAGGGACGCAAGCTGCTCACCAGTGGTTTCGAGAATATAAAAAGGCAGTTGAAGGCACCTTTAGCTCTGTCTCCTCTGTATACATTGTGTCAATTGGGAAGCGCACATGACACTAACCATGCTTGGGGCTCTCCTAAATCCATTCTCAATTTGCTTATTTTTTTTTTTGCTTCCCTAGCTGCAAAACCAGAAGGTAAGTCATTTCTTTATATGGATTTATGAATCTATAATTAGAAGCACTGCAATAATAAAGGGGAAATACAGGTGAAAGCAGTGTTTTATAAAAATAAAAAAAGAAGAAGCAAACTAAATCTCACCCAGTTATGTTCTGGATCTTTTTCTAATGCCGCGTATACATGATCGGAATTTTGGTCGGAAAAAGCTCTGTTGGTTTTCCCGACGGAATTCCAACAGGATTTCACTCAAGCTGTCTTGCATACACACGGTCACACCAAATTCCGACAGTCAAGAACGCGGTGATGTACAACACGTATGACAGGACTGGAAAAAGGAAGTTCAATACCCAGTAGCCAATAGCTTCCGTCTCGTAGTTGAATCTGAGCATGCGTGAGTTTTTGCGTGTTGGAATTGCATACACACGATTGGAATTTCCGACAGAAAGTTTTTCCGTAGGAAAAATTAAGAACATGCTCACAAATTTTTGCTGGTGGAAATTCGGCCAGAAAAATTCCGATGGAGCGCACACACGGTCGAATTTTCCGATGAAAAGCTCTCATTGGTCTTTTGCTGGCCGAAATTCCGATCGTGTGTAGGTGGCACTAGAGTATGCAAACCTACAATCGTTTTTTTTCTTTAGTAGCATGCCTCACTGTATAAAGGCTCATTAAAGTGGGATTGCACACACAAAAAAAATAAAATCATTAATATACCTAAAAAAAACAAAACAAAAAAAAAACAGCTGGAAAACAAAAATGTTTTTAACTCACCTCTAAATAGATGTTGCTAGGGGGTCCCTCGTAGTCTGCCTCCTTCAGTGCCTGGATTGGTGACATCACTTCCCCTTGGCGCAGGAAGGGCTCAGCTCTGCCCCCTCCCTCCTGTGAGTCATCTGGGACACGTGACAGATCCCAGATTGTGCAGCCAATCACGGCACACGGCGCCTCTCGCGCATGCGCAGTGCGTGCCCGGCTGTGAAGCGACAACTGGGCGCCCACACTTACAATGCCGGTGCCGTCGAATGGCGGGGGGGAAGGGGCGACCGGGCTTTGATCCCCCGCATCGCTGGACCCTGGGACAGGTAAGTGTCCGATTATTAAAAGTCAGCAGCTGCAGTATCTGTAGCTGCTGACTTTTATTTTTTTTTTTTTTTAAATGGGCACCATTTGTATGGGAAACTGTTGTATGAATCTGCTGTAAAGTTTCTTACTCGAAGATCCTGCCAGTAACAGAACTTCCTTATCAGGTTGACAACTCTAACCCACAGCCTCACAATTACACTAGCTTATTAGCAGTTTTTATTCATGACAATTGCTTATGATACACTGTGCTTTAGGAAATTTAATGCCGCCTAGTTAGGGTTTGGATCTACTGTACTGCCCCCTGCTTCCTGGTCGTAAACTGACCGCACTAAGCATGGAAGCTGCCATTGGCCGCAAGTGGTTTTGAGAATTTGAAAGGTAGTTGAAGGCACCTTCAGCTGTGGCTCCCCTCTATATACAATATGTCCATTGGAACGCTTACATGACACTAACAATGTTTTGAGCTCTCCTAAATCCATTCTTACGTCTTTTCATTCTTTTCTATTTCACTAGGTGAAAAGTCAGAAGGTAAATTATTATTATATTTTTTTTTTATATGGATCTATCAATCTGTGATCAAAAGCACTGTAAAGCAAAAGAGGAAAGAATGTTGAAAGCAATGTTTTATAAAAAAATAAAATAAAACTAAATGTCACCCATTTATGTTCTGGATCTCTTCTGTGTATGCAAACCTAGAATGTACTTTCAGTATGTTTGCCACCATGCCTTACTGCAGTGGTGGCCTGTAATGCAGACCGCAGGGGCACTGCCACGGTTCTCCAATCTGCATGCGGGGCGCCAGATGCATGGATTCCAATCGGGTTGTTTATTTTTTATTTTTAAGCACGTGATTAAAGCCAGAGGCCAGTGTTAATTTTTTTTGACTAAAATGACTAAAACATTTTAGTCGACAAAATGAATACTATTTTAGTTGAAAAAAATACGACTAAAACTAAAACAATTGATATTACTAAAATACGACTAAAACTAAAATGGGATTTAGTCAAAAGACTAAAATGGAACTAAAGCTAAAATGGCATTTTAGTCAAAAGACTAAGACTAAAACTAAATTGAAATTTGACTTCAAAATTAACACTGGTGCGTAGTGCATGTTCATATCTCAATACCTTAAATAATATATGAGATTTTTCACTCCAGCAGTATATGAGTTTGGAAATTGTAGAAAAATGTTAACTAATGCATTACAATTTAATTACACCCATTCGATTTTAGATGACAAAAATGAGTTTTAGTCGACTAAAATGTACTGGAGATTTTATAAATACGACCAAAATTAAAACAATTGCAGAAGGCTAAAATGGGACTAAAACTAAAATGACATTTTAGTCCTAAGACTAAAGCCGCGTACACACGGGCGGATTGTATGGCCAACTTAGTCCGTCGAAACACATTTCAGCGGACAGTCCGCTCGTGTGTGGGCTTCAGCGGACTTTTTCAGCGTGCAGTCTGGCGGACTAAGTATTTCGGAATTTCCGTAATACTGTCCGTCATACTTTGGTTTCAGCGGACAATCCGCTCGTGAGTAGGCTAGTTCGACGGACTAAGAATGGCGCATGCTCAGAAAGGATTTACACGGCGAAAGGTTGCATTGCTGTGTATTGGACTTCCTATTTCTAGTCCCGTCGTACGTGCTGTACACGTCATCGCGCAAGCTTTCGACGGACTGTTTGTGCATCCGTGTGTGGTCAAGTCCGTTCATTCGAAAGTATGACGGACTGTCCGTCGGATTGTCTGACGGACTAAGTAGGCCATACAGTCCGCCCGTGTGTACGCGGCTTAAGACTGAAATTTTCTGCCAAAATTAACACTGCCAGAGGCTCTAATAGGCTTCAAAACAGGGTGGGCTTGGGGCGTGATTGGTGGTGCGGTCCCGATCTCAGGAAAGGAGCCTGTGGCGTAGGCCCTTTACCACGTCATCAGCCGTGACCACACACAGCTGATCGCAGGTAATCAGAAAGTAGGAAAACGAAAAAGGAATAGCGCGCTACCTAGTAATTAAAATAAACAAAAAAAATACCTAAATAGCTGCAGCCCAAAAAATGTGAGATATACACAAATACCAACATAAAAAACTGAAAAGATGAACTGCGGTTAGTAACCAAATAGTAAAAAATTATTAATTGTGAAGATCCGTGAAGAACCCATAAAAGAATACACATATATATCATTATTAAAAAAACAAAAAGAAAAAAAATTATTTTAGGTGACAGTGTAAATACTAGAAAATATGTGCAGAATGGTCAGTCCTAATTATGGCATCCAAAACACAAGCAAATTGATTGTCCGGTGAAGTAAGGTGAAGCCACAGGTATGATATCCAGTGAAGTGAAAAAAAAGCTAACACCCAAAAATGTGATCCACCACCACCTAAAATGCACGATTTCCAGAGGCAAGCTTAACCACTTCAATACCGGGCACTTAAACACCTTCCTGCCCAGACCAATTTTGAGCTTTCAGCGCTGTCGCACTTTGAATGACAATTGCGCGGTCATGCTACACTGTACCCAAATGAAATTTTTATCATTTTTTTCCCACAAATAGAGCTTTCTTTTGGTGGTATTTGATCACCTCTACGGTTTTTATTTTTTGCGCTACAAATAAAAAAATACCGAAAATTTTGAAAAAAAAAATGTTTTTTTTTGTTTCAGTTTCAAATCTTTGTAAATAAGTACGTTTTCTCCTTCACTGATGGGCACTGATAAGGCGGCACTGATGGGCACCAATGTGGCACCAATGAAGTGGCACTGATAGGCGGCACTGATGGGCGACACGGATGGGCGACACGGACGGATACTGATAGGTGGCACAAATTGGCACTGATAGCTGGCACGGATGGGCGGCACGGATGGGTGGCACAGATGGGCATGGATAGGCGGCACAGATGGGCATGGATAGGCGGCACAGGTGGGCACGGATAGGCGGCACAGGTGGGCACTGATAGGCGGCACAGGTGGGCACTCATAGGCGGCACAGGTGGGCACTCATAGGCGGCACAGGTGTTATACTATAGTAATGGATGCCAATCAGTGCCAAACAATAATGCATGCCAATCAGTGATGCCCATTGTGGGCACTGATTGGCATCCATTATGGGTACTGATTGGCACCCATTGTGCTGACTGGCATCCCTGGTGGTCTAGGGAGGATTACCTTTTCCCTGGTGGTCTGGTGGCGTCCCTGGTGGTCCAGTGTGGGCATCCTCGGGGGGGCTGTGCTGATAATCGATCAGCACAGACCCCCCCTGTCAGAGGAGCAGCCGATCGGCTCTCCTCTACTCACGTCTGACAGACGCGAGTGAGGAAAAGCCGATCACCGGCTCTTCCCATTTACACTGTGATCAGCCGTGATTGGACATGGCTGATCACGTCGTAAAGAGTCTCCGTCGGAGACTCTTTACCGAGATCGTAGTTGCCGGGTGTCAGACTGACACCCCGCAATAACGATCGCCGCGATGCGCGCCCCCGGGGGCGCGCAGCGGCTCATAATCCTGATCACGTCATATGACGTCCGGTCAGGATTATGCAACCACTTTGCAGCCGTCAATTGCCTATAGGGCGGGCAGCAAGTGGTTAAATAAACCTGTAAAAAAGGAGGAATGCAGTCACAGCTCAGCCTCACGGTAATGAACTCAGAGCAGGCAGGATAGCTCGGTCCGATATAACCAAATAGCGATCAAGCAGTATGACCCGAAAAAAGATGAAAACAGGGCACTCCATAGTGTAAACCTGTATGACAAATTTAATAAGGGTAATAAATATTGCACTTACATAAAGTAGCGGATAAAATAGCATCTCACATAAAAAGCATCGGACTCATCGGTGTACAGCGATGACGTGCTTGATGCGCTGACCTCACCGCTGTGCACCATTGAGTTTGTGCAAAAGTTATATCGTCTACAAAATAGGGGATAGTTTTATGGCATTTTTATTATTACTATTATTATTTTTTACTAGTAATGGCGGCGATCTGTGATTTTTATTGGGACTGCGCCATTGTGGCGGACACATCGGACAATTTTAACACATTTTTGGGAACGTTGTCATTTATACAGCAATCAGTGCTATAAAAATGAATTTATTACTGTAAAAATGTCACTGGCATGGAAGGGGTTAACACTAGGGGGTGATCAAGGGGTTAAATGTGTTCTAACTGTAGGAGTGGATGGGCTCACTAGAACATGACAGAGATCACTGCTCCCGATGACAGGGGGCAGTAGATCTTTCTCAAATTGCTAGGCAGAACAGGGAAATGCCTTGTTTACATAGGCATCTCCCCGTTCTGCTTCTCCGTGTCACGGTCACGGGCCACCGGTGGACATAGGGGGCAGTGAAGGGGTTAATTGTGTTCCCTAGTGTGTGTTCTAACTGAAGGGGGGGGGGGGAGGGGACTGTCTAGAAGAGATGACAGATCGTCTGTTCATACTCTGTATGAACAAGTGATCTATCACTCCTCCGCCTCAGAGAACTGGAAATTGTGTGTTTATACACACACAGATCCCGGTTCTCGATGTGCCACGGGGGACCGTGGGAGGCCGGCGGTGATCGCGAACCTCGCATCGGCTCTGTGGGCGAGCAGAGGGTGCGTGCGCCCCTATTGGCCACAGGGCAGAGCGATGTTACATCAACGTTGTTTCGCCCTAACGCGCCATTCTGCCGCAGTACAACTGCGGCGGCTCGTCGGCAAGTGGTTCATTTGTTCAGCAAAAAATAAAAAAACCCCAGAGGTGATCAAATACCAAAAAAATAATCGGTATTTGTGGGGGGAAAAAATTATAAAAATGTCATATGGGTAGAGTGTAGCATGACCGCGCAATTGTCATTCAAAGCGTGACAGCGCCGAAAGCTGAACATTGTTCTGGGCAGGAAGGGGGTAAAGCGCCCGGGATTAAAGTGCTTAAATATTTATGGTAGCGGGAGCTGTATGACAGCGCTCAGGCTGGGTGGTTACTCATACCAACGGTTACACGTACCAACTTATACAGTATTTAATATATAAGCATTAAGGGTATATAACGCTGTTTTTATGTGTTAGGTATCATTGTTATATATTATGTATACTGCTTAAGATTTCAGTTGTAATGTTGAAAACTAAAATAAACACCTTTAAAAAAAAAAAAAATGCTTAAAGCGGGAGTCCGCCGGGAGTCGGCGTTTTTTTTTTTTTTAAACCCAGCAGCTACAAATACTGCAGCTGCTGACTTTTAAAATAGTGACACTTACCTGTCCAGCGCGCCTGCGATGTCGGCACCCGAAGCCGATCTCTCGATCGTCTCTCGGGTGCTGCCGCCGCCATCTTGGGTATGGGAATCAGGAAGTGGAGCCTTTCGGCTTCATTTCCCGGTTCCCTACTGCGCTGCGCAATAAGGATGGACCCGCTGCCTCTGGGATCTGTGTGTTTCCCAGCAGACAGCGGGGGACCTTCGGAAAGGGGCGTAATCTACGCCCCTTTCCGCAGAGAGCTATCCCGGAAGTGGGTGCAGATACCTGTACTGTACAGGTACCTGCACCCCCCTCCCCCCTGAAAGGTGCCAATTGTGGCGCCGGAGGGGGGGAGGGTTCCGATGAGCGGAAGGTCCACTTTAGGGTGGACTTCTGCTTTAAATATTCAGCTGACTATGGGCGGGCGGGGGGGTTATTTACTAAAGACAAAGCCACTTTGCACTACAAGTGCACTGAAAGTACCCTTGGAAGTGCAGTCGCTGTCGATCCGAGGGGGATATGCAAGGAAAATAAAAAACAACATTTTAGCTTGCACATGATTGTATGATAAAATCAGCAGAGCTTCCCCTCATTTCAGATCTACCCCTCAGATCTACAGCGACTGCACCTCCAAGGGCACTTTAACCTCCCTGGCGGTATGATTATTTCAGATTTTTGGTGCTGAAAGCGGTACAATTATTTTGCATGGAAATTTGAAGTTTTATATTGTAGGCCTGTAATTCTTAGCCCTTGCACACACGGTCGGACATTCTGACAACAAAATCCGTCAGATTTTGTCTGACGGATTTTGCCCGAAACTGGTGTTGCATACACACGGTCGGACAAAGTTGTCAGAAAATCCGATCATTCGGAACGTGATGACGTTATTTTGTTACGACGGGACTACGTTCAGGCTAGTAGCCAATAACTTTGGTGTAGGAATTTGATCTGAGCATGCGTGGCACTTTGTCCGATCGGAATTCTCTACACATGATCGGGCAAAGTCCTATCAGATCATGTTGTCGGAAAATTTTATAGCCCAGCTCTAAAACTTTGTCCGTCGGATATTCAGACGGAAACAGTCTGATGGAGCCCACACACAGTCAGATTATCTGACAACACGGTCCGATCGGACATTTTCCGTGTGTACAAGGGTTTAGGAATAACTCACTTAAATCTGTCCAAACCAGAGTCTAGTAGACATGCCGGGTATGATAAAATTAGAAAAATGAATCATAAATTATAACATAATAAATAACTATAAAATAATTATAACAAAAAATAATATAATAATAATAAAAATTATTCAATAATGTAATCAAATCAAAAACACTGAAATTTGCTGAGTTGCAGAACTGTCGCTGTCATTAGATTTAGTGTTTGATGACGAACTTCCCCACAAATCGCTATCTTTAAATTCTGGGAGTGATTCTAATTTATTATCGCTGTTTTCTAGTTGGTCTAAAACCACTTTTGATATAAAGAGACACTTTTTGGTTGCTATGGACAACTCCAAATTCCAGGCAGAAAAAACTGTATTTATAATATAAAAGAGCATGCAGGGCACTGGACTGACCACTAGGGACATACATTACTGTAATCTGTAAGATTACAGTGTACTGTATAGCACTGTGTTTTTACTTTTTTGAATTTGGCGCCGTTCTCCGTACCCGTGCGTCGCAGCGCTCGCAGGGAACGGAGCCTGGCGGAACTCTCCTTGTATCCTGCGATGCGATCCCGAGTCTGGCGCGGGGTTACCGCTAATGGTACTGAAATTCCACCCCAGACTCGGGAATACCGCCAGGGAGGTTAAAGAGGAGCTGCACCTAAAAAAAAAATATTAAAAGCCAGCAGCTACTAATATTGCAGCTGCTGACTTTTAATAAAATCACACTTACCTGTCCCAGGTTCCAGCGATGTCGGCGGCAGATGACGAGCGATCGCTCGTCTCGCTGCTGCCACCGCCGCCATCCTCTGTCAGGGAATCGGGAAGTGAAGCATGATGGCTTCACTGCCCGGTTTCCCTACTGCGCATGCGCGAGTCGCGCTGCGCGTCTCTTATGGTCCCCCGCTGTGTCTCTGGGAACTGTGTGTTTCCCAGAACACAACGGGGGGGGGGGGGGGGGGGGCGTCTGCGGGGGTCTGCGGCGGTCTGGCCGGAAGTGGGTGCAGTTACCTGGATTATCCAGGTAACTGCACCCCCCTCCCCCCTGAAAGGTGCCGATTGTGGCACCGGAGGAGGGGAGGGATCAGATTAGCGGAACTTCCCCTTTAGGGTGAAGAACCGCTTTAAGGGCACTTGTAGTGCAAAGTGGATTTGCCTTTAGTAAATAAGCCCCCAATGTCTTAGTCGATGACACCCTGTTCTCTCCCAAATGAATGACGGAGGGTGCATGAGCAGCCAATCAGGTTCTTGATTTGGAGGATATGTAAGGTACCTGCCAGTGCATTCAGTTGTAGCTCCTCACTGTTAATGTCAGTTGGGAAGCTCAATGACTCGGATCGTGCTTTAAACTCTTCTAAATCCATTCTCACTTTGTTTACTTTTTTCAACTTCGCTAGGTGAAAAATCAGAAGGTAAGTCATTTCTTTGTACGGATTTATCAATATGTGATCTGAAGCACTGTAATGCAAAACAGGATATACTGTAAAAGGTGAATTCTAATTTCTAAGCCAAAAATGTAAACTAAATGTCACCCAGATATGTCCTGGTTTTATTCTGTATGTAAGCCTAGGATCTGTTTTCCAGTATCTTTGGTACTATGAATCACTCTGTGCCCTTTTTTTTAAGCAGATCGTTCTTTAGCCACTTTAACCACTCGCTTACCGGGCACTTAAACCCCCTTCCTGCCCAGACCAATTTTCAGCTTTCTGCGCTCTCGCACTTTGAATGACAATTGCGCGGTCATGCTACTTTGTGTACAGTACCCAATTTACATTTTTATCTTTTTTTTTCACAAAAATAGAGCTTTATTTTGGTGGTATTTAATCACCATTTGGGTTTTTATTTTTTGCTAAACAAACAAACAAAATAAAGTTTCATAGTTTGTTAGTTATTGATATTCGCTGGTGAGGTTGCACTGATGGGCACTTATGGGCTACACCGATGGGCACAGATAAGGTGACACTGATAGGCACAGATAATATGGCACTGATGCGCACTGATAAGACAGCACTGATTGTCCCTGATGAGTGACACTGATGGGTGGCACTGACAGATAGCACTAATGGGCAATGATAGGTGGCACTGATGGGCACTGGTAGGTGGCACTGATGGGCACTGGTAGGTGGTATTGATAGGCAGCACTTGTAATGACGCCTGATTAATTTATAGGCGGCACTGTGGGCACTGATAGGTGGCACTGATAGGTGGCACTGTGAAGTGACACTGTGGACACTGATGGGTGGTACTGTGGGCACTGGTAGGTGGCACTGATGGACACTGGTAGGTGGTATTGATACCTGATTAATTACCTGGTGGTAATGACACCTGATTAATTTATAGGCGGCACTGTGGGCACTGATAGGTGGCCCTGTGAAGTGACACTGTGGACACTGATGGGTGGTACTGTGGGCACTGGTAGGTGGCGCTGGTGGGAACTGCTAGTTACCTTCACGATCGGGGCCTATGTCCCTCTCGCAGCCGCTGGTGATCGGCTGATAGCGTGAGGAGGAAAAATAGCTGATTACTGGCTCTGTTTACATCACATGATCAGCTGTCATTGGCTGACAGCTGATCACGTGGTAAGGGGTTCGGGATTGACCCCCTTCTCCGATCTGTGATCAGGCGAGTCTCATAGACTCGCTGATCACAGAGCGTGCCGCATGCACCCTGCTGGTGGTGTTTTTTTTAGCAGACACCCTAGGGAATAAAATGGCGGTCGTTGCAATATTTTATGTCACACTCTATTTGCGCAGCGGTCTTTCAAACACAATTTTTTGGGGGAAAAATACACTTAATGTGGTTGTAAACCCTTTTTAAAAAATCCTGAAAAAAAAAAATCCTGCAAGACAAAGACATAATGAGCTAGTATGCATAGCATACTAGCTCATTATGAATAACTTACCTGAGAATGAAGCCCCCGAAGCGGTCCTCTGTCTTCCTCTTCGCCGCTGCCATAGATCCCGGAGCAACTTCCGTGTCTCGCGGCTCCGGCGCTGTGATTCGCCAGAGCCGCGATGATGTCACTCCCGCGCATGCACACGGGAGCCGGCGCTCGCGGCATATCGCCGCGATCTGTGGCCTGCCCCAGTGCGCATGCGCCGTAGACAGCGGTGGCTGTCTTCGGGCAAATATCTCCTAAACCGTAGATTAAGGCTTACCTGTAGGTCAAAGTTGGTTGTAAGTGTTTACAACCACTTATGAATGAAAAAAAAACCAGTAAAGTTAGCCCATTTTTTTGTAAAATAAGAAAGATGTTGTTATGCCGAGTAAATAGATAAATGTCACGCATTAAAATTACGCACCTTTGTGGAATGGCAACAAACTTTGGTACTTAACCACTTCCCGACCAGCGCACGACGATGTACGTCGACAGAATGGCACGGGCAGGCATATTGGCGTACAGGTACGTCCAATATTCAATGCCGCCCCGCGCTGGTCGGGACCCCCGTGAGTCCAGTCGCGGGACCCGCGGACTCGATCGCCGTGGGCATCCCCGCGATCGTCTCACGGAGCCGCCGTATGGAGGAAATGCTGTTTAAACAACATTTCTCCATTCTGCCTAGCAACTAGTGACGCTGATCTCTGCTCCATGTGATTGGAGCAGAGATCAGTGTTCACTAAATGAAAGCCCAACCCCCCCACAGTTAGTAACACACCCCTAGGAACACTTAACCCCTACACTGCCACCCACTGGTTAACCCTTTCACTGCCATTGTCATTTACACAGGAATCACTGCATTTATATAGCAGTGATTACTGTATAAATGACAATGGTCCCAAAAATGTGTCAAAAATGTCCGATGGGTCCCCCACAATGTCGCAGTCACAATAAAAATCGCTGATCGCCGCCATTACTAGTAAAAAAAATAATAATAAAAAATTATTAATAAAAATGCTATAAAACTATCCCTATTTTGTAAACGCTATAACTTTTGCGCAAACCAATCAATAATCGCTTATTGCGTTTTTTTTTTACCAAAAATATGTATAAGAATACGTATCGGCCTAAACTGAGGGAAAAAAATGTTTTTTTATATATTTTTGGGGGATATTTATTATAACAAAAAGTAAAAAATAATGCGTTTTTTTCAAAATTGACGCTCTATTTCTGTTTATAGCGCAAAAAATAAAAACCGCAGGGGTGATCAAATACCACCAAAAGAAAGCTCTATTTGTGGGAAAAAAAGGACGTCAATTTTGTTTGGGAGCCACGTCGCACGACCGCGCAATTGTCAGTTAAAGCGACGCAGTGCCGAATCTCAAAAAGTGGTCTGGTCTTTGACCAGCAAAATGGTCCGGTCTGCAAGTGGTTAAAAATCTCTATGGGCGAAGCTTTACATTTTTTTTACAAGTTACCAGTTTAGAGTTCCAGAGGAGGTTCTGTGCTAGAATGATTGATCTAGTGATCGTGGCGATACCTTTGAACTCCGTTTACATATGTGGGCGCGTTCACGTCTGCGTGCGAGGTTGGAAGGATGGGGCGCTTTAAAAAAATAAAAAATTCTTATGGGGCGCCTTAAATTTTTTTTTTTTCTTATTTATTTTCATTTTCATTTTAGATTTGTGCACTGTCCCTTTAATGTTTTATTTTTTTATTTTTTTTATCACGTTTATTCCTATTACAAGAAATGTAAACATCCCTAGTAATAGAAATAAGCATGACAGGTCCTCTTTATTGATTGATCTGCCCCCCAAATGCAAACTAAACGTTCTCTAGTTATAGTTAGAAACATTTTTATGTAAACCCAGAATATATTTTTCCAGTATGTTTGGTATCATGCCTCACTGCACACGTTTTTCTCAATGAAATTATTCTTTTTCACTAGGTGAAAAACCAAAAGGTAAGTCATTTCTTTATGTGGATTTATCAATCTGTGATCAGAAGCACCTAAATGAAAAGAGTTAAAAAAAAAAAAAAAAAAAAAGCAAGTAAAGTTAGCACAATTTTTTTGTAAAATTAGAAAGATGATGTTACGCCGAGTAAATAGATACCTACCATGTCAGGCTTTAACCACTTGCCGGCCGCCCTATTACAAATTGACGTCATATGACGTCCTCAGGATTATGAGCCGCTGCGCGCCCCCGGGGGCGCGCATCGCGGCGATCGTTATTGCAGGGTGTCAGTCTGACACCCGGCAACTACGATCTCGGTAAAGAGTCTCCGACGGAGACTCTTTACCACGTGATCAGCCGTATCCAATCACGGCTGATCACAGTGTAAATGGGAAGAGCCGGTGATCGGCTTTTCCTCACTCGCGTCTGTCAGACGCGAGTAGAGGAGAGCCGATCGGCTGCTCCTCTGACAGGGGGGGTCTGTGCTGATCGATTATCAGCACAGCCCCCCCGAGGATGCCCACACTGGACCACCAGGGACACCACCAGACCACCAGGGAAAAGGTAATCCTCCCTAGACCACCAGGGATGCCAGTCAGCACAATGGATGCCAATCAGTGCCCATAATGGATGCCAATCAGTGCCCACAATGGGCATCACTGATTGGCATGCATTATTGTTTGGCACTGATTGGCATCCATTAGTACAGTATAACACCAATGCCGCCTATGAGTGCCCACCTGTGCCGCCTATGAGTGCCCACCTGTGCCGCCAATGAGTGCCCACCTGTGCCGCCAATGAGTGCCCACCTGTGCCGCCTATCAGTGCCCACCCATGCCCATCTGTGCCACCTATCCATGCCCATCTGTGCCGCCTATCCATGCCCATCTCTGCCGCCCATCCATGCCAATCCGTGCCAGCTATCAGTGCCAATTTGTGCCACCTATCAGTGTCCATCCGTGTCGCCCATCCGTGTCGCCTATCAGTGCCGCCTATCAGTGCCGCCTATCAGTGTCCATCAATGCCACCTCATCAGTGCCACTTCATTGGTGCCGCCTTATCAGTGCCCATCAGTGTAGCCCCATCAGTGGCCATCAGTGAAGGAGAAAACGTACTTATTTACAAAGTTTTGAAAACTGAAACAAAAAAAACATTTTTTTTTCAAAATTTTCGGTATTTTTTTATTTGTAGCGCAAAAAATAAAAACCGTAGAGGTGATCAAATACCACCAAAAGAAAGCTCTATTTGTGGGAAAAAAATGATAAAAATTTAATTTGGGTACAGTGTAGCATGACCACGCAATTGTCATTCAAAGTGCGACAGCGCTGAAAGCTCAAAATTGGTCTGGGCAGGAAGGTGTTTAAGTGCCCGGTATTGAAGTGGTTAAAATTGCGCACGCTCGTGGAAAGGTGAAAAACTACAGGTACATAAAAATCTCCGTAGGCGACGCTTTAACATTTTTTACAGGTTACCTGTTTAATATTCCAGGGGAGGTTCTGTGCCAGAATTATTGCTCTCACTCTAGCGATCGTGGCGATACCTCACATGTGTGGTTTGAATCCCGTTTATATATGCGGGCGCGAATTACGCATGCGTTCGCTTCTGCTCGCAAGCCCCGCGGGATGGGGCGCTTTAAAAAAAAAAAAATCTTATTTATTTTCATTTTTTTATTATTTATTTATTTATGACTTTTATTCCTATTACTTGGAATGTACTCATCCCTTGTAATAGAAATAAGTATGAAGGGTCCTCTTTATTGAAAGGTCTGGGGTCAAATGCAAACTAAACGTCATTTAGTTATAGTTAGAAACAGTTTCTAACCACTTGCCAACTGCCGCACGCCGATATACGTCGCCACAATGGCAGCGATGGGCAAATTAGGCGTACCTGTACGTCCCCTTTAAGAGCCGGAGGGATAGCAGGTGCGTGCCTGCCGCATACAGCATGACCGTGCCCGCGTGTTCCGAGGACTCGATGTCCGCCGGTCTCCCGGCGATCGTGTCATAGAGCCTCAGAATGGGAAGTACCTATGTAAACAAGGCATTTCCCCGTTCCGGCTTCTGTCATGACAGAGATCGCAGTCATGTGACTTGAAGCCCACCCCCCCCCCCCCCCCCACAGTTAAAATCACTCCCTAGGACACACTTAACCTCTTCATCGCCCCCTAGTGGTTAACCCCAGTGTCATTTACACAGTAATCAGTGCATTTTTATAGCACTGATCGCTGTATAAATGACAATGGTCCCAAAATAGCGTCAAAAGTGTCCGATGTGTTCGTCATAATGTCACAGTCCCGATAAAAATTGCCATTACTAATAAAATAAAAATGCCATAAAACTATCCCCTGTTTTGTAGACGCTATAACTTTTGCGCAAACCAATCAATATACGCTTATTGCGATTTTTATTTATTTTTAACAAAAAATAGGTATTCACAGCCTATTGCATTAGAGTGTGCACCCCAAAGCTCATATGTGTGCATATACTGTATTTATAGGGCAGTAGGGCAATGGACAGTGTCGGTAGATCAGTGGACAGTGTCAGAAGGGCAGAGATTGGTGTCAGTAGTTTATTTTTTTGATATTTTTTTATTATTACTTTTTTACAATTTTATAATTAAAAAAAAAAAAAAAAAAAGTTTTTACATTTTTTATTACTTTTTTTTTTAATTATTTTTATTTTTTTTAGGAGCGCCATTGGGGGGCTTTTGTGATATATCAGGGGTCTAAACAGACCTCTGATTTCTCACTTTTGAGACAGAGGAAGGGACCAAGGACAGACACTCCCCAGTCCCTTTCTCTGCAGCCAAGCAGCAGGGGAAATGTGCCCAGCACAGGGCGATTAGGGTGTGCTCAGGCACCCCTGGCACACCCTGTGCGCACGCCTATGATAAAAAAGACATATCGGCCTAAACTGAGGGGAAAAAATCGTTTTTTTATATATATATATATATATATATATATATATATATATATATATATTTGCGGGATATTTTTGATAGCAAAAAGTTAAAAATAATGTGTTTTTTTTTCAAAATCGGCGCTCTTTTTTTGTTTATAGCGAAAAAAAACGCATAACATACCACCAAAAGAAAGCTCTATTTATGGGGGCGAAAAAGGATGTTAATTTTGTTTGGGTGCAACGTCGCACAACCGCGCAATTGTCAGTTAAAGTGACGCAGCGCCGAATCGCAAAAAGTGCTCATGTCAAGAAGGGGGGCAAAATCTTCCGGGGCTGAAGCGGTTAAAGTATTTGTAGACCCGGAATATATTTTTCCAGTATGTTTGGTATCATGCCTCACTGCACGCATTTTTCTCAATGAAATGATTCTTTTTCACAAGGTGAAAAACCAAAAGGTAAGTCATTTCTTTATATGGATTAGCAATCTGCGATCAGAAGCACCTACATGAAAAAGGAGTTAAAAAAAAAAAAGAAAAAAAAAAAGCAGTATTTAAAAAATAATAAAAAATAAAAATATAGTTTGATGCTGGATAACACTTTTATCTGCTCAATTTATTTAGATTTTAGAGTTATGTAGCAATTATTATTTCAATTCTGTATACATAAGGGCATTTTCATGTTCGTTTGCCTCCCCTACTTCAGTTCCTCCGTGTATATTTTTTTTTATTTAACTTTTATTATTCTTGTTAAAAATGTAGCAACTGTATATGTGCTCTTACCCACAAGGGGGCACCAAGACCCCAAAGGACTCTCAACGTCCCAAGATTGCTTATCTCTGGGTTAAAGGGCTCTTTATCCAATTGTCAAGATAGGAATATACACTATAGTGTCAAAAGTATTGGGACGCCTGCCTTTACATGCACATGAACTTTAATGGCATCCCAGTCTTAGTCCGTAGGCTTCAATATTGAGTTGGCCCTTTGCAGATATAACAGCTTCAACTCTTCCGGGAAGGCCGTCCACAAGGTTTAGGAGTGTGTCTAGGCCAGTGATGGCGAACCTTGGCACCCCAGATGTTTTGGAACTACATTTCACATGATGCTCTACTACACTGCAGAAGGCACAAGCATCATGGGAAATGTAGTTCCAAAACATCTGGGGTGCCAAGGTTCGCCATCACTGGTCTATGGGAACGTTTGAACATTCTTCCAGAATCGCATTTGTGCTCTGGCAAATGCCACTGGCAGGGAAGGGGTTAAAACTAGGGAGCGATCTCGGGGTTAACTGTGTTCCCTGGGCAAGATTTTTTACTTTTTGCTATAATAAATATCCCCCAAAAATATATCAAAAAATAAATTTCTTCTTCAGTTTAGGCTGATACATATTCTTCTACATATTTTTAGTAAAAAATCGCAATAAGCACTTATTGATTGGTTTAAATTATCTACAAAATAAGGTATAGATTTATGGCGTTTTTTATTATTTTTTGGATTTTTTATTAATGGTGGCGATCATATGACGAATTCAGGTCCGCACTTTGGCCGTCATTCGGCTATAGCGCGGATGTCAAGAGGTTAAGGTGATACTAAAGTCTCATTATTTATAACAAACATGTTATTCTAAGGCCCCTTTCACACTGGGGCGTTTTTCAGGCGCTACAGCGCTAAAAATAGCGCCTTGTATCGCTAGAAAAAAATCTGGCCCCTTTCACTCCAGTGTGAAAGCTGGAGGTGCGCTAGCAGAAGGGTGAAAAAAATCTAAACCGCTCCTACCCATTGAAATCAATGGGGCAGCGCAGCTATACCGCCGGAAAAGTGCCGCTGCAGCGGCGCTTTGCGGGCGGTTTTAACCCTTTTTCGGCCGCTAGCGGGGGTTAAAACCGCCCCTGCTAGCGGCCGCATACCGCCGCTAAAACAACGGTAAATATAGCGGCGCTTTTCTGCCGACGCCCGCACTGTAGGGTTGCCACCTTTTCTTCAAGTCAAACCCGAACACTTTAGCGGCGCACAGCAATTTTTTTTATAGTATAAACTATACATATATTTTGCTACTAAATAACATTTCTAATCATATGAAGTTAATAACAAGAGTTCCCTGTTACATCAGAGTCCACAGAGTTCCTCTTTACATCTGAATTTGCAGAGTTCCCTTTCACTGTAAGCGGGGGGGGGGGGGGGGGGCTCTGCAGACTCTGATGTAAGGGAGAACTCTGGGGACTCTGACATAAGGGATGCACTGGGAACCCTGGTCTAAGGGGGAACACTGAGAACTCTGATGTACGGAGAGGACTCTGATGTAAGGGGAAAGGCTGTGGCCTCTGGTGTAAAGGGGAACTCTGATATAAGGGGTGCTCTGAGAACCCTGATTTGCCTTAGTGTACTTACTCAGAGGCAAGAGAGTGAAGGGGGGAGACTTCAGTCACAGATAGATGGATGGTGAGATGGATGGTGAGCTCACTCACCTCTTGACAGTCAACACCTCTCATCCAGTTGGATCTGAGGCTGCTGGACTTCAAATTTCTGACCCAAATTTTCCTTTTCTGAGGCACAGTGCCAGGGATTGGAGTGTGGGCAGACAAAGAGGGGTAGGGGTGGGGGGGAAGAGGTGCAGATCGAGCCCCTCTCCTCTCTCCTCTCCCCTCTGTATGTGTTTGGGGGGGGTTGTTAATGTTGGCTTTGGGGAGTGTGAAAGAGAGTAACAGACACTCTCAGCTTAGACAACTGCAGCCAGCAAACCCTGCTGGGAAGCCATAGGCCTGTCTAAATAATGTGTCCGGGTTGCAGACAGTCTGAAACCCGGACACATGATTCCAAACCCGAACTGTCCGGGTGAATCCTGGACAGGTGGCAACCCTACCGCACCGCCCCAATGTGAAAGGGGCCTAAGGCCTCATGTACACCGCCGCTGGTAAACGGACATTCGGAGGCAGTTGGCTGCTTTTTTTCAGCTGCCCCTGAACTCATCCAGTGTTACCGTATCTTATGTGTACAGCTGTACATGTACACAGGTTCGTTTTATGTCGTTTTTAGGCAGTTGCGTTTATAGGCCTTTCTTTGAAGGCAAAAAAATTTGTTCAGACGCCAAAGTTTTCCGACGTTTCAGATGCCAAAATGTGTCTAAACGCCCTATTTTTTTTACATTACAACACTTAAAAATTATAGCAAATGATGAAAAAATCACTAAAAATATATATTTTGAAAACCTGTAATGCTTGATAGACCATTTATATACCCCTAATGAGCCCCCATGATCCAATCCAATACACCACTAGCATTGCTGTTAGCCAAAGTAGAATTGGAATTTGGCCTGTATGTTGTTAGATTTGAACTAGATGACCCATCATTGAGCTTGACCCCCCCCGACTTGATCAAACATAGTTGCATAAAATTTAATATCTGGCTTTTTTAATTTCCTCACATATGCTCATTATGGGATCCATAGTAAAAGCACCGAAATTGAGGTAGATACAAGTACGCTGCTGCTCTCTCAGCTGCTGATACTCACTCTGGTCTCACAGAATGGCTGAAATAGTTAAATAATACAGTTTTTTGTGCTTTGGGAGGGTCTTACGAGGTTAACTTAAATAAATGCTCCTAGACGCAAACGCGTCTAAACGCAACTAAACGCGGCATGCAAACGCGGCTAAACGGGCACCTTGTTTCAAGCTGTCAAAATAATCATTCAGAAGAGGTTACATAGTTAGTAAGGTTGAATAAAGACACCAGTCCATCCTGAGTGTCTACAATTGTCCCTGTACATGGCACACTCACATCGGGCCCTACCCTCAAGGAGCCCACAATCCAAGGTCCCCATTTGTATACTAGGGCCAATTTTGGACAGAAGCCAATTAACCTACCAGCATGTCTTTGGAGTGTGGGAGGAAACCGGAGTACCCGGAGGAAACCCACGCAGGCACAGGGAGAACATGAAAACTCCAGGCAGGTAGTGTCGTGGTTGGGATTTGAACCAGCGAACCTTTTTACTGCTAGGGGAGAGTGCTACCCACTACACCACTACGCCGCCCAAAAGGTTGCCTTAGCCTCCCGTGTACATTAGGCCTTACCTCCTCTATTCAGTTGGCTTTGCACAGAGCAGCCTGGATCTTCCTCTTATCGGGTCCCTCTGCGGTGCTCCTGGCCCCTCCCTCCTGTTCAGTGCCCCCCACAGCAACCAGCTTGCTCTGGGGGCACCCGAGCCGCGTCACAACTCCCTGTGTCCATTCAGACACGGAGCCGCGACCCGGCCCTGCCCCCTTTCTCTCCTCATTGGCTGACTGACATTGATTGACAACCAATAGCGCCGTGTTGCTGTCTCAGCCAATGAGGAGGGCAGTCTTGTCCAGCTGAGACACTCCTGCAACATCGTTGGATCTAGTTGGTAAGTGTTAGCCCTTGTACACACGGTCGGACAGTCCGACGGAAAATGTCCGATCGGACCGTGTTGTGTGGGCTACATCGGACTGTTTCCATCGGAATATCCGACGGACAAAGTTTTAGAGCTGGGCTATAAAACTTTCCGACAACATGATCCGATCAGGACTTTGTCCTATCGTTTGTAGAGAATTTCCGATCGGACAAAGTGCCACGCATGCTCAGATCAAATTCCTAGACTGAAGCTATTGGCTACTAGCCTGAACGTAGTCCCGTCGTAACAAAATAACGTCATCATGTTCTGAACGATCGTATTTTCCGACAACTTTGTCTGACCGTGTGTGTGCAACACAAGTTTCGGACAAAATCCGTTGGATTTTGTTGTCGGAATGTCCGACCGTGTGTACAAGGGTTTAGAGGGGGCTGAGGGGGGCTACTGCACACATGCATAGAATGCATTAAGATAAAAAAAAACGTATGCCTTTGCAACCTCTTTCAATAGGGTGCAAAACAGATTAGTGTTTTCAGGGGCCCTGAATTGTCAAAGAGCTACAAGTTGGGCACCATGGGTTTAGAGTAGGGGTCTCAAACATGTGGCCCTCCAGCTGTTGCAGAATTACAATTCTCTTGATGCATTGCAAGGCTGACAGTTACAAGCATGACTCCCAGAGGCGGAGGCATGATGGAACTTGTAGTTCCGGCAACAGCTGGAGGGCCGCCAGTTTGAGAGCCCTGGTGGAGGATATGTAAGGTAGTTGCAGCAGTGGCGGTGCATCCATAAAGGGCGCAGGAGCGCCGCCCCCACTCTCCTGTCACTCTCTTATCACCATAGATAGATTCAAGCATTGCAATCTATCTATGGTTACTGCTGACCCCCCCCTATTCAGGTGCCCGGCCCCTTTTCGGTCACCGGGCACCTGAATTACAGCGGTGGGGGTGTTTTTTTAGGAATCACCTGATTAGAGCTGTAAGCTCTAATAGGCGTCCAAAACAGTGACAAGCGGGCGCAACGATGTGCGTTCCTTGTCACTCAGCAGTATTTTAGCAAACCGAAGGCATTCGCTTTGCTAACATTGTACCGCCCCTTAGCCAATCAGGTGCACAGGTCTGTGTTACCTGTGCCCTGATTGGCTGAAACGACAGGCGCTGTGATTGGGCGCCTATCAGGCGTCCAATCATAGCAGAGGATGAGAGGAGGAGCGGGCAGGAGAAGAAATGGAGGACATTGCTGCTGCCGTCACCCGAGACAAGGTAAGTGCCAGACAGGGGGGCACAGTGGCAGAACTTGGGGCACAGAGATCAGCAGTAGGAGATACAGGGTCTTCTTTGCAGGGACAGCTTCATTTTGAGTCACAAGGAAATCTTGCTCTCAGGCTCTATGCAGTTGATGTTTTTTTTTTTAACTTTATTTTAAATGATTCAGAATGCAACAGGAACACATAGTGAGTGGCACAAACTTTACTGAGAAACATACAAAGAAAGTAAAATGCAATGTACCTGTATCTGCTTTACACTGTATCTGTGCAATTTGGAGGACTTAAAAAAAAGGAGGATTGCTCGAGTGATTTTCAGGAAGGATAAATTGTGAAACCTGTTCATTATGTGCAACAACGCACACTTTTTTCTATGTTTTTTTTTTTTTTTCTATTTTAATTTATAAATGGCCCCATTACATTTTAAGGTCTCTGTTGGTTACAGGAAATAAAGCTTGCCTCACACTGCATATTACTTATGTCTTTTTATACTTACTGGGCAAAGTGGCTGCGTTTTAATGGGCACAGCGGCTGCGTTTTAATGGGCACAGCGGCTGCATTTTGATGGGGCTTTTTTTGTTTGCGCCCCCCCAAAAATATTGAGCACCAGCCGCCACTGAGTTGCAGGTATAGTATCTTTAGCTTATGGCTCCTCTTTGCACATGTCAGTTGGGAAGCACATACGATTCTGACCTTGCTGGTAGATCTCATAAATCCACCCTCACCTTGTCTCCTTTTTTTTTCTACTTCCCTTTAAACAGGCAAAGATAAAAAAGGTAAGCCATTTTTTTTATATCATCAGCAGTATTAAAAATCAAAAAAAGTTTCAAAAAAAGTTTCAAAAAAAGTGAAAGCTTTGTTTTATACGAAAAAAGCTAACTAAATGTCACCCAGTTACAATTTGGATATCTTTTAACCACTTCAGCCCCGGGAAGGTTTTACCCCCTTCCCGACCAGAGCACTTTTTTACAATTTGGCACTGTGTCCCTTTAACTGGTAATTGCGCGGTCATACAATACTGTACCCAAACGAAATTTGCATCCTTTTTTTTCTCCCCACAAATAGAGATTTCTTTTGATGGTATTTGATTGCCTCTGCGATTTTTATTTTTTGAGATATAAATGGAAAAAGACCGAAAATTTTGAAAAAAAAAAGATATTTTCTACTTTTTGTTATAAAAAAAAAATCCAATAAACTAAATTATAGTCATACATTTAGGCCAAAATGTATTCAGCCATATGTCTTTGGTAAAAAAAAAAAATGTCAATAAGCGTATATTTATTGGTTTGCGCAAAGGTTATAGCGTCTACAAACTAGAGTACATTTTCTGGAATTTACACAGCTTTTAGTTTATGACTGCCTATCTCATTTCTTGAGGTGTTAAAATGGCAGGGCAGTACAAACCCCCCCCCCCCCCCCTAATGACCCCATTTTGGAAAGTAGACACCGTAAGGAAATTGCTGAGAGGCATTTGGAGCTCATTGAATATTTAATTTTTTTTGTCCCAAGTGATTGAATAATGACAAAAAAAAAATAAAAAAATCTTACAAAAAGTTGTCACTAAATGATATATTGCTCACACATGCCATAGTTATATGTGGAATTGCACCCCAAAATACATTTTGCCACTTCTCCTGAGTATGGGGATACCACATGTGTGGGGCTTTTTGGGAGCCTACTTCTCCTGAGTACGGGGCCCCGAAAACCAAACACCGCCTTCAGGATTTCTAATGCCGCGTACACACGTAGCCGACTATCCGACGGACTTAGTCTGGCGGACTTCCCGCCAGACTGTCCGTCGGACTTTCCGAACGGGCTACTTGCCCACACACGGCACTTTTTCAGCGGACTAATACGGCGTACTAAGTACGCCGTACTATCCGCCATACTTTTCAAATGAACGGACTCGCCCACACACGCGGAGGAAAGTCCGCTCATTTCGAGCACGTCTCCAGGTAGGCGGGGCCCGCGAAGGAGACAACGCTGGCCCCGCCGCCTGGTATGGACTTAAAGGGGAAACCCATCGCCGAAAAAAATCGGCGTGGGGGTTCCCCCCAGGGTCCACATCAGACCCTTGTCCGAGCACGCTACCTGGCCGGCCAGGAAAGGGGGGGGACGAGTGAGCGCCCCCCCTCCTGAGCCGTACCAGGCCGCGTGCCCTCAACATGGGGGGTGCCTTGAGGAAGGGGAGGCCACGTGGCCCCCCCACCCCAAAGCACCTTGTCCCCATGTTGATGAGGACAAGGGCCTCTTCCCGACAACCCTGGCCGTTGGTTGTCGGGATCTGCGGGCGGGGGGCTTATCGGAATCCGGGAGCCCCCTTTAATAAGGGGGCCCCCGGATACCGGCCCCCCACCCTATGTGAATGAGTATGGGGTACAATGTATCCCTACCCATTCACCTGTAAAATAAAGTACAAAAAAAACACAACACACAAGATAAACTAGTTTATTGCACAGCTTCGGGGGTCTTCCGTCTACTTTCTAAGTCCGCCGTACTTTCGGGTCAAAAATGTATGCCGGAGGCTACACATGGGGGGATTGTTTGGCGGACTTGAGTTTGCCGGACTTTTCCACCCGCTTGTTTGATCGTGTGTACGCGGCATTAGGGCGTAAATTTTTGATTTCACTCCTCACTACCCATCACAGTTTTGAAGGCCATAAAATGCTAAGATGGCACACAACCCCCCCAAATGACCTCATTTTGGAAAGTAGACACCCCAAACTATTTGCTGAGAGGCATGTTGAATCCATGGAATATTTTATATTTTGCCACAAGTTGCGGGAAAATGACAAACTTTTTTTTTATTTTATTTTTTTGCACAAAGTTGTCACTAAATGATATATTGCTCACACATGCTATGGGCATATGTGAAATTACACCCCAAAATACATTCTGCTGCTTCTCCTGAGTACGGGGATACCACATGTGTGGGACTTTTTGGGAGCCTAGCCGCGTACGGGACCCCGAAAACCAAGCACCGCCTTCAGGATTTCTAAGGGTGTATATTTTCAATTTCACTCCTCACTACCTATCAGTTTTGAAGGCCATAAAATGCCAAAATAGCACAAACCCCCCCCCCCCCCCCCAAATGACCCCATTTTGGAAAGTAGACCGGGATTGTCAGGACAGGAGGGACAAACATGATGTTATTAATGCTTGGAGATTTCCTAAATCCATCCTCACTTTGTTTTCTTTTTTTTTATTTCATTTGAACCAGGCAAAAAAGGTAAGTCATTTTTGAAAATATATCTTATGAATCATAGAATTTCCAGATTCATCCTGCAGTGCTATAAAAGTGTATACTTAATAAATTCATATAAAGTGCAAATTTATAAATATATCCAAATAAAATGCTACGTGCAAAAGTGAAAAAATATTTGAATTCATAAATCAAAAAAATTGATCAAACATATCAAATCCAATTCTTAATAAAGTGTTCCATATGCAGGGCACCTTTTCTTTTACTTCTTAACAGATTGACCTCCGCAACATTTAGCCCGAACTCTGCACTCTGTACGCAACACAGCCCTGAACCCTGCACTCTGTACGCAGCACATCCCTGAACCCTGCACTCTGTACGCAGTGCACCCCTGAACCCTGCACTCTGTACACAGTGCACCCCTGAACCCTGCACTCTGTACGCAGCACACCCCTGAACTCTGCACTCTGTACGCAGCACACCCCTGAACCCTGCACTCTGTACGCAGCACACCCCTGAACCCTGCACTCTGTACGCAGCACACCCCTGAACCCTGCACTCTGTACGCAGTGCACCCCTGTACCCTGCACACTGTACGCAGCACACGCCTGTACCCTGCACTCTGTATGCAGCGCACCCCTGAACCCTGCACTCTGTATGCAGGGTATCCCTGAACCCTGCACTCTGTACGCAGCACACCCCTGAACCCTGCACTCTGTACGCAGCGCATCCCTGAACCCTGCACTCTGTACATAGGGCACCCCTGAACCCTGCACTCTGTATGCAGCGCTCCCCTGACCCCTGCACTTTGTACGCAACGTACCCTTGAACACTGCATTCTTTATATAATGCACCTTGAACCTGAAATCTGTATGGGGGGCTCCTGACAGAGGGCGACATCTGGGACAGGGGACAAAAGGGGCACGGACTGTAGCCAGTGGATGATGGAGGGGCGCACAGGGTGGTGCAGGATGTGGAGCCCAGCTGCGGGGAGGAGTGGGAGAAGGAGAAGGAGGAAATCCTCCATGATTGTACAAACCACTGTTCACCCATCACTGATCTACCATCCCTGATCACCAGCTGGGTATGGAGTAGATGAGGGGTCCGGGGGTCTATCCTGTCCATCCTGCCAAGTGATTGCTAAAAGTGGACTGCATGGCTGAAGGGTGGGTAGAAGGATTTTTTTCTACACAGGTGAAAGTGCAATTAGCAAAGTCAAAATTCAAGCCTCACCTCTGCAGCAGATTAGGAAGGTCGTCACTGGGAAGGAAGAAGAGCACACAGAAGCAAGCTTTGGCTCACTTCTTCTTTTTCCAGTTGTGCCCTTCCTAATCTGCTTTTGAAGTGAAGCCTGAAATTGCTCAAACCTCACCTACGCCATGATTGTGTAGGCCTTCTCTCTCAGGTGGTGGTGGTGGGGGGGTGCCGAAATGAATCGTTGCCCTGGGTGAAAGAATGTCTAGCTTTGCCACTGGTGGTGGTTCTTGAAGCAGATCTGCAGATCTGCACCTTCCTAATTTGGGTGCAGTTCGTTCCTTCTATAGTCCTGGTGACCAATTGAGAAGTCAGCCCAGTCCTCCAGGAACCCAAACCCCTCCTTACTACATTAGCTCCTCAGCCACTTGTTTACTTCCCTAATCTCCCTCTGCCTTTCTGGTGTGGCTCGATGTACCGGTAGTATTACTGAGAATACTACCTTGGAGGACCTTTTCCTCAATTTAGCTCCTAAGACCCTAAAATCGTTCTTTAGGACACTCCATCTGCCTCTGTCATTGGTGCCAACGTGCACCATGACAGCTGGGTCTTCCCCAGCCCCTCCAAGTAATCTGTCCAACAGATCCGTGATCTGTGCCAAGCCCGAGCTCCCGGTAGACAGCATACAGTTCGGCACTTCAGGCCTCTCTGTCCTTCTAAGAATTGAGTCCCCTACTACAAGAATCTGCCTTTCTTATCCCTTTTCTTCCCCCCCCACTCTCACTGGACCAGTTCTTCCCCTGACAGCTAGGGGAGTCCCTCATCTGCAGCAGTGCTGGTCCTTGACTGGTTTCACCAATGTCACTCAATGGAGTGTACTTATTGGGATGCTCCAGCCCAGGATCGGCCTCCCTGGCACTTCCCCCTCTATCCCCCTCTATCCTTCCTGGCTGTCACCCATCTACTCTTTCCTAGTGCCTGCACCTTTTTGTCTCCACCCGCCTCTGTGCTGGCCCCTGCCGACACCTGCCGGATACGTTCCTGGCTCTCCAGTATTCGCCCTCCATTGGATTATAAAGGAACGCATACATGCTGCAAGATGTACACCGAGTCACATCTCCACACCCGCCGGGCATCATACCTACTAATTTAACGAGGATTGGGGATTATACCCTGTCCAAATTACCTAACAACTAACTTCCTGACACTACTACTCAAGAATACAATACACAGGTACTCGCCACCTACGTGCACTCGCAGCCTACGTGCACTAGCAGGTCACGTGCACTAGCAGGCCATGTGCACTCGCTGACCACTTGCACTGTCAGACCACTTGCACTGGCAGACCACGTGCATGGGGCTCCTCTTAAAATACACACCAAACTTAAAGGGCCTGGTATGAATTTAGGGGAACTCATGCAGTTTTGTTTTTACACTATCCCCACTGTTTACATTCACCGGTCAGTTTGGAATCCCCAGCTGACAGCTGAAATTTCCCGGTGGTGATGAGTCATTGGTCGCTAGGACACCGGCAGGCGCTGGCTCCCTAACAACCAGGAGGAAGCTGTCCCCTTGAGCAGTGGTAATATTAGCAGTGCTAAATGTGTTGCTTTACCTGGTGGTTTGTTCGGACGAAGGCCCCTTCGTTTGGCCATTTGCACAAGATTCTCCATAGACTGCACACAGTGCAGAAATCTACCTGATATTTTATCCTGCTGGTCGATTGTTCCTTTCAACTCTCATGGTTGAATGTTGTTAAGTCGTTTTTCTTTTAAGAGCGAATGTTAGGAGTTGTTACATTCATCTGGTAAAAGTCAGCAAAGAAACTATTACATGCATATTACAAACATTACAGGAATTATTTGTTACGATTGCACCAATGTTGAGACATTTTCTATGCAAATTTTTTTTTAAAAATCGGCCCCTAGGTGTCAAAGGGCCACAGGTTGGGCACCAGGGGTTTGCAAAATATAAAAGGTAGTTGCAGGCACCTGTGACTCCTCCCTGTATCTGTCATTTATGAAGTACACATGATGTTAACAATACTTGGAGCTCTCCTAAATCTATCCTCTCTTTGTTTCCTTTTTTGTCTTCATTTAAACCAGGAAAAGGCAAGTCTGGTGAGTAATATCTTTATTTGGATTATTCAGCTGGTATACAGTTTTCTTAAGCAAACCATATTTTTTTTAATCTGTTGCAAAGTTTCTTACCTGGAGATCCTGCCAGTATCAGCACTTCCTTTTGCAATGTGACAACGCTAAGCCACTGCTTCGCAATTAGCAGCAGCCTACTCTGCACATTCCCTTACTTGGCCTTTGGGTTGCCTATCCAGCCTCCACATGTCTCCTGCAGATTTAATAGGCAGCCCAACAGACAGCTGAAAGAGCACACTTGGCAGGTAGGGATGAGCTTAATACACACTATATTGTCGAAAGTATTGGGACACACCTACCTTTACACACTCGTGAACTATAATGGCATCGCAGTCTTATTCCGTAGGGTTCAACATTGAGTTGGCCCACCCTTTGCAGCTATAACAACTCTTGTAGGAAGGCTGTCCACAAAATGTAGGAGTGTGTCCAGGGCAGGACTTGGGTTGGTGGGGGCCCCTGGGCTTGAGTCACTTTTGGGCCCTACCTTCTATACATTACCGTATTTATCGGCGTATAACACACGCCGGCGTATAACACGCACCCTAAGTTTAGGAGGGAATTTTGAGGAAAAAAACTTTTAGGAGGGAAGTTTAAGGAAAAAACAATTACATTTAAATGCCCATCAATGCAGCCTCATCAGTGTCCATCTGCAGCCTTGCCCATCCATCTGCAGCCTTGTCCAGTGTCATTGCAGCCTTGTCAGTGTAGCCTTGTCATTTGCAGCCTTGTTATTGCAATCTTGAAGTTTAAAAATCTCGGGTCCTCTCGCCGTCCCGAGCGGAGCCGAGAGTAGCCGAGTGTACTTGGCTTGGCTCACAGTCACGCCCGGTCCCTGTGTTATGTCCATCATAGGGCGGGGCTGGGCGTGACTGTGAGCGGAGCGGAGTGCACTCGGCTATGTATCTCGGTGGGGCCCCCTATTGGGCGGGGCCCATGGGCTTGAGCCCAGTCAAGCCCAATGGTAAGTCCAACCCTGAGTGTGTCTATGGGAATGTTTGACCATTCTTCCAGAAGATCATTTGTGAGGTCAGGCAATGGTGTTGGATGAGAAGGAATATGGTGTGGGGTTGTTTTCAGGGGTTGGAATTTACCTCTTAGTTCCAGTGAAGGGAACTCTTAAGGCATCAGCACACCAAGACATTTTTGACAATTTCATGCTCCCAACTTTGTGGGAGCAGTTTTGGGATGGCCCCTTCCTGTTCCAATATGATTGCGCACCAGTGCACAAAGCAAGGTCCATAAAGACATGGATGAGTGAGTTTGGAGTGAAGGAACTTGACTGGCCTGCACAGAATCCTGACCTCAAAACAATAGAACACCTTTGGGATGAATTAGGAGACTGCGAGCTAGGCCTTCTTGTCCAACATCAGTGCCTGACTTCAAAAATGCGCTTCTGGAAGAATGGTCTAATATTCCCATAGACACACTCCTAAACCTTGTGGACAGATTTCCCAGAAGAGTTGAAGCTGTTATAGCTGGAAATAATTTGGAGAGCCTGGCACATAATTGTACACAAGGATGCCTGTGAGAAAAAAATGTATAAAGATCCGGCCGCTGCTCCAAAACCCGTAAGACAAAATGAGATACGACAAAAATTCAACACAGAGAGCACTGCTCCAGTATATTGGTACACAAACAAGGAAAGTGGAGTAAAAAGTATCAAGTATCAATCTTTAACGATGGATGTATCCATTCATAAACCTAAACAATTGATCAAGTGGAAAATGCCTTGAAAGCCCCAGTCACACCTGAACGTTTTGTGGCTTGAAGCTACAAAACGCTTGAGGGGAAAAAATCTATTATTCTCTATGGAGATGGTTCACATCTCCACTCCAAGTCGCCTGAAGCCCAACGCCTGAAGATCAAACAAGTTCTGGACCCTTTTTTGTCGCTCGAATCGGGTAGATTGGGAGCGTTTTTGGAGCATATTCACCCAGGAAGCAGATGACGACATAGCCACAAATGATGAAACAGATGATCATTTTTCCTATTGGCTAATAAAAAAAACTGCCAAAACGCCGGAAAACGCTGCATGACAACGTGCAAATACACGTGAAAAAGCACCTGAAAAACGCCTGAAAATGCTGCGCTCAGGTGTGAATGGGGCCAAAAGCACAGTTATTCACAGCTAGCATGTCATCCTCTGCAGTCCCGGAGGGATGGATGGCTGTCACATACCATGTGCTTTAAAGGCATTTTCCACTCGATCAATTGTTTAAGTTTATGAATGGATACATCTATCATTAAAGATTGATACTTGATACTTTTTACTCCACTTTCCTTGTTTGTGTACCAATGTACTAGAACAGCGCTCCTTGCGTTGAAGCTGTTATAGCTGCAAAGGGTGGCCCAACTCAATATTGAACCCTATGGACTAAGACTTGGATACCATTAAAGTTCATGTGTGTGTGTGTGAAGTCAGGTGTCCCAATACATTTGACAATATAGTGTACCTGGTTTCAGTTCAGGGCAGGATGGGTAAACATTACTAAAGTTCTGGTTCCAAATCCAAACCCTACTGAAGTCAATGGGAGCTGAATTTAAAGAAAAAACAATAATGTCCGTTCTCTAGAGTAATAGGCAAAGAATTGTCAAACAAATGGTGGGCAGGGGGGAGCTGGGGACTGCCCTGGGGTACAAGACATAAAACCAGGAAAAAAAGCAAGGGGTTCCCCCCAAAAGTTCACACCAGTCCTCAGCCAAGCATGAAGTCTGGCTGGCCATGGAAAGGAAGGAAGCAATTGTGTTCTGCCCCTCCTGAACCATAACAGGTCACTTGCCCTCAACATGGAGGATTACCTTGCCCGAGGGTAATCCCCTGGCAAAACACCTTGTCTCTATGTTGATGAGGACAAAAGCATCCTTCCCACAACCCCGGCCTGGTGGCTGTGGGTGTCTGCCAGAGGAGGGGCTTACTAGAATCTGGAAGGGCTTAGTATGAATTATGGGAACTCCCCATAGCCTGTGGACTCTATAACTTTCACACAGACCAAATAATATACACTGATCTGCGTTATTTTTACCAAAGAAATGTAGTAGTATACATTTTGGTCAAAATTTATGAAGAGAAATTACTTATTAGAAACTAAGAAAAACATATGTTTTTTTTTTTGAATTTTCGGTCTTTTTTTCATTTGTAGTGCAAAAAACTAAAATCCCAGTGGTGATCAAATACCACCAAAAGAAAGCTTTTTTTTTTTTTTCATTTGGGTTTTGTGTTGCATGACCGCGCAATAGCCATTCAAAATGTGAGTGCTGAAAGCTGAAAATTGGCCTGGGTAGGAAGGGGGCGAAAGCGCCCAGTATTGAGGTGGTTAAATTAGTTTCATCCATTTATATTGCAGATTTTTTTTCCAGCCTGCAATTCATTTGTAAAATTTATAATGTGGCTTCTGTATTGAAACCCCTGATATGGAGGATAACTAAACATACGATGAGAAAGGGGAATAGGCAGCACCTTTATCTTTGACCGCCCTATGATTCTGTAATCTGGAAAGTACATATGACCTTAAAGGGGTTGTAAAGGGTTTGCATTCTATGCATTAAGGTGAAAAAACATCTCACAGTGCCGGTCCCCCCAGTCCCCCCGTTTTACTTACCTGACCCCTCGAAAGTCCCGCGTTCGCCCCCGATGTCCTCTTCGCCACTCGACCTGGCCGCTCATTGGCTGGAATGGATGGATTTAAAGCAGCACAGCCATTGGCTCGCGCTGCTGTCAATCACATCCAATGACGCGCTGCACTGGGGGGCGGGGCCGCGTGATACAGCGAGCGGCTATAGCTGCCGGCTGTATCACGGGAGCGCCCCCACAGGTGCTTCTCACCATGTGAGGGAGCTCGCATTGAACGTGAGACGTACTGCGGGAGGAAGCAGAGACAGCCGCCGAGGGACCCCAGAAGAGCAGGTTCGGGGCCACTCTGTGCAAAACTAGCTGCACAGTGGAGGTAAGTATAACATGTTTGTTATTTTAAAAAAATAAAAAAAATACCTTTACAATCCTTTTAACAATGCTTGGAGCTCTCCTATATCAATCCTCACTTTGTCTTCTTTTTCTTTTTCTTCATCAGGCAAACCTAGAGGTGGTAAGTAATTATTTATTTATTTATTTATTTATTTATTTTTTTATACGTATATACCATTCTGCAATCAGCTGCATGGAGGTTGAAAAAAAAAAAGCAAAAGCAGCGTTTCACACAAAAAAAAAAAAAAAAGAAAAAAGAAAAAAAAAAGTGAGCTAAATATCATCCAGCTATAATTTCGATCTATTTTAAAATGTGTGTAAGCCCAAAATATATTTTTCAGTAAATTTGTAAATTTTCTTCAATTCATTCTTTTTGCATAATCCATTGTAATTTTATTTTATTTTTTTTCAACTTTGACCCGTAAAATCACCAGACCAGCATTTCCAGGGTTATGTAGCAATTGTACACGTTATCTCAATTTTTATACCTTTTTAATGAGGATTTTCATATTCACTGGCCAACCCTAGATTCAATTCCTCCATGTAATTAAAGGAAACCTGTCAAAGGTAAGGAATGCACAAACTATCAGAATGTCTAAAGCAGGGTTTCTTAGTCAGAGTTACATAGAACCCCAGGGGTCCTTCAAAGGTTGCTAAGGGGTTTCATGAGCAATTAACAATTAGCAATTTCTGCCTCTCCGATAAGTTTCCACTGACACCATTGATCTTTTTAGCTATCTGTAAGAGGGGAATTCTTCCCAATGACTACGAGTGTAAGGACCATTCTTCCTATTGACCATCAAACCAATGTACAGTATCATGAGTTGAGGATATAGTCCTTTTTAGAGGGGTTCCCTGAGACCAGAAAGTTATTTCAAGGGTTCCTACTTATTGAAAAGTAGAGATGTGCACACCAGAAAAAAATTGTTTTGTTTCATTTCAGTTTCAATCGTTAAATGAATAATTTCATTTCATCATATTCGTTATGTTAGTGATTAGTTTTTGTTATTTGTTTAACATATTTGGATTCGTTTCACATATTTGTTATTTTCCAATCAATTCAAAATTGGCATTTTGAAATTCAAATCTTGAATTTCAGTAGACGGCTATATTCATTCTATTTCACTCTATTCTATTTGAAATTCAAATTTTGGAAGACATATATATATTCTTTCTGTTTTATTCTATAATTGAATTCAAAATTTGAAATTCAAAATTTGAAATTCAAAATTTTGAAATTAAGACGGCTATATGCTTTCTATTTTATTCAAATCTATTTTTTTTCTATTCTATTCTATTCTTTTCTATTCTATTTTTTTCAATTCTATTATTTTTTGTTCTATTCAATTCTATTCTTTTATATTTAACTTTATTCTGTGGTATTCTATTATTCTCTATTATTCTCATTACCAAGCATCTGTCGTTTTATATTGTTGTGATTGATTGATTTAATGCTTTTAAGATCCCAGGAGGATCAAATGTCTTTGTTGTTTTTTATTTAATAAATGACTTTTATGTGTTTTTTCACATCATATCATGAGTTTCTCTGATGCGCTGTTTTTTGATTGTTTAACTTCTATTATTTTATATTCTATTCTATTACTTTATTTTCTATCCTATTCAATTATAATATGTTTTATCCTATATTATTCTTTTATTTTATTTTACATTCTATTATATGCTGTTCTTTAAACCATGCTAAGCAGGACTCAGCATCTTATTTTACTTTTATACCTGTATTTATTGCAATATGTTTCCATTTCTTAAATTCAAATTCATTTTTAAATCCAAATTCATTTTCAAATTGTAATAAATTTTCAAATTCAAATTTGGATAATTCATTTCACTATAATCTATTTTGGATTCGTTGAAATGTGTTACTATTGTAATTCAGAAATTCGGATACATGCAAATCTCCAAATAACAAAAATTTCTCCCGAATTTTGATTTGTAACAAAACTAATTGCACATGTCTATTGAAAAGGTTGAGAAAGGCTGGTCTAAAAAGCAGACAGCAAAGGTTCCTGTAAGATATCCCTTATGTCTTCCATATAGTTTTTAAGGCACCAAGGGGGTTCCACCATCATGCTCCTTGATTTTAGACACTTTTCAGCGCTTTTTTTTTTTTACAAACTGTTGACTCTCCATTGCTGGGCAGTAATGAGACTATGTAAGCTGCTTGCAAGTCATGTAGATCCAGAACTCTCTCCATCTGCATCCTTTAATACAATGTACCACTGTTTTGCTTGCGTCTATCTAGCAAGGTCACTTTGTGGTATAAGCAAGGAAACTGAGACTTCTGCAGTGTGTAAATGTGATTTTACTATACAAAGATGCTGTACAATATTAGGAATACAATAAAAGACTGACAGATATCTATAACAAGCAAATGCCTAGCAAATGAACAGCCCATGGTCTATAACAGTACAAATACACTTAAGAGTTACTTAACTTCGGTTACTGAATGTTCGTGATCTCCATTGGCAACGATTCTCCTTGAGACCAGGCACCTTCTTGTATCATGAGTGGCTTCTGATCTTAAAACATGATGAGCCCTTTCCCAGTCTCTACTGATCCTTATCCTTTATTTGTACAAGTTTGTTGACAAAAGTTAGGCCCCATTCACACCTGAGCGTTTTTTAGCTTGAAGCCTGAAGCTACAAAACGCTGGAGGGGAAAAAAAAATCTATTATTCTCAATGGAGATGGTTCACATCTCCACTCCAAGTCGCCTGAAGCCGAACGCCTGAAGCTCAAACAGGTTCTGGACCCTTTTTTGTAGCTCGAATTGGGCAGATTTGGGTGTCTTTCTTCTTTTTACATTGGTGACCTTTTTCCCTGCACAAAATCGCGGCAAAACGCGGTAAAAAACGCGGTAAAAATCCAGCAATTTAATGCCTGAAAGCGCTATGCTCAGGTGTGAATGAGGTCTTAATGGTTACAAACTTGTTTCCATAACAACCGACTAAGTGCCCGTTCACACTACCGCGACTTGTCAGACGACTTAGTCGCCTGACAAGTCGCGCTCCGTTCTGTACTATGGAACTGTTCTAATAGGAGCAACTCAAGTCGCTCCGACTTAGAAAAAGGTTCCTGTACTATTTTTTGGGGCGACTTCAGGCGACTTGCATTGACTTCTATACAGTAATCGTTTTGCAAGTCGCTGCTGAAGTCGTGTGCAGGTCGCGCCTGTGAGTCGCGCTGCAAGTCGTGTCGCCCCTGTGTGAATGGGCACTAACAGTCATGTGCAATTAGTTTTGTTACAAAATTGAAATTCGGAAGAAAGTTTTGTTATTTGGAGATAAGGATGTATCCGAACTTCCAAATTACAATAGTAACGCATTTCAATGAATCCAAAATAGATTATAATGAAATTAATTATCCAAATTTGAATGTGAAAATGAATTTGGATTAAAAAATGAATTTGAATTTAAGAAATGGAAACATATTGCAATAAATACAGTAAGGTATAAAAGTATATATATATATATATATATATATATATATATATATATATATATATATATATATATATAAGATGCTGAGTAATGCTGCTAACAGTCATTCTTTCAGTTTGAAGGACCCTCTTACCTGCTTACTGTAGCTATAGAGACAATAGCCTATACAAACTGTCAATTGAATACAACGATGGCATCTACGTACCCATTGTATGCAACAGAATTTGTTTGAGAAATATCTGCTCAAGCCAAAAAATTACAGTAATCTGACCGACTACTATTGTAATATTGTCCCATGTAATGTTATGTCTGATTAATATAAAAAAAATCATATTTTAAAGCGGAGGTCCACCCTAAAGTGGACCTTCCGCTCATCGGAACCCTCCCCCCCTCCGGCGCCACAATTGGCACCTTTCAGGGGGGAGGGGGGTGCAGGTACCTGTACAGTACAGGTATCTGCACCCACTTCCGGGATAGCTCTCTCCGGAAAGGGGCGTAGATTACGCCCCTTTCCGAAAGTCCCCCGCTGCCTGCTGGGAAACACACGGATCCCAGAGGCAGCGGGGACCGTCCTTATTGCGCAGTGCGACTCGCGCATGCACAGTAGGGAACCGGGAAATGAAGCCAAAAGGTTCCACTTCCTGATCAAGAGATCGGCTTCGGGTGCCGACATCGCGGGCGCGCTGGACAGGTAAGTGTCACTATTTTAAAAGTCAGCAGCTGCAGTATTTGTAGCTGCTGGCTTTAAAAAAAAAAAAAACGCGGAGTCCCGGCGGACTCCCGCTTTAACAAAAGCAACACAGGCACCAAAGCCTAATTTTGTCAGAGCAACACAGTCAGGTCCCCAGACCACCCATGAGCTATGATGTCACATCATGTGATCCATGCTGGAGGCTGTTTCTTAATCTAATTCCGATAGTAGAGGGACCTGCCTGGGAACTGAACCAAGTCATGGCAGTTATTAGTAAAATTAGAATTTTGACACACACCTTATTCTTCTATAAACCAAAGACAGTAAATTAGTAGCCAATATGTTTATTGATTTGAAGGACATAAAAGATATTTGTAGACACCTTCAGCTCCACCTTTAGTAGCACACATGATATTAACAATGTTTGGAACCCTAAATCCATTGTCACTTTTCTTTTTTATTTGAAACAGTTGACTCTGAAGGTAAATATTTTCTTTATATGGAGTGATTTAAATGTTATCCAGGTATCATTGTATATAATTTTAACATAAATGTAAAGCCATAATCTTTTTTTTTTTTTTTTTTCATTCTGTTGGGTACCATGCCTCATTGTATACAGGTTTCTTGAGCAAATTGTTCTGAGTTTCTTACCCGAAGATCCTGCCATTAACAGTACTTCCTGTAGCAGGCTGACAATGCAAAGCCACTGCTTACAATTAGAGGCAGCCATGTGAATTCCCTAATTCGGCTTTTGGATTTCAATCATGTTTTCCAATGCCTCCTAGACCTAAGCCCACGTACACACGGTCGGAGATTTTGCCCGTCGGATTTAGTCCGACGGATTGTGTCCGAAACTGTTGCATACACACGGTCGGGCCAAGTTGGCGAAAAATCCGATCTTTCAGAACGTGATGGCGTAATTTCGTTACGATGGGACTACATTCAGGCCAGTAGCCAATAGCTTTGATGTAGGAATTTGATCTGAGCATGCGTGGCACTTGGTTCGATCAAAATGCTCTACACATGATCGGATTAGGTCCGTCCGGCCCAGTTGGTCGGGAAATATTTCCAACATGTTGGAAAATTGGGTCAGACGGAGATTCGGATGGAATCAGTCCGATGCATACCACACACAGTCGGATTATCTGACGACACGGTCCGATAAGACTCATTCCGACAGATTCACCGACCGTGTGTACAAGGGCTGATAGGCAACAGACACCTGCAGGTGCTCATATGGCAGGCTGATAATGCTAATGCTACTTGCAAGGCAGTTGCTTAGTGAAAGAAGCTTTGCAGTGACTATACAAAGAATGATTGGTTTAAGAATGCTGTATATAGTGAGGCAAGAAGCCAAACACACTAAAAACAGATTATGTGTTTACTATACTTTTGGCTTCATTTAAAAAAAAAAAAAACTTGCGTGGTCATTCATCCAGTGAACCTGTATGTACATTTGTTGTAGGCAAACTGGGCAAAAAAAATCTTCTTTATGCAATTTTTTTCTTCTGAATTATTTTTCAGGGGCAGTAGTAAAATGTAAATGTTATGGCCACTAGATGGAGCCAAGGAGCATAGGAAATAAGTTTCTGTAACAATAGATACAACATAACAGTTCTAGGGAACGCTAAAGGGAAGAACGCAATAACGAGCTGGGCTGTGTGTGTGTCTGGACCTATCTACAGGACCATCTTTAATATTGATTGGACCCTGGGCAAACATTTTCTCCCCCCCCATGCAATTTCACTTTCCATCTGCTCTGAGACATACAATAAATAGCAGTTAGACTCAAAATCTGTTTACTGAATCAGATCAGGCAGTGATTGCCTGATCTTGCTCACTCGTCCCCACCCCCTTTCCTGACCGGCTGGGTCTGCTATAGACTTTGGGGGGACCCCCACACCGTTTTTTTTGTAGGGGTTCGCCTTTAAATCCATACCAAACCGATGGAGGCGGCGACATTCACTTCCTTCGCTAGTCCCGTCTATAGAATATTTAAAAAAAAGTCAATTACTTTGCTGAGTAACTAATTACTTTTCCAGTCTAGTAACCGAGTTACTAACGCATTTACTTTTTGGGAGAAGTAATTTGTAACTTAACTAATTACTTTTTTAAAGTAAGAGGACTAACACTGCAACCAACCCCCAGTGACTACCACTCTCTGTCTGCTGGCACTTAGAATGTTGTCCCGCAAACTGGAAAATCTCTGTGCAAGGTGGGGCTGAGAGTGCCATGGTCGCAAGGGGGCACAGAATGTGTCCAATGAAAAAGTGCCACCACATCTAAGGACTGGCAAGCTGCAATATCTTATATTTTTGGTTTTGGGTTTAAATATGCTTAACTTACCAACTTCTACCAAAAAAACTGAACGTTTTTTGGAGGAGTGGCCTGTAAAGGTCACCCAGATTCTTCAAACTCATAATCAAGAACTGCACAAAGAGCTCAAAAAGGGAGAATTTTGATTTCTAAAGGAATGCATTCTTGACCTAAATGGTATTTTTATGTATGTGCCTGAAGTTCCCATTTCAAGCACTGTTAGTGATGTCAATGTGAATTATGTTCATTTATTGTGTTTCATTCCAGAGGGACCTGACCATTCTGTTGGGGGTTCAAGCAGTGTAAGTACATAAGGCTTAATTTACTAAGACAGATGAGTTTTTTCACTTATCGTACATACTAAATGAAGGCATTTTATTTATTTTATCTCATATTTTTTTTCCTAATAATGTTTTTTCCAAAAATGTAAATGTCACTAAGATGTGTAACCTTTTTTTCTTAAAGAAGTCAGCACTTTTTAGTTTTGGATATAGTGAGGAAATATTAGAACACCTGTCTGATTTTACTGCTATCCAGGGCTGAGCAAGAAAGATTTACTCACATTCCCTGTGTCACCAAACAGGAAGTGAAGGAAAATCAATCAAATAATGGATTGGATGGTGCTGGAACCTAAATGTAGGCATTGCTTGGTACCTGTTATTCAGTGGCGGTTGGTGTTCAAAATTTGGGGGGGGGGGGGGGGGTGGAAACAAACTAAAAAATTCAGAGAAATACAAAAAAAAAACCCATCAAATGCTGCCATTGTGCTCATCAATTGCAGCCACGTGCCCGTCAAATGCTGCCACTGTGCCATCAATTGCAGCCGCTGTTCCCATCAAATGCTGCCACTGTGCCATCAATTGCAGCCACTGCGCTATCAATTGCAGCCATAGATCAATTGCAGACAGAGAAATTCCCAAGGAACCTCAGGATGTAAATGCTGTAGATGGGTCAGAAGACTGGTGTGCAGCACAGAAAAGTTAAAACCTAGAAAGATTATTTTCCAAGGGTCAGAGTGTGGCTCCAGAAACGCATTGGCTATCAATTGCAGCCACCGTGCCCATCAATTGCAGCCACTGTGCCCATCAATTGCATCCACTGTGCCCATCAAATGCAGCCACTCTGCCATCAAATGCAGCCACTGTGCCCATCAAATGCAGCCACTGTGCCCATCAATTGCAGCTACTGTGCCCATCAAATGCATCCACTGTGCCCATCAATTGCAGCTACTGTGCCCATCAAATGCATCCACTGTGCCCATTAAATGCTACCGCTGTTCCCATTAAATGCTACCGCTGTTCCCATTAAATGCTGCCACTGTGCCCATTAAATGCTGCCACTGTGCCCATCAAATGCAGCCACCGTGCCCATCAAATGCAGCCACCGTGCCCATCAAATGCAGCCACCGTGCCCATCAATTGCAGCCACAGTGCCCATCAATTGCAGCCACTGTGCCCATCAATTGCAGCCACCGTGCCCATCAATTGCAGCCACTGTGCCATCAAATGCAGCCACTGTGACCCCCCCCCCCCCCCCAGTGGCATTTACTGTTATTATTCCATTGGTGCACTTGGGCTGCTTCCATACACAGAGAAATTCCCAAGGAACCTCCGGGTGTAAATGCTGTAGATGGGTCAGAAGACTGGTGTGCAACACAGAAAAGTTAAAACCTAGAAAGATTGTTTTCCAAGGGTCAGAGTGGCTCCAGAAACGCATTGGCTATCAAGTATATTACACATTTTGTGATATACTTGATAGCCAATGCGTTTCTGGAGCCACACTCTAACCCTTCATCAGGGCCCTGGCAAAAAACAACAGCTACTGAAAAAAGGTTAATAGAAGTTATTTTGTGTCTTCTATCTGCTGTCTGTGGTCTTGCTTGGTAGATACACCTGTTTTCTTTTTCTCCTAATGACCACTGGAACAGAGATGGGAAAATCCAAAATTTTACAGCTGTCTCCGGGAAGAATGGGTTAAGGGAAACGTTTTCCAATGAGGACACCTGTTCCGACGACCAGTGCCTAAGAAGGCATTTCCTCACACTTTGGAGAGATTATGGGGTTGATTTACTAAAAGCTTGTAACTCTGTAAGGGCAAATTTCTCTTAGGCCGCGTACACACGCGGGGACTGTTCGCCCAACTTTGTCCGTCAAACAGTTTTGGCAAACAGTCCGCTCAAAATTAGCATGGACGGACATGGCCACACACGACGAACGAACAGTTTGCTGAAACCGTGCGCGATGACGTTAACGGCGCGTACGACGGGACGAAAAATACGACGTCCTATACACTGCATTATAACTTTCGGCGTGTGAATCCTTTCTGAGCATGCGCGGAACTTAGTTTGACGAACAAGCCTACACACGAGCGGACTGTTCGCTGAAACAAGGTTTCAGCGGACAGTTTTTCGGAAATTCCGAAAAACCTTGTTCGTCAAACTGTCCGCTGAAACTGTCCGCTGAAAGCCCACACACGAGCGGACTGTCCGCCCAAACACTGTTCAGCGGACAAAGTTGGGCGAACAGTCCGCCCGTGTGTACGCGGCCTTAGTTTAGTGAATGTGATGCAAATTCACTTTGGAGGGAATACCCAATTGTGTACAAGTAAAATAAAAAAAAAAGAACAAAAATAACAGGTTTTTTTTTTTTTTTTGCTTGCACACGATTGGATGATGGAAGTCACCAAAGCATCACCTTATTCGCTAAAGTAAGTCATAGATGACTCGATTTTCTTTCCTTCCACCATGAATGAAAGGAAAGAAAAGCACTTGATTCCCCAATCAACATAGTCAGCATTGATTGGGGAATTGTATTCTGCCGGGAGGGGGGGGGAGGGGGGAGCCTTCCTGGACACTAGAATACAGTGATTACCACTAGCGGCTGTAGCCGCAGGCAGTAATCGCATGTAGAAAAATCTGACTCGCTGGTTGTACCCAAGTCGATCAATGGATTGACTTGGGTACAATCAGCCTGACCATACATGGATCGAAATTTGCATGTGTGTATGTATATGTCTGGCCAGCTTTAGCTAAGGCAAAATTCCCTTGCAGCAAGAACATTCGATTTGCCTTTAGCAAATCAACCCCTATCGCTGGGGTAAATCTAGAACAGGGGACACAGACAGCAAAAAAAATAAAAAAATTAAGAGGTTTAACTATTTTTTACTGTAGCGAAAATTTTACAAAAGTTTAGACTACAGGAGCACTTTAAATAAAAAATAAAAATAAAAAAACAAGACTGTTAATGACATCTTGCTTGCTTTCATTCTCTCTATTTTTCCTAGGATTCAGTCAGTCTGGAGCGTAAGTTCTTTTCAGTACTGCACATAAACAGAATTTCCAGTTTATATTTATCTTCCCATCTGCCTTTTGCTAATGCTTTCGTATAATAACAGAGAGATTTGAAAAATATGTGCAGAGCTAAAGCGAAAAAGTCTCCGTATATCTAGAGATGTACCATAAATGGTCATGATTCTGCAAGATATCATGAATATACATATGAATCTCACACTAAAAATTAATAAATATTGACCAAATGTGAAAAAGTTGACTAAATATGGAAGTACAAAAAAAGGAGTCCACAAAGTGAAAAATAAGTGTTGAAGTTGATTCAAAGAAGAAGTATTAAGCCTCATACACACGATCGGACTTTCCGACGGGAAATGTGTGATGACAGGCTGTTAACGGAAAATCTGACAATTGTTGTCGGATTTTCCGCCAACAAATGTTGAATGGCAGGCTTTAAAATCTTCCACGGACAAATGTCTGTTGTCGGATTTTCCGAGCGTGTGTACACAAGTCCGTTTGGACAAAAGTCCTAAGCACAAACACGCATGCTCGGAAGCAAGGACGAGCCAGAAGCGGTCGGTCTTGTAAACTGGCGTTCGTAATGGAGAATTAACATTCGTGATGTGGAAAATTATGAAATCTTGAAATGCAGCGCACAATTCTCTTCTTCTATAATGGGATAATAATGAAGCTGCTTTGCTGGTGATACTGATGGAGTTATTGCAAACAAATTTCCAAAGGCTTTTTTTTTTCTAGTGATATCAAGAATAATATTATTATGTTTTTTTTTTATTATTTGGGCAAGTTACCACAACACCATTATCCTGTAGTTATTAAGATCAAAGATACAACTATGTTGGTGTCCCTTGTTAATTTACATTGTATTTTTTTAAATGCAACTGCCTACTCCCAAACTGTCATTTGAAGTAAAACACATAGCCAAGTATTATTCTCCACAATTTTTTTTAATTGTGCATTAAAAAAAAGAAAACAAATACAATTAGCCCTTGTACACACGGTCGGGGATTCCGACGGAATGTGTCAGATCGGACAGTTTTGTCGGATATTCCGACTGTGTGTGGTCTCCATCGGACTGTTTTCCAACTTGTTGGTAAAATTTTCCAACAAAATGCTCCGATCGGACATACTCCGATCATGTGTAGAGAATTCCGATTGGACAAAGTGCCACGCATGCTCAGATCAAATTCCTACATCAAAGCTATTGGCTACTAGCCTGAACATAGTCCCATCGTAACAAAATAATGTCATCACGTTCTGAACGATCAGATTTTCCGACAACTTTGTCCGACCGTGTGTATGCAACAGTTTCGGACAAAATCCGTCAGACAAAATCCGACGGACAAAATCCAACGGATTTGGTTGTCGGAATATCCGACCGTGTGTACAAGGGCTTAGACATGCTATCTGCAAATAGAACTTAACCAAAAAGTACATTCTATGCATCCAAAAATATAGAAAATATACCAAATCAAATCATTATTATTAAAAAAAAAAAAATAATGTCAAAGCAATAACTCCAAGGCCAATAATAAATAACACGTTATCTCCTCCGATTGTGCAACATGTCTGGTTGACGAACGCCCATTTAGAAACGAACTGAAAAGCACAAAATCAAAAGTGCGAAATTAAAAGCACGAATCAACACTCAGCAAACTTCTACTAACACAAAATTAGCAGGAGCCCAAAGAATGGTGCTAAAGGGCTGAAAAACCATGGAGTACGTCACTACGTTCGTATTTGTTGGCCGACAATGCCTTGCTGTTTGTATGCAAGACAAGTTTGGGCCAATGCCCTTTCGGACAAAAGTCCACGGCTTTGTTGGCAAACAATCAGATCATGTGTACGAGGCTTAAGTCCTTCTGGTATCAGTAAAGATCTCATAGGTATCACGTGTGTAACGAAGACAACCGCCACCACCAACTTTGAAAAGGCTTACCGGAAGATATCGACTCAATAAGGCATATGACCAATGAGTCGCTAAGGCTTGTGGTGTATATACACCAATGAGATGGAACTTCCACGCCTCTTACTCCTGGCCAGAATGGGAGATGATCCCTCCGTCCCTTGGATGCCTCAATGTAGTAATGACCCATCAGGGCCGGCAGTCTCAAGCAAAGAGTGGACCCAGTCTTCCTTATGCACTCATACGGCATAACCAAAAAGGAAACAAATGCTCCACATAGTGTAAAGCCGTAAGTGTAAAAAGAGGGGGTTTATTAAAAAGAACACTCACATTTAGTATAATAAAAAATCACTTTAACCACTTCAATACAGGGCATTTTCACCCCCTTCCTGCCCAGGCCAATTTTCAGATTTCAGCACTGTCGCAATTTGAATGACAATTGCGCGGTCATGCAACACTGTACCCAAATTACATTTTTATTATTTTTTTTATCCACAAATAGAGCTTTCTTTTGGTGGTATTTGATCACCTCTGCGGTTTATATTTTTTGCGCTATAAACAAAAGAAGAGTGACAACAAGTTTGAAAAAAACACATTATTTTTCACTTTTTGCTATAATAAATATCCCAATTAAAAAAAAAAAAAAAAAATATATATATATATATATATATATATATATATATATATATATATATATATATATATATATATATATATATTCATCAGTTTAAGCTGATATGTATTCTTCTACATATTTTTGGTAAAAAAATCGTAATAAGCGTATATTGATTGGTTTGCGCAAAAGTTATAGCGTCTACAAAATAGGGGATATATTTATGGCATTTTTAGTTATTTCTTTTTTTTTTTACTAGTAATGGTGGCGATCTGCGATTTTTATTTTAACTGTGATATTGCGGCGGACACATCGGACACTTTTGACACTATTTTGGGACCATTCACATTTATACAATGATCAATAAAAATGCACGTATTACAGTGTAAATGTCACAGGCAGGGAAGGGGTTAACACTAGGGGGCCATCAAGGGGTTAAATATGTTACCTAGGAAGTGATCCTAACTGTAGGGGGAGGGGACTCCCAAGGGGAAGAGACAGATCAGTGTTTCTCTGTACTGGGAACACACAATCGGTCTCCTCTCCCCTGACAGGACATGGATCTGTGTGTTTACACACACAGAGATCCACATTCCGGCTCTGTTACCGGCAATCTCGTGTGCCCGGTGGACATCGCGGCTGCTGGGCATGAGCACCGGCTCCCGAGTGATGCATCGCTCGCCCCCTAGACGGCCTAGAAGCCCAAGATATCATATGACGCTCGCCCAGGATGGGAAGTCCCTGATACGGACGTCATATTACGATGGGCGGAGTATGAAGTGGTTAAGGAGTATTCGAATAGTTTAATGCAATGGCATCAGCAAGGCTCGTCTCAACACGTTTCGTCATATGCCTTATTGAGTCCATGTCACGTACCTGGTAGGAGTCTGATATGACGGGGTCGGCCTCCCTTGTATCTCCAGCCCAAACCACACTGAAGGTGGAACAGATGGTAGCTAGGGCCAGGAGGAACACGAGTGCCTGTAGGTGTTGCTTGCAGAACTTGCAGATGGAGTTGTAAGCTCGGTGGCACAGGCAGGACAACAGGCAGTGTTTGAGCCAGACGAAGAGCAGGAGCAGGGTCTTAAGGATAGCCGGGTTCGGTAACAGGCGGGCAGCGCAGTACAAAGGCATGAGCACAAGCAAGGTCTAATGAAAGCCGAGATCAGGAACCGGTAATCAGGAATGAATCAGAGTCCAGAGGCAAAGTCAGGGAAAGCCAGGATCAGAAACGGGTATCAGGCAGAGTACAACAGGAATCAGAAGATCAGGACACAGCTGAAGACCACTCAGCGCTGTTTGTGAGTCAGGTCACCCTTTAAATAGGCCGTCTGGTGCGAACTGGAGTTAGGGACGTGCTCCTGCACGTGGAGCCTTGGAAGTCCACTGTCGCGCATGTGCACGTGTGTGCCAGAGCAGTCCCCTTTACAAGCGTATTGGAGACTTGGAAGTCTGTTGTTTTTGCCCGTGGGTGCACGCATGCGCACGTGTGTGCGCCAGAGCAGTTCTCTTACAGTCCACATGTTCCGGTAAGCCTTCTCAAAGTTGGTGGCGGTTGTCTTCTTTACACACCTGATTCCTATGAGATCTTTACTGATACCAGAAGGACTTATCCTCCTTCTTAGGATCAACTTCAACACTTATTTTGCACTTTGTGGACTCCTTATTTTAGTCACTTTTTTTCACATTTGGTCAATGTTTATTCATTTTTAGTGTGAGATTCATAGGCATATTCATGGTACCTTGTAGAATCACAACCATTTATGGTACATTTATGGTTTTTTGTTGTTGCACATATTATCCTGTAGATATACGGAGACCTTTTCACTTTAGCGCTGCACATATTTTTTAAAATGCATCTGTCAAAATTTGTCTTTTGCTATGCTGGCTGCTACAAATATTTTGAGGTGTCGGCGCAGTATTCCTTTTTATCTCAGTAACAGAAAGGAACCCGCTCGTTATTAGCAATCTTCATCTCCCATAATTTTAGCCAATCTGCTAAATCAGAAAATAGCAGGAAAACTGGTTTCTAATAAAAATTTAGTTTTCCATTTCAAGGGGACTTCCCTTCTTTTTTTGCAGCTTCAGTTCCCGGTTCCCTGCTGCGCATGCGCGAGTCGCGCTGCGCAATCTGGATGGTTCTTGTTGTCTCTGGGACCCGTGTGTTTCCCAGCAGACAGCGGGGGGGGGGGGGGGGGGGGAAGAGACGTAGACTCCCGTGGGAGTCTATGCCCGGAAGAGGGTGCAAATACCTGTATTATACCAGTATCTGCACCCCCCTCCCCCCTGAAAGGTGCCAAATGTGACACCGGAGGGGGGGAGGTTTCCGAAAAGCGGAGGTTCCATTTTTGTGTGAAGCTCCACTTCAAGTGTGTCCTGGGGAATGATTCAAACCGTGGGAGGATGGGACTGCCTGGGGGAGGAGACTGATTGTTGTTCCTAAGCATTCTTAGGAACAACAGAACAGACAGATCTGTCTGCTTACATTGACAGATCTCTGTTCTGCCCTTCTCCAGAGCAATCGCGTGTAGCTGGCGCCCATCGACACCAACGGCCACGCGCATTGGTTTCCTACGCCACGTGGCAGGCGTGCGCCCCCTGTACTCCTTAAAGTGCCCCGCCGTACAGCTACGGCTATTCGCACAGGAGTGCCATTGTGCCGGGCGGTTGGCAAGCGGTTACACAAAATTATATCTATGATGTAGTCTCCAGCACTGACGGTTTTAGACAGTTGCTGATCCGCCCCCCACCACTGCCATTTCCTCCACTGCTTTTAGGGAAAAGAGACTATGGGGGTCTAGGTATAAAATAAAAAAAATGTGCCGTGCAAATGTCCTAAGCATTCGCACAGGAACAATTAACTATCCCAGTATTGTTTTTAATATGCTTATCTTCTATGATCGGCAGCTCCATCTAGTGCCCATAATACAGTATGTTTCTGAAATACCTCAATAAAGAAAATACTGCATTATGGTCACTAGAAGGAGCTGTTGATCATAGGAGATGAGCAATTCAGGGATAGATCATTTTGCCTGTGTAAATGCTTAAGACACCCACAGAGCAAACTGTTTTATACATAGTCCCCTCGGTATGTTTCTTCTGCCCAAAAACTCTGTTGGCAGCCCTTGAATTTTTGAGGCTTTCTACCGTTTTGGACTATAGGTCCATTTGAGACGACTCCGTCCACATGGTGACAACACTATGCTATTGCAAGTGACCAACTGAACTAGTAAAAAGGCCTTTGGACCTCTTTCCTATTTATTACTGTAAACTCTGGTTTCCGTCCTACTAAATTACCCAACACAGATGAATTAATAACGAGGAATTAGAATCGATCCAAATAAGGGAAATGTATTGATGGAACACCCATGTCAATAATTATATATTGGGCATCTTCATTGGGTATTTGTGGCCTTTTGAAACAGACTGCAGTCACTATCCATAATGGGGAGGGGGGGGGTGGGGTCTGTACCCTTATTGTTATCACAACCTAGACAACTAATTTGTATATATATATTGTATATCTCACAGGTGCATTAGGTTCTGCATCAAAGGTGAGTGCAGTATTAGGGCTGAATATTGTATTTCTTTTTTTTTTTTTTTTTTTTGTAATTCCTTTATTTGCCAAAGAAAGTTACATGTAACAGTCAAAAGAAACAGTGTTTACTGAATGAACAAGAAAAAAAGGTGTACTATAAGAGTACACCTAGGTCAGACTTTGAAGGCATAGGAAACAACGAAGAGGTATGAAAATAAACACTATTTGTTGAAAAATACACGACATGAATAGAACAATACAAAAAAAAAATTAAAATCATGTATACTGGTATATAATGTGCAGTAAGCCCTTGTGTATCTACACGTTTCACCACTAGGCTTCTTCAGGACACAGTCATGGATCTACAGATAGCAAATAAAGAGAACGAACCTCACTGTCTCAAAATAGAACATATAGGTTTTAAATGGTGATATACCACTGTACATTTAAAAATTGATTTTTGTCAACAGGAAATAACCATAATGCAGGGGGATATATACAAACATCCATATATCCACCTGCATACGTGTGATATGCTACCATGATTTTAAATGTTTTTGTATTGTTCTATTCATGTTGTCTATTTTTCAATAGTGTTTATTTTCATATGGTAGCATATCACACATATGCAAGTGGATATATGGATGTTTGTATATATCCACCTGCATTATGGTTATTTCTTGTTGACAAAAATAATTTTTTAAATGTACAGTAGTATATCACCATTTTAAAACCTATATGCGCATCGAGGCCTTCGGGTAAGACTGCGTAGGTTAAGCATTTTAACAAATAAATAAATAAATATGTTATATTTTCAGACAGAGAGGTCCGTTCTCTTTATTTGCTATCTGTAGAACCTCGACTGTATCCTGAGGAAGCCTAACGGTGAAACGCTTAGGGATCACTGCACATTATGTATCAGTATACATGATTTTTAACTTTTTTGTATTGTTCTATTCATGTCATGTATTTTTCAATAAATAATGTTTATATTCATACTTCTTCATTGTTTCCTATGCCTTCAAAGTCTGACCTAGGTGTACTGTTATAGTACACCTTTTTTTCTTGTTCTCTCCCTCAATTTACGGATGTGGCTATGTGAGTGTGGTCCTTTTCTGTTCATTATTCATTTTTACAGAATCTCAAGCCAATAACAGATAGGTAATCAAGGGCAGAGTCAGAAAACAACAGGCCAGAGCACAGAGGATGTGGTCATAATAAGGAATACGTTTGTGTAGATAGAGCTCAGTGCACCACACTGGGGTGTCTATGAGCAAGGAAGACCAATGATAATCTCCTGAACAAGATAGATGATAGAAGTCACAGCATCACCACCATAAGGGAATTGGCTTAAATATCCTCCTTGGGCTGTGTGCACATGTAGTGTCAGGGATGCATGCCAATATGCAACTGTTGTTAGTCAAAAGGCCGTGATCTGGCAGGTGTGTGATATGCTACCAATGGAAGGCTATGAACACACTTTAACCCTTTTGCTTCCACAGACATTAGGTATCCATCAGCAGCTTCCACACACCCCTAGTACATTCCTCCCTCGCACACCCCCAACTTGTTTTCCTAAGCCACGAGCTCCAATCTGGGAACCTGGGCGGGTGCCCCTAGATAGAGGTGAGGAAGACGTTCTCTGATCTCCCCACCTAGTGAGAACCTGGAAGTGAAGCGTATTACATCATTTCCAGATTCAGCTGTCATATTCCCCAATCCGCTATGGTCAGAGAAGATAGTGGAGCTCACTCTACACTCCATTCACTTCCGTGAAGGTGAGAAATCAGGGGTCAAAAGGCCTTTTGGTCCCCTATGTGATAAAACAAATATACAAAAAAAAATAGTTACACTCAAACACTTCAAACCCTCCCTAAAAAAATGTTGGACCCCTCCCCCGACCCCCAGATAAAAATGTAACCACACAAGTCTAGGGAGCCTTTATATGATGTTGATCGGTCTATACACGTTATATATCCCTGCACACCCTAGAGCGGTGATGGAGAACCTTGGCACCCCAGATGTTTTGGAACTACATTTCCCATGAGGCTCAACTACACTGCAGAGTGCATGAGCATCATTGGAAATGTAGTTCCAATACATCTGGGGTGCCAAGGTTCTCCATCACAGCCCTAGAGAAAAAGATAACATTTTAGGCCAATTATTCACACTTATCTCTAAACCAGGGGTCTCAAACTGGCGGCCCTCCAGCTGTTGCAAAACTACAAGTCCCATGGGGCATTGCTAGGCTGACAGTTACAAGCATGACTCCCACAGGCAGAGGCATGATGAGACTTGTAGTTTCACAACAGCTGGAGGGCCGCCAGTTTGAGACCCCTGCTCTAAACTGATGACCTGTAGGGGCTTTTAAAGCGTTGCCTATAAAAAATTTGGTTTACAGAATTTTGTGACCATCTCACTGACGTGCATAATTTTAAGGTTTGACATGTTGGGTATCCATTTACTCAGCACAACCTCATCTTTTGTATTTTACCAAAAAATAATAAAAAAGTAATGTGTTTGTGTGTTCTAAACCTAACTTCAGTGTATTGATTACTGAAATGTTTTGCGCCTGATAAACCTCCACACTAATGCTATTCTCCAGGCTTTCTGCTTTCAGGAAATATATAAATTTTGGAAGGTTTTAGGTAATCTTCAAGCCTAATTTTTTTTTTTTTTTTTTTTTTTTTTAATTTGTGTGCAAAAAAAAATTAAAAAAGCAAAAAAGGTTCTGGCAACAAAACTGTTAAATGAAAACCATTTAAAAACCTGCTAATGGCATCCTGTTACTTTCATTCTCTCTGTTCTTCATAGGAACACGGCAACCCAATCGGTAAGGGCTTTTCATTATCGCAAGTAAACAGAGTTTCCAGTTGCATTTAGCAATTCATCGGCTTTTTGCAAATGACTTTGTGCCTTAAAACATAGAAAACCTACCCATTACCATCTCTACCATGCCAGATTCGGCTCTATTCCAATTGATTCACATAGTGGACATCTACCAAAATATTGGCCAATTTTCTGAAAAAAAAAAAAAGTAAACATAGCCCTGTCCTCCTGGAAATGACCAGTCAAAAAAAACACCAAGCTTGCGTCGTAACTATTTATTACATTGATTTGCAATGCAATTTGAATTGGCGGAAATTTCCAGTTTTCCCGTTTCTCTTGCGACTTTGTGTTTCATTTGTTGTACCATAAAAGATAGACAGGTGCACTGCCGAACAATTTGTTAGTTTTAGTTTCATTCGTTTTTGGTAGGTTTTTCAGGTCATTTGTTATGATCGCAGTTTGTAAATTAAAAAATGTGAAAATGAAAAAATCGGAAAATTTGAAATAAAATCAGAAATTTAAAAAGAATAATTAACTAATAATAAATAACTATTACATTTTAGGTATTGGAATTTCCTTTCAAATTTGGCTGTTAGTGAACATAATGTCCATGAATTTATCCAAAGTTACGAATGATCTTAAAAAATGAATGCCGTATCTAAACAAATGGAATGGAATGATTTAAAATTAGCTAATAACTATAATAATAATAAAAACTTGTTATTATTGTTATTTATTAATGTGTTCCGTTCCATTCATTTAGATGCGGCATTCGTTATTTCAGATAATTTGTATCTTCGGATAAATTCGTAGTGGATATCTACCAAAACATTGACCAATTTTCTGAAACAAAAAAAAAATGTAAACATAGCCCCTCCCTGGAAACAACCTGTCAAAAAAACACCAAGCTTGTGTTGTAACTATTAAGGCCCGTACACACGGTCGGACTTTTTGACAACAAACATGCAAATTAGCTGTTTTGGAGCAACATCCGACTGTGTGTACGCTCCATCGGACAAACTTTTTCTTTTTTCATCTGACTTTTGTTGGCTGTGCGAACGGACAAACTTTCTGGCAACAAAAGTCTGATGGAGCAAAGTCCGACCGTGTGTATGTAAAAGCATCGGACTTTTGTACAAGGTACAAACACGCATGCTCAGAACCAGTGCAAAAGATCAGACTACAATACAGAAGTTCACCAAAGGTGGCGCTGGAGTCATTGAACGTCCTCTTTTGAAGCGGCGTCAGTACGTTGTGACGTCACTACGTTCATGTTTGTTGTCAAAAAGTCCGACCGTGTGTATGCAATACAAACTTGTGGACCACGCCCTTTGTACAAAAGTCCACGGAAAAGTTTGTACAAAGTCCGACCGTGTGTATGAGGCTTTAGGCTCCATGCACACTGAAGCTCAAAAAAGCTTTTTCTGGACGCCAGATTGCTGGCAGAAAACGCTGGTTGAAAAATGTGCTTTTAACAGCGTTTTGTATTAGCGTTTATGAGCGTTTATTAGCGTTAGCGTTTATGGGCTTTTTCAATACAAAATACACAGAGGACACTCCAAAAATCCCAGTGCATTCCAAACTCCCAATGCATTGAAAAATAGAATGCCGAACACTAATTAATGCGTGTTTATGAGCGTTTAATAGCGTTTGCCGTTTTTTGGCGGTGAAAAACGGCACTTTGAACGCAAATTTCTGGCGTTCAGAAAAAAGACCATAAACTTCACTGCTCATTAAAGCTAAAAAACGTCCATGTGTGCATGGACACATAGGCTAACATAGAGTGGAGTTTATGGGCTTTAAAAAAAAAAACGCCCAAACTCCGATAAACTGCAGTTTATGAGCTCCAGTGTGCATGGAGCCTAACATTGATGTGCAATGCAATTTGAGTTTTCCTAATTGGCGGAAATTTCCAGTTTTCCCGTTTCTCTTGCGACTTTGTGTTTAATTTGTCTTACCATAAAAGATAGACATCTGCACTGCCGAAAAATGTTTTTGTTTTCGTTTTAATTCATTTTTTTATTTATTTTTTGTTATTCATTATGATCGCAATCTGTAAATTAAAAAATTTGAAAATTAAAAAATCTGAAAATAAGAAAGAAAATCCGAAAATGAAAAAGAATAACTAACTAACTAATAATAAATAACTATTCAATTTTAGCTATTGGAGTTTCCTTTCAAATTTGGCTGTTAGTGAACATAACGAATACGAATTTTTGGAAGTTACGAATTATCTGAAAAAATGAATGCCGTATCTAAACAAATGGAATGGAATGAATTAATATTGATAACTAACAATAATAATAATAATAAAAACTTGTTATTATTGTTATTATTATTTATTATTAATTTGTACCATTCGTTTAGATGCAGCATTCATTATTTCATAACTTCGGATAAATTCCTAGTGAATATCTACCAAAATATTGGCCAATTTTCTGAAACAAAAAAAAAATGTAAACATAGCCCTCGCCTTAGAAACGACCAGTCAAAAAAAACACCAAGCTTGCGTCGTAACTATTTATTACATTGATTTGGGTTTTCCTGATTGGCAGACATTTCCAGTTTTCCTGTTTCTCTTGCGACTTTGTGTTTAATTTGTCTTACCATAAAAGATAGACATGTGCACTGCCCAAAAATGTGTTGTTTTCGTTTCATTCGTTTTTTTTTTTTGTTTTTCAGGTCATTCGTTATGATCGCAATTCGTAAATTCGTAAATTAGAACATTAAAAAATGTGAAAATCCGAAAATAAAAAAGAAAATCAGAAAATTCCAAAAGAATAACTAACTAATTAATAATAAATAACTATTACATTTTAGGTAATGGAATTTCTTGTAAAATTTGGCTGTTAGTGAACATAACGAATATGAATTTAGCCAAAGTTACGAATTATCTGAAAAAATTAATGACGGATCTAAATGAATGGAATGAATTAATAATAATAAATAACAATAATAATAATAATAAAAACGTGTTATTATTGTTATTATTATTATTATTATTATTATTATTTATTATTCATTTGTTCTGTTCCATTCGTTTAGATGCAGCATTCGTTATTTCAGAAAATCCGTAGCTTTGGATAAATTCATATTCGTTGCGTTCACTAACAGACAAATTTGAAAGGAAATTGCAATTTCCAATAAAACAGACTACAAAGTTTAAGAATAGAATGGAATAAAATAGAATAAAACAAAATGGAATATAAAATAATAGAATACTCTGGTATTTTCATTAGTTCGCAGTCACCATTCATAATGATGGGGAGGGGATTCTGTTCCCAAAATGTTATCACAACCCGACCCGTGACTAATTTATATCTATTGTTTACGTCATAGAGCCAGCTCCTGGACAGGAAAATGTGAGTAAAGTGTTAGGGCTAAATAATTGTAATAGAATTTCATAATAAATCACCCACAATGGGGGTTTTGGTGGTTGTTTGATTCTCCTGAAGACGCTTGTATATATGTATGAATTTTATTCATGTTTACAGTTTAGCTGCTTCAAAGACCGGCAAAACTTGAAAACAATCCCATTTTTAGTGGGGCTGCATCTGCCCTGCATTGGGTACTTGCTTGTTGAGTTTAGGGGAGAGTAAAAGCACTTTAATTTACCAGATCATCCAGCAGGTGGCGCTCCTCCATGCTCCAGCATTAGGGATCCTGCATCAATGTCTTGACAATGTAAGGACCTTAGATGGCTGGAGTGTGGGGGATTGTTTTTTTTTTTTGGGGGGGGGGGGGGGAGGTTGGGAAGTGTAAGTGGCTGGGTGTAACTTACATTTTTTTACCGTTTTTTTTTTTTACCAAACCTTAGTTTTTTCTTACCTTAGTTGGGTCTCCTATGTGATAACATTTTGATGTCACAGGTTCTATTTAATGAGAAATCAGTAGTCTATTAGACTTATACTGAAGCTAATGGAGTACAGATCATGTTCCATAAGCTTCTTCCTGACCACAGTGGCTGAGGGAACTGACATTCAAACCTGGAAGGGATGAAGTTCACATTCCTTCCATGTTCATTCTAGATAAGGAAGATCAGCAAGCGGACGTTCATTGGTTTCCCTTCCCTCTACCCGGCAGCACTCGCCGTGCCCGTCACACGTCCACAGATGGTGGGAGTGTGTGTGTGGGGGGCAAATATTCCAATGTTCCATATGTTGTGTCAAACACAAGGCCCTGGGCCAAATCCGGCCCGCCAGACCATTTCATGTGGCCCTCGCAACTCTCCTACCACTGCAACAGCCCCCCTTCGTCACTGCTCCCACCTTGTCTCAGCAGTCGACAGAAGAGAGGAGAACAGAACTTCTCCTACAGATTCTGCTCCTCTCTGTGCAGCTGCAGAGAGGCTCATCACTGCCCCCCCCCCCCCCCCAACTTAGCAGTCAGCATCAGAGAGGAGGACAGAACTCCTCCTATAGATCTTGCACCTCCCTGCCCAGCAGCACCCCCTCATCTCTGCCTCTCCTGGTCTTAGCATTCAGCAGATTCTGGCAGCTGATTCCAGCCCTTCTCTGGCCCTCCTCCAGACCCTGCACTTTCTGCTTCCCACCTCTGCCCCCAGCTTCTTTCTGGCAACAGCACAAGGAAAAAGGGGGTGCACTGTGATGAAAGGGAGGGTGGGGGACTCCTGGCTTCTAATGGGGGGGACTTGACATCTTGTCTTACAGATACAACCAGCCCTTTCAGGGCAACCAACCATAATGCCGATGCGGCCCGTGATGAAATTGAGTTTGACACCATTGGTGTTAGCTGTACATCTGGTAGCCAACAGGCAGCTTGGGGACCCTGAGCTTACAGTTGGGATAGCAGAGCCTGGGAAATGTGGCAGGGGCGTGGGTGGGGGATAAATGTACTGGGGATGTGTGCAAGTGATCGGGCAGCTGTATATCTGACAGCCGACAGCCAGATTTAAGGTCCCTGGCCTGCAGGTGCGATAGTGGAGCATGGGAAATATGGTGGGGGGTCATGGGGGGCACATGGGGTCCATGGAAGCGTTGCCTATAGAAAATTTGGGATACAGAACTTTGTCACCATTTCACCAGTGGCGACCGGTGCACTGCGGGCGCCCCCCCCCCTCCATGCGCCCGGCTCCTTTCAGGACACCGGACACATGGATTCCTATGGCTGGGGGTGGGAGGAGGTGGTACTCTTTGAAGCACCTGATTAGATCCAAAGGCTCTAATAGGCTTCAAAATAGGGTGGGCTCTGGGAGCAGAGAGTGAGACCTGATCCTCCCCAATTGTGTGACAATAGCGAATTCATAAATTTTCACTATTTTCACACTAACCTTCCTCCCCGCCAATCAGGAGGCAGGGCGTCAGGCCTGTTTCCTGATCTGCCAAAGAGCCAGGCCACCCTATTGGATGCCTGGAGCTTAGGAAGAGGAGCAGAGGAGACACACGCTGTAGCAGAGGTCGCTCTTGTGCACTTGGAGAGGAGCTGCTGCCTGGTGCAGCAGTAAGTGCCGGGGGTCTGTCAGAGGGGGTTGGGGGTGCTGCATATGCTGGACACAGTGGTTTCATATGCTGGACACAGTGGTTTCATATGCTGGGTACAGTGGTTGCATATGATGGGCACAGGGGCTGCATTTGATGGGCACAGTGGCTGCATTTGGTGGGCACAGTGGCTGCATTTGGTGGGCACAGTGGCTGCATTTGGTGGGCACAGTGGCTGCATTTGGTGGGCACAGTGGCTGTATTTGGTGGGCACAGTGCACATGATGGGCACAGTGGCTGCATATGCTGGGCACAGGGGCTGTATATGATGGGCACAGGGGCTGCATTTGATGGGCACAGTGGCTGTATTTGGTGGGCACAGTGAACATGATGGGAACAGTGGCTGCATATGCTGGGCACAGGGGCTGTATATGATTGGCACAGGGGCTGCATTTGATGGGCACAGGGGCTGCATTTGATGGGCAAGATGGCTGCATATGATGGACACAGTGGCTGCATATTATAGGCACAGTGGATGCAATTGATGTTTTTTTTTAAAGTATTTTTCAGTTTGTTTGCGCCCCCCCAAACATTTGGAGCACCAGATTCCTCTGCATTTCACTGATGTGCACAATTTTAAGGTTTGACATGTTGGGTATCTATTTACTCACCACAACCTCATCTTTTATATGTTACCAAAAATAATAAAAAAACAATGGGTTTATTTGTTCTAAACGTAACCACTTTCTGCCCGCCATATAGCAAAATGACGGTGGCAAAGTGGTTTCAATATCCTGACTGGGCGTCATATGACGTCTTCAGGATATTGAGCCGCTGCGCAAACCCCCGGGGGCGCGCATCACGGTTATCGTCGATCTAGATAAAGAGTCCCTGAAGGAGACTCTTTACCACGTGATCAGCCATGTCCAATCACGGCTGATCACAGCGTAAACAGGAAGAGTCGGTGATCGGCTTTTCCTCATTTGCGTCTGTCAGACGTGAGTAGAGGAGAGCTGATCGGCTGCTCATTTGACAGGGGGGCCTGTGCTGATCGATTATCAGCGCAGCCCCCCCAAGGATGCCCACGCTGGACCACCAGGCATGCCACTAGGGTCACCAGGGATTTCGCCACCAGGTATGCCACCCTAGACCACCAGGGATGTCAAAAAGTGCCCACAATGGATGCCAATCAGTGCCCAAAATGGATGCCAATTAGTGCTCACAATGGGCATCACTGATTGGCAGGCATTATTGTTTGGCACTGATTGGCATCCATCAGTGACATACATTACAGTACATCAGTGCCACCTATCAGTGCCCATCCGTGCCACCTATCAGTGCCCATCCGTGCCACATATCAGTGCCGCCTATCAGTGTCCATCAGTGCCGCCTATCAGTGCCCCATTAGTGCTGCATATTAGTGCCCATCATCAGTGCTCATCAGTGCCACCTCATCGGTGCCATTTTATTGGTGCCACCTCATCAGTGCCACCTCATTGGTGCCACCTCATCGGTGCCCATCAGTGTCGCCTTATCAGTGCCCGTCAATGCAGCCCCATCAGTGCCCATCAGTGAAGGAGAAAACGTACTTATTTACAAAGTTTTGTAAATGAAACAAAAAAAAACATTTTATTTCAAACTTTTCAGTCTTTTTTTTATTTGGTTAGCAGAAAATAAAAATCCCAGAGGTGACGAAATACCACCAAAATAAAGCTCTATTTGTGGGAACAAAATGATAAAAATTCTGTTTGGGTACAGTGTTGTATGACCGCGCAATTGTCATTCAAATTGTGACAGCGCTGAAAGCTGAAAATTGGTCTGGGCAGGAAGGGGGTATAAGTGCCCGGGATTGAAGTGATTAACTTCAGTGTATTGATTAATGAAATTTTGCGCCTGATAAACCTTCACACTAATGCTATTCTCCAGACTTTCTGCTTTCAAAAAATATATAACTTTTGGAAGGTTTTAGGTAATCTTCAAGCCTAATGCTGCGTACACACGACCGGACTTTCCGGCAGACTAGGTCCTACGGTCTTCCCAACGGACTTTTCGGCGGAGTTCCGACAGACTTTCCGAACAAATGGACTTGGCCACACACAATCACACCAAAGTCTGACGGATTTGAATGTGATGACGTACGACCGGACTAGAATAAGGAAGTTCAATAGCCAGTAGCCAATAGCTGCCCTAGCGTCGTTGTTGGCCCGTCAGACCTGCATACAGAGGAGCGGTTTTCTCGATAGGAACTGGTCCTGGGCGGAGTTCCGGCGGAAAGATTTGAAACATGTTCTATTTCTAAAGTCTGTCAGATTTTTCGACAGAAAAGGTCAGATGAAGCCCACACACGATCGAATTGTCTGACGGATTTGTTTTGTCGGAACTTTGCTGTAGAAAAGTCCGGTCGTGTGTACGTGGCATAAAAGTTCTTTTTTTAAACATGTGTGCAAAAAAAAAAAAAAATGCAAAAACGGTACTGCCAGCAAAACATTAAATGAAAACCATTGAAAAACCTGCTAATGGCATCCTGTTCCTTTCATTCTCTCTGTTCTTCATAGGAACACGGCAACCCAAACGGTAATTATTATACCTTTTCATTATCGCAAGTAAACAGAGTTTCCAGTGGCATTTAGCAATTCATCGGCTTTTTGCAAATGACTTTGTGTCTTAATACATAGAGAACCTACCCGTTACCATCTCTACCATGCCAGATTCGGCTCTATTCCAGTTGATTCACGTAGTGGACATCTACCAAAATATTGGCCAATTTTCTGAAATAAAAACAAAAAATGTAAACATAGCCCTCCGCCTCACCCCCCCCTTCCCTCCCGGAAACAACCAGTCAAAAAAACCACCAAGCTTGGGTCATAACTATTTATTACATTGACCGTAACTAATTTCTATCTATTGTTTACGTCACAGAACCAGCTCCCGGACAGGAAAATGTGAGTAAAGTGTTAGGGCTAAATATTGTAATAGAATTTCATATTAAATCCCCCCCAGTAGTTTGATTCTCCTGAAGACGCTTGTATATATGTGTGAATTTTATTCAAGTTTACAGTTTAGCTGCTTCAAAGACCGGCAAAACTTGAAAACAATCCCATTTTTAGTGTGGCTGCACCTGCCCTGCATGGGGTACTTGCTTGTTTAGTGTAGGGGAGAGTAAAAGCACTTTCATTTACCAGATCATCCAGCAGGTGGCGCTCCTCCATGCTCCAGCATTAGGGATCCTGCATCAATGTCTTGACAATGTAAGGACCGTAGATGGCTGGAGTGTGGGGAATTGTTTTTTTTTTGGGGGGGGGGGGGGGTTGGGAAGTGTAAATGGCTGGGAGTAACTTACATTTTTTTACCCTTTTTATTTTTTTTACCAAACCTTAGTTTTTGGGTCTCCTATGTGATAAAATGTTGATATCACAGGTTCATTTAATGAGAAATGATTGGTTTCCCTCCCCTCTACCCAGAAGCACTCGCCGTACCCGTCACAGGTCCACAGATGGTGGGAGTGTGTGTGGGGGACAAATGTTCCAAATGTTGTGTCAAACACAAGGCCCTGGGCCAAATACGGCCTGCCAGACCATTTCATGTGGCCCTCGCAACTCTCCTACCACTGCAATAGCCCCCCTTCGTCTCTGCTCCCACCTTGTCTCAGCAGTCGACAGCAGAGAGGAGAACAGAACTCCTTCTACAGATTCTTCTCCTCTATTTGCAGCTGCAGAGAGGCTCATCTTTGCCCCCCCCCCCCCCGTCCTTAACAGTCAGCAGCAGAGAGGAGGACAGAACTCCTCCTACAGATCTTGCACCTCCCTTTCCAGCCGCACCCCCTTGTCTCCGCCTCCCCTGGTCTTAGCATTCAGCAGATTCTGGCAGCTGATTCCAGCCCTTCTCTGGCCCTCCTCCAGACCCTGCACTTTCTGCTTGCCAGCTCTGCCCTCAGCTTCTTTCTGGCAACAGAACAAGGTAAAGTGGGTGCACTGCGATGAAAGGGAGGGTGGGGGACTCCTGACTTCTAATGGGGGGGGGACTTGACATCTTGTCTTGCAGATACAACCAGCCCTTTCAGGCCAACCAACCATAATGCTGATGCAGCCCATGATAAAATTGAGCTTGACACCCCTGGTGTTAGCTGTACATCTGGTAGCCAACAGGCAGCTTGGGGACCCTGAGCTTACAGTTGGGATAGTGGAGCCTGAGAAATGTTTGTGCAAGTGATCAGGCAGCTGTATATCTGACAGCCGACAGCCGGCTTTAAGGTCCCTGGCCTGCAGGTGCGATAGTGGAGCTTGGGAAATATGGTGGGGGGTCATGGGGGGGCCCACTACCAGAGGTCCTTGGAAGTGTTGCCTATAGAAAATTTGGGATACAGAAGTTTGTCACCATTTCACCAGTGGGGTCCCGTGCACTGCGGGCGCGCTCCCCTATCCATGCACCTGGCCCCTTTCAGGACGCTGGACGCATGAATTCCTATGGCGGGGGGCAGGAGGGAGTGGTACTCTTTGCAGCACCTGATTATATCCAAAGGCTCTAATAGGCTTCAAAATAGGGTGGGCTCGGGGAGCAGAGAGTGCGCCCTGATCCCACCCAATTGTGTGACGATAGCGAATTCATTAATTTTTCACTATTTTCACACTAACCTTCCTCCCCGCCAATCAGGAGGCAGGGCGTCAGACCTGTTTCCTGATCGGCCAAAAAGCCAGGCCACCCTATTGGATGCCTGGAGCTTAGGAAGTGGAGCGGAGGAGACACAAGCTGGCTGTTGGCTACCAGAGGAGACACACGCTGTAGCAGAGGTGGCCGCCGCTCTGATGCACTGTCTTGGAGAGGAGCTGCTGCCTGGTGCAGCGGTAAGTGCCAGGGGTCTGTCAGAGCTGCGCGTGGGGGGGGGGGGGGGTTGGGGGTGCTGCATATGCTGGGCACAGTTGTGGCATATGCTGAGCACAGTGGTTGCATATGCTGGGCACAGTGGCTTCATTTGATGGGCACAGTGGCTGCATTTGGTGGGCACAGTGGCTGCATTTGGTGGGCACAGTGCACATGATGGGCACAGTGGCTGCATATGCTGGGCACAGTGTCTGCATTTCATGGGCACAATGGCTGCATTTGGTGGGCACAGTGCCCATGATGGGCACAGTGACTGCATATGCTGGGCACAGGGGCTGCATATGATGGGCACAGGGGCTGCATTTGATGGCACAGAGGCTACATTTGATGGGCAAGGTGGCTGCATTTGATAGGCACAGTGGCTCCATATGATGGACACAGTGGCTGCATTTGCTGGCACAGTGGATGCAATTGATATTTTTATTTTCAAAGTATTTTTCAGTTTGTTTGCGCCCCCCCAAAAAATTTTGAGCACCAGCCGCCACTGCATTTCACTGACGTGCACAATTTTAAGGTTTGACATGTTGGGTATCTATTTATTTAGCACAACCTCATCTTTTGTATGTTACCAAAAATAATAAAAAAGTGATGTGTTTGTGTGTTCTAAACTTAACCACTTGCTGCCCGCCATATAGCAAAATGATGGCGGCAAAGTGGTTTCAATATCCTGACCAAGCGTCATATCACGTCTTCAGGATATCAAGGTACGGGTACACGCATCGTGGTGATCGTAAGTAAAGAGTCTCTGAAGGAGACTCTTTACCACATGATCAGCCATGCCCAATCACGGCTGATCACAGCGTAAACAGGAAGAGCCAGTGATCGGCTTTTCCTCATTTGCGTCTGTCAGATGTGCGTAGAGGAGAGACGATCAGCTGCTCATTTGACAGGGGGGTCTGTGTTGAAGCGATTATTAGCGCAGCCTCCCCCAAGGATGCCCACACTGGACCACCAGGGACGCCACTAGCACCACCAGGTATGCCACCCTAGACCACCAGGGATGCCAATCAGTGCCCAAAATGGATGCCAATCAGTGCTCACAATGGGCATCATTGATTGGCAGGTATTATTGTTTAGCACTGATTGGCATCCATCAGTGACATACATTACAGTACATCAGTGCCACCTATTGGTGCCCATCCATACCACTTATCAGTGCCCATCCGTACTGCCTATCAGTGCCCATCCGTGCCATATATCAGTGCCACCTATCAGTGTCCATCAGTGCTGCCTATCAGTGGCCCATCAGTACCGCATATTAGTACCCATCATCAGTGCTCATCAGTACCACCTCATTGGTGCCACCTCATCGGTGCCCATCAGTGCTGCCTTATCAGTGCCAGTCAGTGCAACCTCATCAGTACCCATCAGTGAAGGAGAAAATGTACTTGTTTACAACGTTTTGTAAATGAAACAAAAAAAAAAATTTTCCAAACTTTTTGGTCTTTTGTTATTTGTTTAGCAGAAAATAAAAATCCCAGAGGTGATCAAATACCACCAAAAGAAAGCTCTGTTTGTGGCAACAAAATTATAAAAATTCTGTTTGGGTACAGTGTTGTATGACCGCGCAATTATCATTCAAACTGTGACAGCGCTGAAAACTGAAAATTGGTCTGGGCAGGAAGGGGGTATAAGTGCCCGGGATTGAAGTGGTTAACTTCAGTGTATTGATTACTGAAATTTTGCGCCTGATAAACCTTCACACTAATGCTATTCTCCAGACTTTCTGCTTTCAGGAAATATATAACTTTTGGAAGGTTTTAGGTAATCTTCAAGCCTAATGCCGCGTACACATTACCGGACTTCCCGGCAAACTATGTCCGACGGTCTTCCCGACGGACTTTCGGTGGAGTTCTCGGACTTTCCGAACAGACTTGGCCACACACAATCACACCAAATTCCGATGGATTTGAACGTGATGATGTACGACCAGACTAGAATAAGGAAGTTCAATAGCCAGCAGCCAATAGCTACCCTCGTATTATTGTTGGCTGTCGGACCTGCATACAGAGGACCGCTTTTCTCTATAGCTACTGGTTCCAGGCGGAGTTCCGGCGGAAAGATTTGAAACATGTTCTATTTCTAAAGTCCGTCAGATTTCTCGACAGAAAAGATCCGATGGAGCCCACACATGATCGAATTGTCTGATGGATTCGTTCCGTCGGAACTTTGCTGTCAAAAAGTTCGGTCGTGTGTACGTGGCATAAAAGTTATTTTTTTAAACGTGTGCAAAAAAAAAAAAAATGCAAAAATGGTTCTGACAGCAAAAACGTTAAATGAAAACCATTTAAAAACCTGCTAATGGCACCCTGTTCCTTTCATCCTCTCTGTTCTTCATAGGAACACGGCAACCCAAACGGTAATTATTATACCTTTTCATTATCGCAAGTAAACAGTGTTTCCAGTTGCATTTAGCAATTCATCGGCTTTTTGCAAATGACTTTGTGTCTTAATCCATAGAGAACCTACCCGTTACCATCTCTACCATGCCAGATTCGGCTCTATTCCAGTTGATTCACGTAGTGGACATCTACCAAAATATTGGCCAATTTTCTGAAACAAAAACAAAAAATGTAAACATAGCCCTCCGCCCCCTCCCAGAAACGACCAGTCAAAAAAAAAAAAACACCAAGCTTGCTTCGTAACTATTTATTACATTGACCGTAACTAATTTCTATCTATTGTTTATGTCACAGAACCAGCTCCCGGACAGGAAAATGTGAGTAAAGTGTTAGGGCTAAATATTGTAATAGCATTTCATATTAAATCCCCCCCAATAGTTTTGGTGGTTGTTTGATTCTCCTGAAGACGCTTGTATATATGTGTGAATTTTATTCATGTTTACAGTTTAGCTGCTTCAGAGGCCGGCAAAACTTGAAAACAATCCCATTTTTAGTGGGGCTGCACCCGCCCTGCATGGGGTACTTGCTTGTTTAGTCTAGGGGAGAGTAAAAGCACTTTCATTTACCAGATCATCCAGCAGGTGGCGCTCCTCCATGCTCCAGCATTAGGGATCCTGCATCAATGTCTTGACAATGTAAGGACCTTAGATGGCTGGAGTGTGGGGGATTGTCTTTTTTGGGGGGGAGGTTGGGAAGTGTAAGTGGCTGCGTGTAACTTACATTTTTTTTCCTTTTTTATTTTTACCAAACCTTAATTTTTGGGTCCCCTATGTGATAAAATTTTGATGTCACAGGTTCTATTTAATGAGAAATCAGTAGTCTATTAGACTTCCACTGAAGATAATGAAGCACAGATCATGTTCCATAAGCTTCGTCCTGACCACAGTGGCTGAGGGAACTGACATTCAAACCTGGAAGGGATGAAGTTCACATTCCTTCCATGTTCATTCTAGATAAGGAAGATCAACAAACGGATGTTCAGTGGTTTCCCTTCCCTCTACCCGGCAGCACTCGCCGTGCCCGTCACAGGTCCACAGATGAGAGCACAGCGCTGGGATCCATGATGGGAGCGTGTGGGGGGCAAATGTTCCAAATGTTGTGCCTATCAGTGAAGGAGAAAATGTACTTATTTACAAAGTTTTGTAAATGAAACAAAAAAAACCAAACAAAGTTTTGTAAATAAAACCCAAAAAATAAAGTTTTGTAAATGAAACAAAAAAAAACAAAGTTTTGTAAATTAAACAAAAAAAAAACTTTTTTTGTTCAACATTTTCGGTCTTTTTTTTATTTGTTTAGCAGAAAATAAAAACCCCAGAGGTGATTAAATACCACCAAAAGAAAGCTCTATTTTGGGAACAAAATTATAAAGATGTAATTTGGGTACAGTGTTGCAATTGTCATTCAAAGTGCGACAGCGCTAAAAGCTGAAAATTGGTCTGGACCGGAAGGGGTATAAGTGCCCGGGATTTAAGCGGTTAACTTCAGTGTATTGATTACTGAAATGTTGCGCTTGATAAACCTTCACACTAATGCTATTCTGCTTTCAGGAAATATATAACTTTTGGAAGGTTTTAGGTAATCTTCAGGCCTAAAAGTTCTTTTTTTAAACATGTGTGCAAAAAAAAAAAAAAAAAATGCAAAAACTGTTCTGGTAGCAAAACCGTTAAATGAAAACCATTTAAAAACCTGCTAATGGCATCCTGTTCCTTTCATTTTTTCTGTTCTTCATAGGAACACGGCCAACGAATCGGTAAGGGGTTTTCATTATCGCAAGTAAACAGAGTTTCCAGTGGCATTTAGCAATTCATCGGCTTTTTGCAAGTGACTTTGTGCCTTAATACCTAGAGAACCTACCCGTTACCATCTCTACCATGCCAGATTCGGCTCTATTCCAGTTGATTCACGTAGTGGACATCTACCAAAATATTGGCTAATTTTCTGAAACAAAAAAAAAACTTAAACATAGACCCCCCCCCCGCCCCACCCCCACCCAGAAACGACCAGTCAAAAAAAAAAACACCAAGCTTGGGTCGTAACTATTTATTACATTGATTTGCAATGCAATTTGAGTTTTCCTAATTGGCGGAAATTTCTAGTTTTCCAGTTTCTCTTGCGACTTTGTGTTTAGTTTGTCTTACCAAAAAAAGTAGACATGTGCACTGCTGAAAAATTTGTTTTAGTTTCATAAATTTTATTTGAATTTTTTTTTCGTTTTTCAGGTCATTCGTTATGATCGCAGTTTGTGAATGAGTAAATTCGTAAATTTGAAAATGAAAAAATCCAAAAATAAGAAAGAAAATCTGAAAATTGTAAAGAATAACTAACTAACTAATAATAAATAACTATTCAATTTTAGGTATTGGAATTTCCTTTCAAATTTGGTTGTTAGTGAACATAATGAATATGAATTTTTCGAAGTTACGAATTATCTGAAAAAATTAATTCTGGATCTAAACGAATGGAGTGAATTAATATTAATAAATAACAATAATAATAATAAAAACTTGTTATTATTGTCATTATTATTATTTATTATGAATTTGTTCTGTTCCTAATAATAGTTATTATTGTCATTATTATTATTTATTATGAATTTGTTCTGTTCTATTCATTTAGATACAGAATTAACTTATTAACTTACAGAATTACGGCATTCGTTATTTCAGATAATTCGTAACTTTGGATCAATTCGTATTCGTTACGTTCACTAACAGCCAAATTTGAAAGGAAATTCCAATACAGGCATACCCCACTTTTAAGTACACAATGGGGCTTTTTTAACTAAAGCTGCAAGGTACAAAATCAGGCTCACTTCTACATAGAAACCAATGAGCTTCCAGGTTTTATTGCCAAAGCTTAATTGAACAAGCTGAGGTTAGAAGCTCATTGGTTTCTATGCAGAAGTGAGACTGCTTTTGCACTTTCCAGCTTTAGTAATTAAACCCCATTGTGTACTTAAAAGTAGGGTATGCCTGTACCTATAATTTAATAGTTAGTATAAGTTACGTTAATATTAGTTAGTTGTTATTTCAGATTTTCAAATTTTTCGGGTTTTCGGATTTCGAATTTACGAAGTTTTGAATTTACGAAGTTTTGAATTTACGAATTTTAGAATATTCTAATTTAGTCTGAAAAATTTGTCAAACAGGTTTTCTTTACGAATTTAAGAATACTCTAATTTATTCTGAAAAATTGTCAAACAGGTTTTCTTTCGTTCAGATATTTCCAAATTTCCAAATTTGTCGAAATTCGTAAAAAAAAAAAAAACGAATTTGGAACAAAATGAATTGCACATGTCTAATAAAATCACATTTCACCAGCAGAGAATACAATTCCATCCAAGACTGTCACCCAAGACTACCCTATCCACAGAATGACAACATTGCTGTGCATTTTTTGCTACAGGAGTTGTCACCCTGTGATAGGTAGTGGAAAAAATTAAGGTAATAAAACATACAGGGATTCAGAAAAAAAAAATAATTGCTGCGTTAATGCTAGTGACAGACTGCAGGGTCGCAAATTATGCCCGTAATGTTTGTAACATGTGTGAAATGTAATTTTATATTTATTTCTTAGTGGTCGTAATGGGATATTTTCCTGAAAGGCCACAATCAGAAAAATACCACATTATGCCCACTAGGTGGTGCTGATGGTCGGAGAAAATAAATAGAAAATAACATTTCACATGTATTACACAAATTAGGGGGATTTATTTCAATGTCTGTGCAAATTCTGAGCGTTTGCACAGCAATTTTTTTTTTAAAATAAATAAATCCTTTTTACACAAATTTCTACAAAGGGTCTTTGGACCCTCTACTAACTACCCAATGGAGATAAATTATAGCAGAACATGTGCGATTCAGTTAATTACGAATAGAAATTCGGACAATATTTTCGTTATTTGGAGATTCATATGTATCTGAATTTCTGAATCACAGTTTATATTTATTTCTTAGTGGCTGTAATGTGATATTTTCCTGAAAGGCCACAATCAGAAAAATACCACATTATGTGCACTAGGTGGAGCTGATGGTCAGGGGAAATAAATCAAAAATTACATTTCACACATATTACGCAAATTAGGGCGATTTATTTCAATGTCTGTGCAAATTCTGAGCGTTTGCACAGCAATTTTATTTTTTAAATAAATAAATCCTTTTTACACAAATTTCTACAAAGGGTCTTTGGACCCTCTACTAACTACTTATAACAAAACATGTGCGATTCAGTTAATAAGGAATCAAAATTCGGACAATATTTTTGTTATTCGGAGATTCATATGTATCTGAATTTCTGAATCACATTAGGAATGAATTTCCACGAAACCGAAATAAAATCTTAACGAAAAAATAAATGATCTGAATTTAAATTTAAAAATGAATTCAAATTAAAAAACAAATTCAAATTTTAAAATGAATTTGAATTATAAATTGAAACGTATTATAAATAATTCAGCAAGGTATAAAAGTGAAAAAAAATTATGATTTCTACTTGGGCTGCTTTGTAGAATAATAAAAAAAAAAATAGAACAGAATGAAATAGAATAGAGTTTGATAGAACAAATATAAGAAAATAGAAGAAAACACAATAGAATATAAAAGAATAGAATAAAACAGACTACAAAGTTTAAGAATAGAATGGAATAAAATAGAATAAAACAAAACAGAATATAAAATAATAGAATACTCTGGTATTTTCATTAGTTTGCAGTCACCATTCATAATGTTGGGGAGGGGATTCTGTTCCCAAAATGTTATCACAACCCGACCTGTGACTAATTTATATCTATTGTTTACGTCACAGAACCACCTCCTGCACCGGAAAATGTGAGTAAAGTGTTAGGGCTAAATAATTGTAATAGAATTTCATATTAAATCCCCCCAATAGTTTTGGTGGTTGTTTGATTCTCCTGACGACGCTTGTATATATGTGTGAATTTTATTCATGTTTACAGTTTAGCTGCTTCAAGAACCGGCAAAACAAGAAAACAATCCCATTTTTAGTGGGGCTGCACCTGCCCTGCATGGGGTACTTGCTTGTTGAGTCTAGGGGAGAGTAAAAGCACTTTCATTTACCAGATCATCCAGCAGGTGGCGCTCCTCCATGCTCCAGAATTTAGTGATCCTACATCAATGTCTTGACAATGTAAGGACCTTAAATGGCGGGGGTGCGGGGGATTGTTTTTTTTGGGGGGGGGGGGGGGTTGGAAAGTGTAAGTGGCTGGGTGTAACTTGCATTTTTTTAACCTTTTTATTTTTTACCAAACCTTAGTTTTTGTGTCTCCTATGTGATAACATTTTGATGTCACAGGTTCTATTTAATGAGAAATCAGTAGTCTATTAGACTTCCACTGAAGCTAATGGAGCACGGATCATGTTCCATGAGCTTCTTCCTGACCACAGTGAAGGGAACTGACATTCAAACCTGGAAGGGATGAAGTTCACATTCCTTCCATGTTCATTCTAGATAAGGAAGATCAGCAAACGTATGTTCATTGGTTTCCCTTCCCTCTACCCGGCAGCACTCGCCGTGCCCGTCACAGGTCCACAGAGGGGAGCACAGAGCTGGGATCCATGGTGGGAGCGTGTGTGTCTGTGTGTGTGCGTGTGTGTGGGGGGGGGGGGGTGCAAATGTTCCAATGTTCCAAATGTTGTACCCATCAGTGAAGGAGAAAACATACTTATTTACAAAGTTTTGTAAATGAAACAAAAAAAAAAAAAGTTTTGTAAATGAAACAACAAAAAACAAAGTTTTGTAAATGAAACAAAAAAAAACAAACAAACAAAGTTTTGTAAATTAAACAAACAAAAACAAAGTTTTGTAAATGAAACAAAAAAAAAAAACAAAGTCCACAGATGGAAGCACAGAGCTGGGATCCATGGTGGGAGCATGTGTGTGTGTGTGTGTGGGGGGGGGGGATGTTCTGTCAAACACAAGGCTCTGGGCCAAATCCGGCCCACCAGCCCATTTCATGCGGCCCTCGCAACTCTCCCACCACTGCAACAGCCCCCCTTCGTCTCTGCTCTCACCTTGTCTCAGCAGTCGACAGCAGAGAAGAGAACAGAACTCCTCCTGCAGATTCTGCTCCTCTCTGTGCAGCCGCAGAGGCTCATCTCTGCTCCCCCCCCCCCCCCGCCTTAGCAGTCAGCAGCAGAGAGGAGGACAGAACTCCTCCTACAGATCTTGTGCCCCCTGCCTTCAAAATAGGGTGGGCTCGGGGAGCAGAGAGTGCGCCCTGATCCCACCCATTTGTGTGACGATAGCGAATTCATGAATTTTCACTATCTTCACACTAACCTTCCTCCCCGCCAGTCAGGGGGCAGGGCGTCAGACCTGTTTCCTGATTGGCCAAAGCACCAGGCCACCCTAATGGGGTGCCTGGAGCTTAGGAAGAGGAGCGGAGGAGACACACGCTGCAGCGCTGCTCTGGTGCACTGTCTTCGAGAGGAGCTGCTGGTGCTGTGGTAAATGCCGGGGGGTCTGTCAGAGCCACGCGCGTGCGGGGGGGGGGGGTGTTGCATATGCTGGGCACAGTGGTTGTGTTTGATGAGCACAGGAGCTGTATTTGATCAGTCTGACTGACACCCCGCAACACCGATCTAGATAAAGAGTCTCTGACGGAGACTCTTTACAATGCAATCAGCCGTGCCCAATCATGGCTGATCACAGCATAAACAGGAAGAGCGGGTGACCGGCTTTTCCTCATTCGCATCTCAGACGTGAGTAGAGGAGAGCCAATCGGCTGCTCCTCTCACAGGGTGGGTCTGTACTGATTGATTATCAGCTCATCCCCCTGAGGAGGCCCACACTGGACCACCAGGGATGCCACTAGGACCACCAGGGATGTCACCACCAGGTATGCTACACTAGACCACCAGGGATGCCAATCAGTGCCCACAATGGATGCAAATCAGTGCCCACAATGGATGCCAATCAGTGTCTACAATGGGCATCATTGATTGGCAGGCATTATTGTTTGGCACTGATTGGCATCCATCAGTGACATACATTACGGTACATCAGTGCCGCCTATCAGTGCCCATCAGTTCCGCCTATCAATGCCTATCCATGCTGCCTATCAGTGCCCATTATTGCCGCCTATTAGTGCCCATCCATGCCACATGTCAGTGCCACCCATCAGTGTCCATCAGTGCCACCTATTAGTGCCCCATCAGTGCCGCATATTAGTGCCCATCATCAGTGCCCATCAGTGCCACCTCATCAGTGCCACCTCATCAGTGCCCATCAGTGCCGCCTTATCAGTACCCATCAGTGCCCATCAGTGAAGGAGAAAACATACTTATTTACAAAGTTTTGTTAATGAAAAAAAAACATATTTTTTCAAAATTTTCAGTCTTTTTTTATTTGTTAGCAGAAAATAAAAATCGCAGAAGTGATCAAATACCACCAAAAGAAAGCTCTATTTGTGGGAAAAAAAATGATAAAAAATGTCAGTTGGGTACAGTGTTGTATGACCGCGCAATTGTCATTCAAAGTGTGTCAGCGCTGAAAGCTGAAAATTGGTGTGGACAGGAGCAGGGTTTGGGTGCCCGGTAAGTGTTGCGTGGATAAACATGTGTGCAAAAAAAAATAAAAAATGCAAAAACGGTTTTGGCAGCAAAACCGTTAAATGAAAACCATTTAAAAACCTGCTAATGGCATCCTCTTCCTTTCATTCTCTCTGTTGTTCATAGGGAAACACCGACCCAATCGGTAAGGGCTTTTCATTATCGCAAGTAAACAGAGTTTCCAGTTGCATTTAGCAATTCATTGACTTTGTGCCTTAATACATAGAGAACCTACCCATTACCATCTCTACCATGCCAGATTCTGCTCTATTCGAGTTGATTCACGTAGTGGACATCTACCAAAATATTGGCCAATTTTCTGAAACAAAAAAAAATGTAAACATAGCCCCCCTCCCCTCCCCTCCCGGAAACAACCAGTCAAAAAACACCCCAAGCTTGCGTCGTAACTATTTATTACATTGACCTAACTAATTTCTATCTATTGTTTACGTCACAGAACCAGCTCCTGCAACGGAAAATGTGAGTAAAGTGTTAGGGCTAAATAATTGTAATAGAATTTCATATTAAATCCCCCCCAATAGTTTTGGTGGTTGTTTGATTCTTCTGAAGACGCTTGTATATATGTGTGAATTTTATTCATGTTTACAGTTTAGCTGCTTCAGAGACCGGCAAAACTTGAAAACAATCCCATTTTTAGTGTGGCTGCACCTGCCCTGCATGGGGTACTTGCTTGTTTAGTCTAGGGGAGAGTAAAAGCACTTTCATTTACCAGATTATCCAGCAGGTGGCGCTCCTCCATGCTTCAGCATTAGGGATCCTGCATCAATGTCTTGACAATGTAAGGACCTTAGATGGCTGGAGTGTGGGGGATTGTTTTTTTGGGGGGGGGGGGGGGGGAGGTTGGGAAGTGTAAGTGGCTGGGTGTAACTTACATTTTTTTTTTTTTTTTACCAAACCTTAATTTTTGGGTCCCTTATGTAATAAAATGTTGATGTCACAGGTTCTATTTAATGATAAATCAGTAGTCTATTAGACTTCCACTGAAGCTAATGGAGCACAGATCATGTTCCATAAGCTTCTTCCTGACCACAGTGAAGGGAACTGACATTCAAACCTGGAAGGGATGAAGTTCACATTCCTTCCATGTTCATTCTAGATAAGGAATATCAGCAAACAGATGTTCATTGGTTTCCCTTCCCTCTACCCGGCATCACTCGCCGTGCCCGTCACAGGTCCACAGAGGGGAGCACAGAGCTGTGATTCATGGTGGGAGCGTGTGTAGGGGGGCAAATGTTCCAAATGTTGTGTCAAACGCAAGACCATGGGCCAAATCCGGCCCACCAGTCCATTTCATGTGGCCCTCGCAACTCTCCTACCACTGCGACAGCCCCCTTCTTCTCTGCTCCCACCTTGTCTCAGCAGTTGACAGCAGAGAGAAGAACAGAGCTCCTCCTACAGATTCTGCTCCTCTCTGTGCAGCCGCAGAGGCTCATCTCTCCCCCCCCCCCCCCGCCGCCTTAGCAGTCAGCAGCAGAGAGGAGGACAGAACTCCTCCTACAGATCTTGTGCCTCCCTGCCCAGCAGAGCCCCCTTGTCTCCGCCTCACTTGGTCTTAGCATTCAGCAGATTCTGTCAGCTGATTCCAGCCCGTCTCTGGTCCTCCTCCAGACCCTACACTTTTTGCATCCCAGCTCTGCCCCCAGCTTCTTTCTGGCAACAGCACAAGGTAAAGGGGGTGTACTGTGATGGATGAAAGGGAGGGTGGGGGACTCTTGACTTCGAATGTCTTCTAATGGCGGGGGGCGGGGGCTTGACATCTTGTCTTACCAGGGCTTACGCAGGGGAACGCAGTTCCTGCACCTCCAGCACTAAATGTATGTAATAGCAATGGGAGGTCTTCTGTTGCTTGTGGGGGATCTATTGTGGCAAGGGTGAGTCTTATGTTACTGGGGGGGGGGGGGGTCAATCGTTGTGGGGAGGGATCTACTGTTGAGGGAGGGGTCTTTGTTGCTGACTGCTTGATGGTGTATTGATGCTGGCTGCTGGGGAATCTAAGAAACAAAAAAAGTTGCGCTACACCACTCACCACTCACACACCAAAATATCAAATGTGTCTGTAAAACATTAATCAGAGTAACACTGCCCAATTCAAAAGAAGAAACAGCGCTCATCTGATACAAGGACCCAATGTGCTAAAATTATCAAACACAGACATTGCACCATAAATATAAACTAAAGATAATTTTAACATAAAATGATCCCAAGCCTTAGATGGTGCACACCGCGCTCACATCATTCCATATGAACCAGAACCCATTGGCATTGTGGTTAGCATAAAAAAGATAAATGCTCCAATTGTAAAAACCTCCAATTTATTCCATAAATAAAAACAACAATTGCACTTACAATAATGTAGAAGTTTAGAAGCCCAAAGTTCGGTGCACCGGCCGGCACGCACTCAGACAACCCGCACTTCCTGGATCTCCAAGCACAAACACGAGGTGACGTCAGAGCGTCGCTCCGCCCTACGCGTTTCGTAATAGAGTTACATCGTCCAGGGGCCCATCAAGCTGCCACCTCTGGCTACTATGTGCATGTGCACCCCTCGTGTACTGGGCTTTTCTGTGCCAGCAACATCTTAGCTTTGTGAAAATGAGCTGGGACCAGGTAGGAAGAAATTCTTTACAAGTAGGGGCTGTGAAGGAAAGGGAGGGGGGCTGTTTGTGTACAAGGAGGGGCCAGAGCCTTGTGTGTTTAAAGACTTGTGTATGTGTGGGGCTGACATATATATATATACACAGGTGTGTGTGGGGGGTTGGCATATATACAGGCAGTGGTAGTGCACCCATTAAGGGCACCCGGGCGCTGCCCCCTCTCTCCAGCCACCCACCTCTATGTAGTTATGCATTCACGTAATGCATGAATCTATCCATGGCCACTGTAGACCCCCCTATTCTGGCATCCAACCCCTTTTCGGGCGCTTGAATTACAGCGGCGGGCGTGTATTTTTGAAGCACCTGCATTGCGGTGAATATTTGCTGTTCTAACACTGACCCGGTGCTCTGCCAATCAAGAAGCACGAGTGTGTTACCCGTCACCTGATTGTCAGAAACGACAGGCGCTGTGATTGGAAGCCTATCAGGAGGACGAGAGGAGACACACGGAGGACACAGCTCGCCGCCGTCACCCACTACTCCACCGAGATAGGGTAAGTGCCGGGCAGACAGCGAGTGGGCGGGGGGGTCACAGTGTTAACATTTAATTGGGCATAGTGGCGACATTTGATGGGCACCGTGGCGGTATTTGATGGGCACAGGGGCGGCATTTCATGGGCACAGTGTCAGCATTTGATGGGCACAGTGGCAGCATTTGATGGGCACAGTGGCAGCAATTGATGGCACAATGGCAGCATTTCATGGGCACAGTGTTGATGGTTAGGCTCGGGGAGGGGGGGGGCAGGCCTAAAGCTGTGTAAGGGGCCTAAAAACTTCTGTTGGCTGCCCTGTCCACGTCTACAGGTGCCATAACCAAGCCTGGGAAACATGGTAGGTCAGTCGGGGGGGATGTACATCCAGGGGTCCATGGCAGCTGTATAACCATCAGATCATTTTCGCCTGACCGCCAACAGTTGGGTTGAAAGTATTAGGACTCTAGAAGTTCTATTTTGTTCTTGTTGCCTAAAATTGTCCTGTTGGTTCCTGTTCAATGAGAGACTGAAATTTAATGAATTACACTTTAATTATAGGTAAAAGATTAATACTGACACATTTGATTAAAATCTCGTTTCCTTCTATATCTCAAGTCAAATGTCATCTAATAGAGCTTTTCAATGTTGACCTGATATAATTGCTGGAAACCCTTCCTGAATTCTTTATTTGTTCTGGAGGTTAATAAGCTACTGGACATCAACAGGAAGATATTCTCCTTGTTCCTTATATTAGTTTATCTTATATTTATTTATATAGTTTTTGTTAGCTGCCATTATTTTATTTTTTTCTGAGGCTCTTTCTTTTCCTATAATTTATTGCAACTGACATAAGTTTTTATATTCCTAATATATATATATATATATATATATATATATATATATATATATATATATATATATATATATATATATATATATATATATTAAAATATTGTACCCGTTTCCGCTATTGTATTCTTCTAATTTTGTTCCTATATTTATTTCGAAAACCTAATTAAATGTTTTGCAACAAGAAAAGGCATTGCTATCGTCACAAATCATGTGACCAGCTGACCAGGAGGTCTAGGCTGTCTTATCATTAGAGATGGGCCAACCCCCCCCATCGATTCAGTTTGCTCCAGAACTCTCGAACATTGGACCCAAACCCCGAACACCATTGACGTCTATGGGACCCGGAATTGAAAAATCAAAAATCACAATTTTGAAAGCTTATATGCAAGTTAGTGACCATAAAAAGGATATGGGGGCCCGGGTACTAACCTGGGCGACATGTGAACATGTACCAATGCAAAAAATTTTTTTCAAAAAAAGATCATTTTTTGCAGGAGCAGTACGATGCTTAAAGCAAAACAAAAATGAAAATTTTCCTTTAAATATAGTGCCTGGGGCCTTCAAAATGAGGACTTCAAGTTCGGGTCCCATAGACTTTAATGGGGTTTGAGGTTCAGGTTTCGAATTTTTGCGATGTTCGAGAGCTTTGGAGCGAACTGAACCGGGGCTTGTTCGGCACAACTCTACATAACAGAGGTCTAATGGGAGGTAAATAACATTTAGAAAAATACGTGAAATGCACATATAAACTTATGGGAGGATTTTAATTTAAATGAATGGTCTGGTGACAAGGTCGCTTTAAAGAGTGATGTGCGGTGATCATGTAAATTGGCTTTTAGATTGATTTTATCATCAGTGCTATAGTAACACTAGTATTTATAAACTAACACTACTTACGGAGCAGGGTAATTAAAGCATGTGATGCATATTTGTGAATTGAGCTGAATAAGGTGTGGAAGCAAAGGAAAAAAAGCCGAACAAGGAAAAAAGAGCTTTGTAAATTTAACTCATTGTGTTTTATTCTGGATAATTTTACATTTTCATGATGTCTATAAATTTGCTAGAGGTAATGAAGTGCCTGGATTTTTTATTATTTTGTTAATATTATTGTTGTTATGTTTTTAGTTTTTTTTTAACTATTTAATATTTTTGCTATTTTATATTGTTGTTGTTATTTTAAACTAGCATTATATTTATCATGATATATTATTATATTTGTACTATTTTATTTATTGTTATTATTATTTTATCTTAATTGTATTATTTTATATTAACATCATCATAATCATCATCATCATTTATTATTGTTGTATTATTTTTCTATTATTATTTTCTATTATTATTATTATTATTATTATTATTATTATTATTAATAATACTAGTACTACTAATATTTTTTATATTGTTATTTTTTCTATGGAGAAAATTTCCCATCTTCCCAATTTCCCTTATTTGTCACAACATAAATGATGAGAAATTTCTCTAATGGGTACAAGGAATAAAAAGAAAAAAAAAACAAACAGAACATTTTTTGTAGAGTGGGGAAGAGTAAGAGAATCTGCCAGTATTTTTACTTTTTTGCTTTTTGCTGGATATTTTGCTGTCCTTGTCTTCCTGCCCAAGTCACCCCCCTCCTTTCTAGTCCTGGTGTCATCATGGGGACAGGTGAATTAAAATCGCCTCAATGGGGTCACAGGCAGAAAGTAAGCCTTACAGAAATATTAACTCTTCTCCAAAAAGTGCATTGTTCCAAAGGTTGATTGTTTTAATGTTGTACCTAAAACAACGCTTAACGCATTTTAAATGAGTAATGAAGGATTCAAGAATTTCTTTTATCCACAGTGTATCCAGAAAGTATTCACAGCGCTTCACTTTTTCTACATTTTGTTATGTTACAGCCTTATTCCAAAATGGATTCAATTCATTATTTTCCTCAAAATTCTACAAACAATACTCCATAATAACAATGTTAAAGAAGTTTGTTTCAAATATTTTAAAATGTATTAAAAAAAAAAAACCTATGTACATAAGTATTCATATCCTTTGCTCAATTCTTTTTTGAAGCACCTTTGGCACCAATTACAGCCTCAAGTCTTTTTGAGTATGATGTTACAAGCTTGGCACACCTATTTTTGAGCATATTTTTTCCCATTCTTCTTTGCAGGACCACTCAAGCTCCATCAGGTTGGATGGGGAGTGTCGGTGCACAGCCATTTTCAGATGTCTCCAGAAATGTTCAATCAGGTTCAAGTCTGGATTCTGGCTGGGCCACTCACGGACATTCGTCAGAGTTGTCCCATCGGCACTCCTTTGTTATCTTGGCTGTGTGCTTAAGGTCATTGTCCTGTTGGAAGAACCTTCGTCCTATTCTGAGGTTCAGAGTGCTCTGGAGCAGGTTTTTGTCAAGGATATGTCTGTCCATTGCTGCATTCATCTTTCCTTTGATCCTGACTATTCTCCTAGTTCTTGCTGCTGAAAAACTCCCCCACAGCGTGATGCTGCCACCACCATGCTTCACTGTAGGGAAGGCATTGACCAGGTGATGAGCGGTGTCTGGTTTCCTCCAGACATGACTCTTGCCGTTCAGGCCAAAGAGTTCAATCTTTGTTTCATCAGACAAGAGAATTTTGTTTCTCATGGTCTGAGAGTCCTTCAGGTGCCTTTTGGCAAACTCCAGGTGGGCTGTCATGTGCCTTTTACTGAGGAGTGACTTTCCTCTAGCAACTCTACCACACAGGCCTGATTGGTGGAGTGCTGCAGAGATGGTTGTTCTCCTGGACGGTTCTCCTCTCTCCACAGAGAAATGGTGGAGCTCTGTCAGAGTGATCATCAGGTTCTTGGTCACCTCCCAGACTAAGGCCCTTCTCCCCTTCTCAGTTTGACCAGGAGGCCCGCTCTAAGAAGAGTCCTGGTGGTTCCAAACTTCCTCCATGGAGGAATGATGGAGGCCACTGTCTATATGCATTGAAGGTCATTGGGAAATGTTTCTATACCCTTCCGCAGATCTGTGCCTCCATACAATCCTGTTTCGGAGGTCTACAGACAATTCCTTGGACTTCATGGCTTGGTTTGTGCTCTGACATGCACTGTTAACTGTGGAACCTTATATAGACAGGTGTGTTTCTTTCCAAATCATGTCCAATCAACTGAACTTACCACAGGTGGACTCCAATCAAGTTGTAAAAAAACATCTCAAGGATGATCAGTGGAAACGGGATGCACCTGAGCAGTTTTGAGTGTCATGGCTAGGGATGAGTCAAACACATCACCGCCCCCCCCCCCCCGTTCGGTTCGCACCAGAACATGCGAACGGGCAATACATTTGTTGTAATACGCAAACACCGTTAAAGTCTATGGGACACGAACATAAATAATCAAAAATGCTAAATTTAAAGGCGGATCGTGCGGACGGCACGGAGAAGAAGCCGGAGCAAGATGCGGGACGAGAAGAGCGGAGGAAGAAGAAGATGAAGAAGAAGATGGAGAAGAAGAAGAACAACACCCTGAAGGAAGACCAGAAGAAAGAAGATGAAAGAAGAAGTGCAAATAATAAGAATTTAATGAAGGACTTGTCAAAAACTGTCTGTTGTCTTTTTATACTTTTTTGTCACTTTTTTTTGTGAAATGGTAGGGGTACATTTGTACCCCATTACCAATTCACACGGGGGGGGGGCGGGATCCTGGGGTCCCCTTGTTAAAGGGGGCTTCCAGATTCCGATAAGCCCCCCGCCCGCAGACCCCTACAACCACCGGGCAAGCGTTGTGGGGATGAGGCCCTTCTCCCCATCAACATGGGGACAAGGGGCTTTGAGGGGCTACCTCAAAGCACCCTCCCAATGTTGAGGGCATGTGGCCTGGTGCGGTTCAGGAGGGGGGGCGCTCTCTCGTCCCCCCTCTTTTCCTGCGACCTGCCAGGTTGCGTGCTCGGATAAGGGTCTGGTATGGATATTTGGGGGGACCCTACGCCATTTAAAAAAAAAAATTGGTGCGGGATTCCCCTTAAAATCCATACTAGACCTGAAGGGTCTGGTATGGATTTTGAGGGGGACCCCCACGCCATTTTTTTTTACTTTGGCTCGGGGTTGCCCTTAATATCCATACCAGACTTGAAGGGCCTGGTATTGAATTTAGGGGGATCCCCACACATTTTTTTTTTTTTAATTTTGCTTCGGAGTTCCCCTGTGGGGAAATCCCCATGCCGTTTTTATCAATGAACTTTTATGTGTATTGCGGACCAACAATTCATTGTAGCCGCGAGTAGTTTTAAATGACTTTTTTTTCTTTAGAAATGTCATTTTGCTTTCAGACTGTTCTAAACATGGGAAACATGCGCCCCTTTACAGGCATACCCCCAGGTACGATAGGAATATTACAGTTTTATTGTTTCACTTTCAGCACTATTAAAATCACTGCTCTCGAAAAAACTGCCATTTTTAAAACTTTTTTTTGCATTGATACATGTCCCCAGGGGCAGGACCCGGGTCCCCACACACGTTTTATGACAATACCATGCATATAAGCCTTTAAAATTAGCACTTTTGATTTCTCCCATAGACTTTCAAAGGGTGTTCCGCGGCTTTCGAATTTGCCGCGAACATCCAAAATTGTTCGCTGTTCAGACGAGACAAACATGAGTTTGACTCGAACATAAAGCTCATCTCTGGTCATGGCAAAGGCTGTGAATACTTATGTACATGGGATTTTTTTTGTTTTTTATTTTTAATAAATTTGCAAACATTTCAAACAAACTTCTTTCACGTTGTCATTATGGGGTATTGTTTGTAGAATTTTGAGGGAAATAATGAATTTAATCCATTTTGGAATAAAGCTGTAACATAACACATTGTGGAAAAAGTGAATACTTTCTGGATGCTATCTATCTATCTCTTCAAATCAAATCAATTATTAATCAATTCAATCAACCAGTTCTATC
>NW_027507686.1:239923467-240148467 GCF_037356315.1 Lithobates pipiens
ATCTATTCTTTCGTTTAACCCTGTTTGTTTATTTTTTAGATTGAGAAACCTTTAAGTAACAACGAAGGTAATTACTAACAATATATTTTAATTATTATTATTATTATATAATAATATATTATAAGTTTACTGTTAGGTTGGATTCACATCAAGTATAGTGGAACTGCGTTGGGTGGCAGTTCCACCGCAAAACAAGGCAAGTGCCTTGTCACGTATGTGCCCAATCCACAAGACAGAGTTGTGGGCAATCCACTGCCTCGCACCGCACAGTGGCCAATAGAACTGTGTGTGACATTACAATGTGTGACATTTCAATCAAGTTTGTTAAAAAAAAAAAAAGTGCAATGGACCAGGGTCGGCGTATCAGCACTGCAATTGTCCACCTGCATTGCACCCAGTGCCTGATTAAACTCTATGGAGGCCCCTAAGCAGTAGAAACCTTGGGGCCCCCCCTCACAGGTTTCTGGAAGTTTCTCGTGTGTGCCCTCTAACTGAGTAGCGTGTACGTTGATCGCTAGATGGAGATGACCATCAGTACATAGGACGTAGGTTACACCAATTTTTTTTCCAAACTGACAGCTGAAATATGAGCTTTTAAGAGTCAAACTGTAATGTGAACCTGATTTCTATGGTTTATGTACTACCTGCCGACCGCCTAACTGTAAATGTAAATCATTATTTTGACATTAAATATGGGGGTTATGGCAGCAAGCTAGCCAGTATTTTTTTTTTTTTTTTTCGGCAGGCGGTTGGCTTTAAGATAAAAGTGATCCCAGCATAGAATTTGCCACGGGATCACTTTTATAGGGAGTGGTAGAGGTGCCCCCTCCCGCCGCTTCCCGGTGGTTTAAAAGCTTACCGGAGCCGTCGGTGAGCCCGGAACGGATACGATTTCTAGGCAGGAAGCCAAGGGAATGCAAGATAGCCGGCAGATAAGATTTTTTTTTTTTTTTTTTTATGTCAAAGTGAATGATTTTATTTATTTATTTATTTTGTTTTTAAAGGTAAATGAGATATCTAGGGTCTATTCGGCCCAAGATCTCTCAATAAAGAGGACCTGTCATGCTTATTTGTATTACAGGGGATGTTTAACTTCCTTGTAATAGGAATAAAAGTGATCAAAAAAACAAAAAAAACTAAAACAAATTAAAGGTACAGTATAAAAAAATTAAATAAAAAGTAAAATAAATAAGAAAATAAAAAAAAATGTAAAGCGCCTCATCCCTCTGAGCTTGCGTGCAGAAAGTCTTTAACCGGTTCCCGACCGGCGCACGCCGATGTACATCGGCAGAATGGCACAGCTGGGCTAATGGGCGTACCTGTACTTCCCGCTGGCCGGGGAGCCCCTTGAGTCGGGTCGCGGGTCCCGCAGCCTCAATGTCCGTGGGGATACCCACGATCATCCCACGGAGAGGAAGAATGGGGCGATGCTAATGTAAACAAGCATCTCCCCGTTCTGCCTAGTGACACTGTCACTGATCACCGCTCCCTATGATCGGGAGCGGTGATCAGTGATGTGTCACAGCTAGCCCATCTACCCCCCCCCTACAGTTAGAACACATCCCTAGGACACATTTAACCCCTACAGCGCCACCTACTGTTAACCTCTTCACTGGCAGTCACATTTACACAGTAATTAATGCAATTTTAATCGCACTGATCGCTGTATAAATGTGACTGGTCCCAAAATCGCACCAAAATTGTGTCTGCCATAATGTTGCAGTCACGATAAAAATCACAGATCGCCGCCATTACTAGAAAAAAATAATATTAATAAAAATGCCATAAACCAGCAAACCAATCAATAAACGCTTATTGCAATTTTTTTTTTTACTAAAAATATGTAGAAGAATACGTATCGGCCCAAACTGAAGAAAAACATTTTTTTATATCTTTTTTGGGGATATTTATTATAGCAAAAAGCAAAATTTCGCTATTTTTGATCAAATACCACCAAAAGAAAGCTTTATTTGTGGGGAAAAAAAGATGGCAATTTTGTTTGGGAGCCACGTCGCACGGCCGCGCAATTGTCAGTTAAAGCGACACAGTGACGAATCGCAAAAAGTGCTCTGGTCCGGGGCTTAAGTGTTTAATGTAAAGTTTTCATTTCTTTGAGTTGATTCGTTTTTTTCTATCTCTTGTAAACAATTTAAGAAAGCTTCATTGTAATTTTCTTTCAAGGTCAAATCCAATATTATTTTGATCTGTGTTCACGGGGGGCCCTTAAATAGCAAGGGAGCCCATAGGCTGGTGCCTACACTGCCTATATGGTAATCCGGTACTGATTGCACCACACACCAGCCGCTATGTAGAACATTTAATGCCTCAGATATCACTAAATAAATGTATTACTAAGTGAAAATCAGAAATCATGTTTTTGTGTATAACTGCACAGGGATTCAAAGCCCAAGTCCAGGTTTCCTATGACTTTAAAGTTGTTCTAAAGCTTCAAAGATTGTTTATCTTAATTCATTCTATGCATTAAAGCAGAGCTAGAGCCCCCCCCCCCCACCAAAAAATTAAAAGTTAGCAGCTACAAATACTGTAACTGCTGGCTTTTGCCATTAGGACACTTACCTGTCCAGTGTTGGCACCCCAGATGGTTTTTCAATCGGCTCTCAGGTCCGGCCGCCGCCATTCCCTATAAGGGAAACCGGCGGTGAAGCATTGCGGCTTCACAGCCGGTTCCCCACTGCGCATGCGTGAACTGCGGAGGGGGGGTGAACTTCCCGGGGACCTCACCGCAGTTTGAGAGTAGGACCTAAAATTTTCCGACAACAAAATCCAATCTGACTTTTTCCGATTGTGTTATAGAATTCGGATGCACAAAGTGCCACGCATGCTCAGAATAAATTTGGAGATGAAAGCTATTGGCTACTGGCCTCTACGTAATCACGTCGTACGTTTTGTACTTCACCTCGTTCGGAACGATCAGATTTTCCAACAACTTTGTGCGACCGTGTGTATGCAAGACAAGTTTCGGCCAAAATCCATCGGAAAAAATCTGACCAATTTTGTACTCGGAATGTCCGACTGTTTGTACGGGGCATTAGTCTTTTGACTAAAATGCCATTTTAGATTTAGTCACATTTTAGTCATTTCAGTTGTTTTAGTTTTAGTCGTATTTTAGTCATCTCAACTGTTTCTAGTTTTAGTCGTATTTTAGCCGACTAAAATAGTATTCATTTAGTCTATTAAGATATTTTAGTCATCTTAGTTGACGAAATTAACACTGGTTACAGACTCACCCCCCCCCCCCCCTTAACTTACCTAAGCCTCATCATGATCCAGCACTGTGCATGTGTCTCTCCTGGCGTTGTCCCTCCTCCCTGGGCCAATATCAGCGGGAGCCATTGGCTCCCACCCCTGCCAGTGAACTCCAGTGACTGGGGAGTGGGGGCGGGGGCCAAGTCCCACTGTCTGTGTCAATGGACGCGGCGGCGCTCGAGCATGCACAAGTGCCCCCCATGGCTTCCTATTGAGAGCACCAGCAAGAGAGAAGGAGCCAGGAGCACAAGGGGGAGACCCGAGAAGAGCAATTCTATTGCACAGAGGAGGTAAGTATAGACATATTTGTTATTGTTAAAATTATTTTTCTTATTTTTCCTTTACAACCACTTTAAATAATTCTCTTTGGCCACGCCGGTCCAAACAATAGATTTCCTTCACTAACAAATGTGCAAGCTAGACATGTGCGCTGTCAATAAATTTGTTTTGTTTCATGCCGTTCCGTTTCATATTAGCCATTAATTCATATTGCGTAATTTGTGTCCGAAATTCTATTTAGATTCGTACGAAATACGAATTTTCGTTAGGTTTGTTCACTTTTCGTAATAATTACGAATGTTCGTTACGATGAATTTATCATTATGAGGGGCCCCCACCATCCCTGTGCTGTGCTTATTATGGGGGGCTCCCACCATCCCTGTGCTGTGCTCATTATGAGGGGCTCCCAACATCCCTGTGCTGTGCTCATTTTGAGGGACTCCCACCATCCCTGTGCTGTGCTCATTATGGGGAGCTCCCTCCATCCCTGTGCTGTGCTCATTATGAGGGGCTCCCACCATCCCTGTGCTGTGCTCCATTATGACGGGCTCCCACCATCCCTGTGCTGTGCCCATTATGAGGGGCTCCCACCATCCCTGTGCTGTGCCCATTATGAGGGGCTCCCACCATCCCTGTGCTGTGCTCATTATGAGGGGCTCCCTCCATCCCTGTGCTGTGCTTATTATGGGGGGCTCCCACCATCCCTGTGCTGTGCTCATTATGAGGGGCTCCCACCATCCCTGTGCTGTGCTCATTATGAGGGACTCCCACCATCCCTGTGCTGTGCTCATTATGGGGAGCTCCCTCCATCCCTGTGCTGTGCTCATTATGAGGGGCTCCCACCACCCCTGTGCTGTGCTCCATTATGAGGGGCTCCCATCATCCCTGTGCTGTGCCCATTATGAGGGGCTCCCACCATCACTGTGCTGTGCCCATTATGAGGGGCTCCCACCATCCCTGTGCTGTGCTCATTATGAGGGGCTCCCACCATCCCTGTGCTGTGTTGACTTCCGGGGTTTTTAACTTCATCATAATGAATAATCGTAATTAAGGAAAATTCTTATTTTGTCCGATTCTGAATCTCCCATCGACTCCCAGTACCAGTCTCTCCCACTCCCATATTAAAAAAAGTCCCAACCCCCACTCAGCAGCAGAAGAAAACCTCTGATTGGCCAACAAAACACCAGTCACGTTTCTGTTGTAATGGAATTTGGATTCGAAATTCGTACACAAAATTTCGTATTTCGTACAAAATTCATAAGCATAGAAATTCGTATTTCGGATCCTCCCGAGTGTACGAAGTTTCCGGAAATTCGTACAAATTTTCGATTCCTACGAAACGAATCGCACATGTCTAGTGCCAGCTGGGCACACTGTATAAACTGTGCATAGGATTAGCTACATACAGTACACAGCTCTGTGTTCCAGCAGCAGTACAGGGACGTCAGTCATTATACATTGGGCATTTTCATTAGGCACTTGTGGGTATGTAATCTGCCCTTGTGGAACCGTTTGCAATCACTATCTATAATTGGGGGGAGGTGCCTGTTTCTTTACTGTGTTTACTGTTATCATAATCTGGATATGACTAATTTATATCTATTGTTTGTGTCACAGATTCAGTTAATGAACATGGAGATGTGAGTACAGTGTCAGGGCTAAATGTTGTATTTCTCATGTCACCTGTCAATATCTTAAAGCTCAACTCCAGGAAACGTGAACATTCTCTCTTGTAGTGGGGGCTGCACTGCCACTGCGAAGGTTAACTGCTCGTTTAGGTCTATGAGGCATGGAAAAGTGCATTTCCTTACCTGATACTTTGCCCCTCCATAGACTGATCCTCTTCCCCTTCCTGTTCCAGCGCTCCATAGTCTTGACGTAAACTTTACTACTCTTTGTTCTCCTGCAGATGCTTACATATACACTATGTTACCAAAAGTATTGGGACACCTGCCTTTACACATACATGAACTTTAACGGCATCCCAATCTGTAGAGTTCAATATTGAGTTGGCCCACCCTTTGCAGCTATAACAGCTTCAACTCTTCAGGGAAGGCTGTCCACAAGGTTTAGGAGTGTGTCTATGGGAATGTTTGCCCATTCTTCCAGAAGAGCATTTGTGAGGTCAGCTTGGTGTTGGATGAGAAGGCCTGGCTTGCAGTCTCTGCTTTAAATGATCCCAAAGGTGTTCTATTGGGTTGAGGTCAGGACTCTGCCCAGGCCAGTGAAGTTTCCCCACCCCAAACTCACTCAGCCATGTTTTATGGGCCTTGCTTTGTGCACTGGTCCAAATCATTTGCATAGGTCCAAACTGTCCCTGATTTTGAGGGACTGTCCCTAATTTGGAGCAATGTCCCTCTGTCCCCCCCCCCCCCCCCCCCCCATTTGTCCTTCATTTTCGTCTGATCTATATAGATATATATAAAATGCACTTTTTCCCCTTCAAAAAGTGTTTCCCAGTGTTAAAACTTTCATCGAAATTCTAAATTGCTGCATTTGTAAATTTTAAAAGCCAATATAAAGGAATAGTAGTGGTAAAAAAGCCCTTGTGGATTTAATTAACCTTTTGTTTTTGGTTAATTCTCCTTTAAGGGGGCGTGTCCTATGCCTACATACATTTGCTAGTAGGTGTCCCTCATTCCCATCTCAAAATGTTGTAAGGTATGCATTTGGTGGAGAGTGGATTATGGTGTGGGGTTGCTTTTCAGGGGTTTGGCTTGGCCCCTTAGTTCCAGTTATGGGAACTCTTAAGGCATCAGCATACCAAGACATTTTGGACAATTTCATGCTCCCAACTTTGTGGGAACAGTTTGGGGATGGTCCCTTCCTGTTCCAACATGACACCAGTGCTGAGTTTCTTTAAAGCCCAATGGCAGCCAAAATATATTATTTTTATAATGAATAGAGCAGGAAAGGGTTAGAGATTCTGTCAAGTATTTATTATTGTCTACTTTATGTTTCTCCATAAGGGTTTAGTATGGACTTAGGGGAACCCCCACGCCGTCTTTTCGGCGTAAGGGTTCCCCTTTAAATCCATACCAGGCGACAGGGCTAGCAAGGTGTCAATCTTGCCGATGGAGGCGGCGACGTTGACTTCCTTTCGCTAGTCGTGTCTACCTGGAGTCACATTCAAAATGAACTGACTTTACTCCTTGTGTGGGCAAGTCCGTTCATTTAGTCTGATCGTGTGTACGCGGCATAAGGGAATTTCCCTTTACTTGTTTATCTATCTAACTATATATCTTATTCTCTATCTATCTATCTCTTTCAATCTATCTATCTATCTATCTATCTATCTATCTATCTATCTATCTATCTCTCTCTCTATATCTATCTATCTATCTATCTATCTATCTATCTATCTATCTATCTATCTATCTATCTATCTATCTATCTATCTATCTCTCTCTCTATATCTATCTATCTATCTATCTATCTATCTATCTATCTATCTATCTATCTATCTATCTAATTGTTTACCCTGTTTGTTTATTTTTCAGTATGGGAAAGCTGAAAGTAAGAGCAAAGGTAATTACTAGCAATTTATTGAGTTTATTTAGAGGGCCAATTCACACCAGGTGGTGTCCGCAGGCCGTACTTTTTTCCAATGCAGCACAGAGCATTGACTCTACCTCGCACTGCACAGTGGCCAATAGAACTTGATGAATTGTCTCTGTGACATTTTAATAAAGTTTGTTTAAAAAAAAAAGAATTAGTGCCAAGATTGGCGCATCAATACTGCAGTTTTCCAGCCTCATTGCACCGAACGCCAGCCGCTGTGTTGTAATGTAGTGGCTGGTGTGAATTAACCCTTAGAACATGAAACGTCACAGACATTACTAAAATACATCAGAAATTTTGTTCATACCAACAGCAGCACATTTTAACATAGCCAAGATGTCATTTTGCAAACTACGGCACAGGGATTTAATGCCTGACTCCAGGTTTCCTATGACTTTAAATAGCTAATTTGAGCCAAGCTGGCCCAAACAATCGAAATCCTTGGCTGATGTTACAGTTTGTACAGTGATCCCAGCAGGCACATATACTAGTAAAGGAAATAATTTGTTTAAACCAGCTTAGCTCAAACAAACGATTTCAAGTAATGAGGAACCTGCAGTTAGGCTTTAACGTGGATGCAATATTGTAACTGTTAATTAATATTTGAAATGCAGTTAGCATAAAAACCACAAGATGGCAGTATGCCCAGAATAATGCGCTAGTGTTGAAATAGCAATGGGATTTTGCAGATAAAGTATTTGACGTTTACTGATTTTTTTTTCAAATGAATGTATTTGTGGGCAGCTTGTTTGTCATTGTTCAGAGCTGAAGGTATTTTTTTACATTCATTAACAATCAGTGAAATATGAAATATTACATATACAGGTCCATGGCTATACTGAGGGGTTGGTGTACTAAAACTGGAGGGTGCAAAATCTGGTGCAGCTCTGCATAGAAACCAATCAGCTTCCAGATTTTTGTCAAAGCTTAATTGAACAAGCTAAAGTTAGAAGCTGATTGGCTCCCATGCACAGATGCACCAGATTTTGCGCTCTCCAGTTTTAGTAAATCAACACCTGTGGATAGCCTGAAAAGCGCGTGTTCAACCCAAATAGCAGGAGAGATCAGATTAATTCCATTGCTGTGTAATCAAATCCCCCCCCCCCTTTTTCTTAGTAGAAATGGGAACATCTGGATTAGTCAGCCATGCGGAGGTTGCCAAAAGCATATTGTATAGGCAGAGCTAGGCTTTCTGATTTGGAATGTGTTATCTGCAAACTGAGTGCCATGGATGCACTGTGTAGAAAGATAATGTAAGAATTAACCACTTCAGCTCCAGAAGGTTTTACCCCCTTCCTGACAAGGCCATTTTTTTGCGATACGGCACTACGTTGCTTTAACTGAAGATTGCACACGATGCTGTACCCAGATAAAATTGATGTCCTTTTTTCCCCACAAATAGAGCTTTCTTTTGGTGGTATTTGATCACCTCTGCGCTTTTTATTTTTTGCGCTATAAATAAAAAAAGACTGACAATTAAAAAAAAAAAATCTTTACTTTCTTTCGGTACAGATCACTCACTGTGTTCATTCAGGTTGGTGTGTTTATTCAGGATGGTGAGCGGCGCCCCCCCCCCCCCCAACTGACCATTCTGAAATAACCCCCCCCCCCCCCCCTGTGTGCCCTCAGTAGCAGCATAGCAGGGGAAAAGGGCACACAGGGGTTCCAGACTGCAGGGGGTGCAGATAATAGAACCAACCCCCCCCCCCCCCCTGCAGTGCATGCAGAGGAAGAAAAGAAAAGTAGAAGCTGGCAACACTTCTCAAGAGCCAAAAGTGTCAGCAATAAGACAGTACTGCTGGACCTCCTGCTAAGCAGGTGCTCGGGGTCCCCCCTTTTTGAACTGATGAGGCCTGGGCCCAGTACAGGAGGGCTGGCTGTACTGCCTTATCAGTGGCCCTGCCCATGCACACGTATGGGGGTTACCTAATGCTGGCCCAGCCAATAAAGATGGCCAAAGTCCTCAAACTCAGAACAAACCGGGGAGAAGATGTTGGCACGGGTGACGGAGCTTGAGAACATTACATTGCTGGATTGTAAAAGTTTTTTTTTCCTTGCTCTGTGCAATGGTTTTATAAAGAGTGGTCCTGCACCTCCTCTTCTGGGGTCCCCCGCCGGCACTCTTGTCTCCTCCTCTTCCTATGGGGGCACTTGTGTGGGCTCTATCCTGAGCTGGGCTGTGTGAGTCTATAGACACACATAGCATGGCTCAGTTCCCGCCCTCCCCCACTTCTTCCTCACTGGATTTGACTGATTGCAGCAAGAGTCAATTGCTCCTGCTACTCTCCATCAAGCGTGTGAGAGCACGGAAAGGGGAGAGAAGAACTGAAGCCTGGCACAGCTCTAGATCGTTTGGGGCTGGGAGGGCACTGCTATTGGAAGTTTTTATTTTTTTACCTTAATGCATAGAATGCATTAAAGGGGTTCTAAAGCCTAAACATGTTTTACCATAATGCAGACCTTTATCAATTGCCCTTTGCAGGTAGGGACCGCAGGCCCCTATAGTGTAGAAAAATAGAAGTCTCTGGTGCTAGCTGTCTTACACGGCCAGTAACCCATCTTCCGGCCCTGCCAGCCCTCATGGCTGCGGCTGTCTCTCTCTAATGCCCCACTTCCCACAGTCCACTCTTCTGGTTCTTCACCTATTTCAGACTCCAACCTCCAAGTCCCTTCAAGTGTGCCTCCCCAGTCCTCCTGACTGTGCCTCACTCACCAGCCCTCCCGGCTGTGACCAGTTTTCCTCCCTGGAGTCTATCAGCAGTGTTCTCTACTTCTGTCCTCTCTTTGGTCTCTCATGTGCCTCCGGTCCAAGACCTCTTCACGTGTTCTTGAAGTTTGTCCCAATTGCACCCGAGCCCAGGCCCGAGGTCACCTCCCCCCAGACTGCGGAGCTACCCCAAACTCCCCGACAGCCTCCACACTCTCTACTCCAGCTCTTCTACCCGACAACTCCTCCCCAGCTGGGCTGACCCAGGGTATTTAAGGAGGCCTGCCCCCTGCCAATCCAGGTTGGTGATTTGTCAGGGCTCCTCAGAACACTCTAGGCAGTGCCATCTCTCCTGTGAGTCACTAGCTGCTACTCTGAACCACCCCACCCCAGATCAAATCAAAACAAACAGGCCTGGCGACTAGCCATGCCTGCCTAAATTGACCTAACAAAAAATCCTCACTCTAGCACCCACCTACCTAGAGGGTGCTACACTTATCTGAAACCTCATTTGTTCAAGCACTGTGCACGTCTGCAGCTCTTCTCTCACCTCACTTCGGTGTCTCACAAGCTTTGCTGGTGAATTGGGCCATTGGCTCCCAGCACTGTCAATCAAAGCCAGTGACGAGGAAGCAGGCAATGGACGCAGCAGCGGGACTCGGGTGTGAGCACGCACGAATGCCCCCATGGAAAACTGCTTCCCGTACGGGCACTAGACAGAGAGAATGGACCAGGAGCGCCGGCAGGGGACCCGAGAAGACGAGGTTCAGGGCCAATCTGTGCAATTCCTGTGCACAGAGCAGGCAAGTATAGAGATGTTTGTTATTTTAAAAAAAACTTTTCCTTTACAATCACTTTAAGGTAAAAAGAACCTTTAGCCTTTACAACCACTTTAAAGTGACAATGAAGGCTTATTTTAAAAAATAAAAATAAAATAGGTTATACCTACCTGCTCTGTGCAATGATAGCACAGAGTGGTCCCTTACCTCCTCTATAGCAGTTTCCCACTGGCACTGTCCACTCTTTATTTTCCTGAGTGCCCCTTTAGCAATTTGGATGCTAAGGAGACACTCTGAAGTTTGGCTGTGTGCATCTAAAGACACACACAGTTCCGGTAAGCCACACCCCCACTCCCTCCTCACAGGAGTTAAACTGACAGCTTTAGATGGACAACTTGGTTGAATATATAGATAAAAAAATGAGAAGATACATTTTTTTTTTGTAGTAGTGGCCTTTTAAGATTGTGTAATTTCTTCCTAAATTTAATGGAAAGCATTACATTGTATACACTGATGTATATTGTCAATTATTTGTGTAAATTAATCATTTTACAAATAACCTTTTATTACTGGCTACCTCCATGACATTCAGTTTGCAAAGCATGCTGGGGTTTATTTGCCCTTTAAATCCATGAGAATGAAGAATTTGCAGTCCAATTCCTGTAATTAGCAAATGTGAAAAATGTGTGATTTTGATGCAGAAGTCACGAGACTCAACCAGTTATGTTATATTATTTTTTGCATCAGTTTTTTCTTTATTTCTTTGACTGGTGTATATTTTTTTCCCTCTCTCTTATATGCAGAATATCTTGGCCGTCTTGGAAGCATAAATTTGTTCAGGAATCGTGGTGGTAAGAGTTTTATATGGAATCCTCACTGGACATTTTCTTTCCAATAATTTTTATTGGTTCAATTTCAGGAAAAAAAAGGTATAAAAATCAACATATTATGCAAAGTGCTCAGTACAAAGCGTCGACCGTACATCTAAGACCAAAGCTATTGGCTACTAGCCTGAGCGTAGTCCCATCGTAACGAAATAACGTCATCACGTTACGTACGATCGGATTTTCCGACAACTTTGTCTGACCGTGTGTATGCAACACAAGTTTCGGACAAAATCCGATGGATTTTGTTGTTGGAATGTCCGACCGTGTGTACAAGGGCTTAGGAATAATGTTGAGAAAATAAATTCATAAGGTAACACTACTGTGATAGCACCCCCAGAATTTTGGGGAACCCTTGAGTCGCAGCATCCTATCAAATTTAGTGTTGCACATTCTCACAAGGTAACACTACTATGGCAGCACCCCCAGAATTTTGGGGAACCCTTGAGTCGCAGCATCCTATCAAATTTAGTGTTGCACATTCTCACAAGGTAACACTACTATGCCAGCACCCCCAGAATTTTGGGGAACTCTTGAGTTGCAGCATCCTATCAAATTTACTGTTGCACATTCTCACAAGGTAACATTCTCACAAGGTAACACTACTATGACAGCACCCCCAGAATTTTGGGGAACCCTTGAGTTGCAGCATCCTATCAACTTTAGTGTTGCCTGAGTGGAAACACTTCTATATGGTCCTCAATGGGATCCCCTCGTTCAGAGCAGTATATGCAAGTACACAACTCGGGGTACAGTATTTGTGAAAAGACATGGTCTTGGGAGAGTAGGTGGACCCCAGGGTCCTAGGCTAACATTCCTGAGCATTTCTTTTGGCAACATGTCAACTAAGCAGGAAAGTGACAAAAAAAAAAAACAATGAACAGAAAAAAAAAGGAAATTCCGAGTAAGTAGTATCCAATCCAGGAACGCATTATCATAACCTATTATGTATCTCCCGTTAAGTAGTTGATCCAGGGATACCATGTTCCTCAAACAATTTGAGCTTGTCGTCAGCCCACCTCTGTGACCACACCCTGGGTGATCAGGGTGAAACGTGTCAGGGGGGGGACATGGCTGGAGCTATGCTGGCCACATTCATCTACATACTAATGCACTTGCCCTTTCTTCTCTTTGAAAATTTGAGTTTGCCATTCAGAATTGCAGAGAGATGTTCATTGACCACACAGTAGTCCACGGTAATTTGGCTTTCACCGACTAAAATGGGATCATTGGTGTCCTCCAAAATCTGATGATGGAGATTTTTTCTGCTACAAATATAAAAGAGATCAATCTCCTCACATGTCTCAGAGCCCCCTCCACTGGATATCATAATAGTGCTTGCTGAGCGGATTTTCTAAGCTCACTGGTCTTTTTTCAGGATACATTCCAACTCAGAGAGCAAGGTAAAGCATTGCCATCTCTGTATGGCCAAGACCACTTGGAAACCCTCTGGCTTTGCCATCTCCTTTGTGATGCCATGACCACATCTCCAGGATGGCTGAGAAGGCATATCAACATGGAGAATGGTACCCTGACAGCTAGTATGACTATATTCCTGGGCGGTGGCAATGGTAATATCCACCATAAAGCCACCAAGAAGGACTTGAATAATATAAATAGTACACAACTGAAGTCCTTTGGCGCTAAATCTGGCAGTCTAGAAACAACCAAGTCCAAGTCATATAAAAAAGTTAATAGTAAAAGTACTGGGTATCCAGTGCAGCTGCCAACCACTTAGGATAAAGTGGATAACAAAATCAAAAAGACACAATAGCAGCACTCGGATAGAACCAATATAAAGAATATTCAATTTAATATGTTCAAACAAGTTAATTTAGTCAATGCACTAAAAGTTGATTACATAGAAAACACACAATTTTCAATATAAATAAAATGATTACAAATTGCCATGATGATACACATCTCATTGCCTTGATTGAGACACTTTGACATATAATGTATATGATACCACCAGTTGACGCAGGGTTAACATCATGAGTTGGCTCCAAGTTATAATCCTCAGATATCTGATCCTATGGCCCAATTTGCAAGGCGGGATGTAATGTTCAAATAGACCCAGATCCTGGTAATGGCTCTGTTTGCAGTATATTCCGTCTCGCTATACTGCAGGGAGTGTGCGTTTAAATGTCCCACTATGGCGGGCTGAACAGGTTAGCTGAAATAAAACTGCGATGGCGTCCCGCAAGGGGGCCCTCAGCAACGCAGGTACACCCGCTGAGGACACAGGACGAAAACAAGGATTAACACCAGAGCCGAAGGAACTGGAAGAGCGGAAGGTAGCTCAGATGTGGGTGGAGCATAAAGCTTGTAGTTGCCATAGCGACTGTGGCTGACATGTTTCGCGCGCATGCGCCTTATCAAAGTCCGACTTTGATAAGGGGACTTCCATGTGATTCTTACACAACGGTCTCTAATAATGACTGTTACTCTAGCAATATTGTAGCTTCTCTGGCAGCTCTTTTGAAACATGCAGCATTCTTTGGTAACCAACACAACCAGTCGCCATTAGGGGCGCACGGGCGCTGCCCCCCTATCCCTGTGTCCAGCCCCCTAATCTACATGCGGGGTGCCAGAAGCATGGATTCCAATGTTTTTTTTGTTTTGTTTTTAAGCACGTGATTAGAGCTGGAGGCTCTTATAGGCTTCAAAAAAGGGTGGGCTCAGATGCAGAGCACTGCGCCATGAGCCCACCCAGTTGTGTGACAATAGCAAATGAATATTTGCTGTTGTTACACTGATCCTCCTCCCAGCCAATCAGGAAGTGGGTCCTGAGACCCGTCACCCAACTGGCTGAAAGGGCAGAAGATCCTATTGCAGGCCTAGGGAAGACACACGGCGGAAACCACCGTGAAGCAGAGGAGGAGGAGACACGATGGAAGCCGCAGACTGACCGCCCATGGTATAGATTGGGGGCCAGATGCATGGATAGGGGGGGCGACCCCTAATAGATGGGCCACCACTGGCCACTGTCCTGTAGAATGAGGGATACTTAGAACTATGCTGTATGATTTTAGCTCTGCATCTTATCCTGGCCATTCACATATCAATGACTCAGAAGAATAACTTTTCGATCCAATAGTTTTAATTGTATTTGTGAACAGTTTTAGTATTAGTGCACTTCTGATCGCTCTATTTTTGTTGTCTCCTCAGATGTAAACTATGTAAAACTAGGAGAGGTGGGAGGCAGATCGGTGTATCTAAAGGCACCTTGTAAGTATATATTCATATATAAAGATAGCAATACTAAGTTGAGCTAAAAATGTAAACTGAATCTGAGCTCAGAAAGATTTGCTCTCTTATAGGAAACAACTACAAATGTTAATTGTGCTTAAACAGTACCATAAAGCTTTTACTATTTGTCTTGAACTCCCCCTAAAAAAAAATACATCCCTTGAGCCTCATAGTTGTGTATTGGCAGTGGAAGATTTAAGGAACTGTACCTAAAACTACTAATTGGTTCAACTGAATGCATCCAAGATGGCTGCTTAATCTTCTAAGGGTTTTGAATCCCCATTGAGAAAAGCGCTATAGAAACCCAAATGAAATGAAATGAAATTAAAACTGAATTAGTCTCATGAAATTTGAAGTGAGGTTTGGTGATGTCACTACTGTGCTGCTCATTATTCTCCCTGCTGGAGAGGAATCAGTACCTGGGGACCAGCAGTGCATGGAACTCCCTGCTTCTTCTTCTTCTTCACTTATTCAGTGGATCTGTGGTTTCTCCACTTCTGCTGCTTCTTGAATATTACTCTATCAATCAGCAGTCACGATGTAGTCTTGCCTCTGCAGATGGACAGAATAGGAAGGAATACTGATGGAGGTGTGTGCTCCGTAGAGGAGCCTGTACTGGGGAATATAAAAGCCAAGAGACCCCAAATGTGCAATTGAGGAAACCTGAATGGAGGGGGAAGGGTATGCAAGACAGGGAAGTGAGAAATAATTTAGGACTTAGGATGACAGACAGTAACAAGCAGATAACCGCTGAATGCTCTGGATATTTGGTCTGATCTATATAGATCAGACCAAAATGAGGGACACATGATGAGGAATGAGGGACAGAGGGACATTTCTCCAAATCAGGGACAGTCGGGAGCTATGCATACAGGTCCACCTAAAGGTGCCGTACATGGTATGGTGATTCTCTTCAGCACTCCTCTTACCTTGGCTTAGGCATCGTAGTACTAAGGGGCATCTCCAAATGTAATATTTATGGTATACTCACCTGATTTTCAATAAGTTACTCCTTAGTTGCCAGTTATGCTCAGTAAAAGCCTACGCATCTTTTTGCCCATTGCATTGTGTAGTGTTGGCAGATGTTTAATTCATTATTGGTCCACTGGGAGGAAGTAAAGGGCAAAAAGATCCTAAAAACACAAAATAGCACCCAGCACTTTCCTATAGTTACTCATACAGTTGCATGTATTTATTTTTTTGTTTTATTTTGCTTTGTCAGGATATTTGTAAGAAAAAATTGAGGTAGAACTAAAGGCCTTTGAGAGGGGTCACTAGGAAGCTCGCATACAGCATGGCACCATCTTCTGATTTTCAGCAAATTTCTGACTGGTGAAGGATAGTAAAATGTTCAGTATGCTGCAGTCAGTGCCATAATAAGGGATTAAGAAGTGTGCAATAAAAATTGGTGATGATCCACACCAACACTACTCAAAAAGTCTATCAAAAGAGGTTTGCTTTTGCTTCCGTAGCTCATATGGACATCACAAAACTTTCTTTAACATTTCAGAAAGTGGCATCCAGCAAAAACAAAATCCATGATCACCTAGGAAAAGCTTTATTCACCAAATTAGACCCTGAAACCAAGCAAAAAAACATGGCTTGCCATTTAAGCTAAGTTAGGAAGCAAAGGTCTTTGATAAAATTATCCATTACCCTAAAAAATATTGATTGGAAATGAGGTTGAGATGCTTCAAGCAAATGATATGGCCAACAGTCACCAGTTGTCTACATTATTCCATAAAACTGATGGAACTATCTATCTATCTATCTATCTATCTATCTATCTATCTATCTATCTATCTATCTATCTATCTATCTATCATGTATCCATACTTAGATCAGTTTTGATGTTTTATTTTGTTTGTTTTTGAAAAACCAACTCCGCCCAAAACTGATATTCACTTTTTCTGCATTTGCTAGCAAGTTGAATCACAGGCTGCCTTTTTATATCCCTCTGGGAGTCCAGTGGTGATCTCCACCAGAATTGCCAGGTCTGCCCAATGGCTGTTGCCATTACGAAATCAAACACTCTTTTTTTTTTTTTTTTTTCTTAATAAAATTTGGTAACTGAGCTGCTTTAGAATGATACCATCACAGGAAGTCCATAACAAAACAAAATCCCAGATACCTAATAGTAGTAAGTCAAATTCAACTGGACTTGCAGAATACTCTTGAAAACATTACACCCTTCATCCTAAGGAGTTGTTCAGTTCCAGTGATTGTACAGTTTTTCCCGTTATTTAAATTAAAGTGCACCTAAACTTTCAAGATTAGAGTATTTTAGCATACATCTAGAAGTATTAATCGTGAGTGTAAGTAGCACCTTAAGAAAAAATTACCTCTGTTTTAAATTCCTCCTTCCTAAAGCTGCAATGAGTTTCCTATGCCTAGACACTTTGGGGTTCATTTACTAAAACTGCAGAGTGCATAATCTCCTGCAGATGTGCATTGTAACCAATCAGCTTCTAACTTCAGCTTGTTCAATTAAGCCTGGCAATACATGGTTCAAACTGTTAAAGGGCAGGCTGATTGTATCGATCAATTGATCAACTTGGGTACAACCAGCCGTCCAGATTCTCTTGTAGCTGCTATAGCCGCTAACAATAATCACTGTCTTCTCCTGGTAGGGATGGCTTCCACTGTTTTCCCCCATCGGGAGAAGAAAATGGCTTGTATTAACAGTGTCTGTATTAATGGGGAAAATCAAGCTCATTTCTTTCCTGCAATCCATGGTCGCAGGAAAGACATTCCCTCAGTGTATGGCCAGCCTAAGCTATGACAGAGAAAACCTGGAAGATGATTGGTTTCTAAGCAGAGCTGCACCAGATTTTGCACTCTCTCCGGTTTAAGTAAATCAACCTCTTCTTGTCACGAGCCTCATAATTGTATCTCTGGATGTAAGTCCCATAAGATTTAGGGTGAAATTTGGGGATAGTACTACTGTTCTGCTCACTGTTCTCCTTGCTGGAGAGGAATCTATCCCTGAGGACCTGCAGCACAAGGATCTCCCTGCTCCTACTTCATCCATTCTGTGTATCTTTACTTGTTCCACCTCTCCTGCTGCTTCTTAATTACCCCCCCCCCCCCCCCCCTCCACCAGTCATCATGAGATGAAGGATCATGGGCTCTGGCAGAAGGAAGCAAATCCCTGCTTCTCTTCCAAGATGGCTGACTCCAAACAGAGACACAGTACACACTACAGCATGGGAAGTCAGTAAATGGAAAAATATCAGCATACAGGCAATGGGGTTGATTAACCAAAACTGGAGAATGCAAAATTTGGTGCAGCTGTGCATGGTAGCCAACCAGCTTCTAATTTCAGCTTGATTAATTAAGCTTTGACAAAAAAAAATCTGAGTTTTTATGTAGAGCTGCATCAGATTTTGCACTCTCCAATTTTAATAAATGGACCCCAATACTGGCAACTAGGTCTTTGCCCTTTTTTGTTTTGTGTGGACACAGCTTACACAGTTGAGGTCTTCTTTAAACCCTTATTCATCCCATATCCAATTACCATAACATCATATTTTTAGGAACAAGTAGAGTTTCCAGTTGACTTTGACTTGCTATTACTGTGCACCGCACGGAATAGGTGAAAAAAGTTTATAGGCATGAATGGATGGAAATATCTGATGGAAGCTGCCATCCCCTGATGCATAGTCCTTGGGTCATGAAGTTGGTAACCAACCTACTTCCCTCAAATCTGTATTTGGCCCCCAAGTTTTGAACTTAAAGCTATTGACTTCAAGACAGAGATGAGCAGATCTGAGGGTAACTGGCAACTGCAGTCTTAAAGAGATTTAAAAAGTTGGCAGGCGGTTCTTTTGCCACAATATCAGTTTTGGGTGGACCTGGCTAAAAATGTTTTTAGCTTTATCGCTTATTGTTTTTTCTCCTACTTTTCCTCATAGCGGAAGGCGATGCTCCTCCTTAGCCTTGGTGAGTATTTCAATTACCAAACACACCATCCCAGTGCACAAAAAATATTTTTTTCCATTATATGAAGGAATTCGTTTGATAATGAAAAAATCAACATCAGACGCAACTATAACAATGTTTTGCCAAGTGAGGATATGATCAGAATTAGACAACAGGGAATGGACACAATTAAAAAATGGGTTGAGTCGCATTAGCAATAGGGTTTAGCTAAACAATACACCAGAGATTCCCTTAACTGTCCACAGAGATTCACAAAAAGAACCTGACATGCCATTGAGTTATGTCCACCATCTTTTTTCATGCTTAAATTTTTCTATAAACTTTTGGTACTAACCAGTTGTTGCACCAGTACACTTGTTTCAAGATTTACAACCCCTTGGAAAACACCTGCTTGATCCCGATGGGTGCAAGACTCTGCCACAACACCAGCGCTCCAGGAAATGGTGCAGAAATTAGGGTAGTGTTATGAGCATTTTACAAGGTAGATTTGTTGCTAAAGAATTTAAAAAAAAAATCCATGGGGGTTTCTGTGTCGTTTTGTGTCAAATGGTTTGAATCAAACCTCCAATATGTTCCATGAAACTTCCTGCTCCAAAATAGCTGATCTTAAAATAAAACCCATTGGCCATTTGAACTTGCGATCATTGGGAATAATTACCCCTTACAGATAGCTAAAAAGATCATTGGTGTCAGTAGGAATGTATCTGAGAGGCAGAAATTGCTCATTTGTGGCAAGGATGTGGAATCCCCTTCCACAGAAGGTGGTCTCAGCGGAGGGGGGTAAAGATAGTTTCAAAAAACTATTAGATAAGCACCTGAACGACCACAACATACAGGGATATACAATGTAATACTGACATATAATCACATACATAGGTTGGACTTGATGGACTGGTGTCTTTTTTCAACCTCGCCTACTATGTAACTATGTAACCCCTAGCAACCTCTGGAGGAACCCTGGTTGAGAAACCCTGCTTTAGACAAAACTTTTTTTTAAATATATTAAGATAGAACAGTGAAGGATTAAACCCTCTGTCAAGTTTTTTGCTGTCTGTGCCCCCATTGGGAAGATCCACCCTCTCTTTGCACTGATGACCATTCCCATTGCGATAGAAAATGGGGGAGAATCCAAAATTTAAGAAATGTCTCCAGAACAAGAAGTAATGGCAAATCGTGCAATGGGGAAACCAGTTCTAGGGACTGCTGTCTAAGCTGAAAATTCCCCTAACTTTTGAAGATTTCCTCTGATGTTCTATTTCTAGGACAGGAAGTGAAGAAAAATGTCCACAATGGTGAACAGCAAAATAAAAATAACCTGCATCCTATGCATCCTAATGCATCCTATGCATTAAGGTGAAAAAACACCTGGCAGTGATCGGCCCCCCAGCCCCCCCCCCCCCCATTTACTTACCTGAGCCCTGGAACTTCACACACCGGAGACGCGCTCTTCCTATGGCTGGAGTTCTCGGTTCTTGATTGGATAGATTGATAGCAGCACAGCCATTGGCTCCCACAGCTGTCAATCAAATGCAAAGACACAGGCACCGGGGGCGGGGCCGAGTCACAGATTCAGTGGCTATGGACGCCGCTTGCTGGACTCGGGAGCGCGCCTGCAAGGTAATCCCCTGGGAGAGAGCTTCTCCTAGGGGGTTATCTGATGCGGGGAGGAGCCGCAAGAGCTACGAGGGACCCCAGAAGACGAGGTTCGGGTCCACTGTGCAAAACGAACTGCACAGCGGAGGTAAGTATAACATGTTTTTATTTAAAAAATATTTGAAGCTTTACAATCACTTTAAGATTGAACCTCCTGTCCTGGGCGCACTCCTGTCATTGACAGGTCCTGTTTTGAACAAATGGGGTGCTGGATTCAGATTGTCTAACATTCACTGAAATAGTCACTGGGCAACCTGGTTTCTGTTTGCCAACACTCTACAACCCAGATAGCAAGGATAACTTCACACAAATTTGTGGCAATGTTGTCTGCCGGACTTTCCGGCAGACTAGGTCCGACGGGATCAGTCCCTCGGACAATCCGATCGTGTGTGGGCTAGTTTGACCGCTTTTTATAAAAAAAATAAGACTAGAAATAAAACATGTTCCAAATCTATCCGATGGAATAAAAATCTGGAAAACCGTTCGTCTGTGTGCTAGTCCAATGGACCAAATACGACGCAAGGGAAGCTATTGGCTACTGGCTATTGAACTTCCTTGTTTAGTCCCATTTACGTCATCACGTTCAAAACGAACGGACTTTATAATTTACTGACTTAGTCCGGTCATGTGTGGACAAGTCCGTTCGTTCAGAAAGTCCGTCAGACCTCCGCTGAAAGTCCATCGGGAAGACCATCTGGCCTAGTCCATTGAAAAGTCCGGTCGTGTGTATGCGGCATAAGTCTTGTTAACTTGCTGCACACTTTCACTGGCAAGTTGCACACTTTGCAGAGCACTTGAAGCACAAGTTCTATTTGAAACGTTTCCAATTTGTAGCAAATTTGCGTGGCAAGTCTTTAGCAAGAGCAAAGTTGCTGTGGTGAGTCTACAGAAAGAGCTCTGCAAGTCTACAGCGTGAAAATTCAGCCACAGTGACCCCCTGTGGTGGGATGACTATTGCACAACATAACTGAACCAGAACTTGCAGCAAAATGTTTGCAAAGAAAGTTGATCTGGAGTTATGCAATGTTGACTTGCTGCAATTGTGCAAAAAACTTGTGAAGCCTGGCAAGTCTAGCAATAGCTTAGCAAGTCATTTTCAAACTTGCAGCACAATTGCTTGCTATCTGGGATGTTCTCTGATGACCTAATGGTTTGGGCACTGGATCCAGCAGGAGACAGGCAAACATCTGAAGTTGAGCAGTGCCCACATACATCTGTGAGTTTGGCTTGGTTAAACTGTAGCATGCAGTATATGCCCCCTGCCTTACCTCTGGCTGGTTACCAGGCAGCAGCATCCTTGATGAGGAGTCCAAGTTCATAACAATTCTCTTTAAGTATTTCTGTGAGAAACAGTGAGATTCTGCAATAATGGCCACATTGCCCTTGGAGAAATTGTCAAAGACCACCGAGTTCCAGCAGAGATCATCTTCTGTTTGTCATTTGTGATATTATTGACCTTTCCATTCTCTGCCTCAGTGCTGGGTACAGATCTTCTTTTTTTTCCACCAAGAACTGCCAACAAGTCAGGGAGATCACGAAAAACTTAATCTAGAAAGAAGGAGTACCAGCACTGGTAAATGTAATGTTATAACATTGCCAGCAAATAGTATAATTCACTCTGCTAGGGATAAGGGGTTGCCAACGTTCCTCAACGTTATACATTCTATTTGTAAATCCTCGAATGGGATTTTAAAGGCAACTAAGAACATTGTTCATCTATATAATATTTGGGGGTTCTAAGTAATTTTCTAGCAAAAAAAAAAAACAGTTTTTAACTTGTAAACACCAAATCTCAGAAAGAGTCCTTAAAGAGGAAGTAAACCCTGATGAGTTTACTTCCTCTTTCATTCCCTGCAAAGGTAAAGCATAATGGACTCCTATGCATCGCATAGTAGTCCATTATGTGTCACTTACCTGACACAGGAGCCAGCGAAGTCGCCGCTGTCCCCTGTAGTGCGCCGCATCCATCTTCTTGGTGGGGTCTCGCAGCTCCGCCGCTGTCATTCCGCGAAGCTGCGATAACGTCACTCCCGCGCATGCGCACGGGAGCCGACACGCGCGGCAGCTCCGTCGTTGAGAATGCCGCGCTCAGTGCACCTGCGCCGTAGACAGCAGTGCCTGTTTTCGGGCAAATATCTCCTAAACCATATAGGTTTAGGAGATATTTCTTGGACCTACAGGTAAGCCTTAATCTAGGCTTACCTGTAGATCAAAGTGGTTTGTAAGGGTTTACAACCACTTTAAGTGGTTAAAAAATAAAAAATAAATTAAAATTCTTGGTTGCCTTTAAAATCCCATTTGAGAATTTATGAATGGAATGTATATGTTATAACATTAAACTGAAATTAAGTATTATTTAATAATTTTAATGTGAGGTTCTTATGACCTCATCTAATCTTATCTTGACCATATTTTTTCTTCCTTAGATCTTATGGAACTATCATTCAGGAATGCCTCCACCACATCAACTCCTCAAATCCTTTGCTCAACCTCCAAATTCTTGAATAGCCTAAAGCCACCACCGAAGTTCTGTCTGCTCAATTCAAGCCCCCAAAAACTCTGCAGGGGACTTGCTTCCCAAATTCTCTTTTTTGACTTATATTTTATAGTTTCTGCTTATTGCCTAAAATGAATGGCCTTCTAAACTCCAGCTGTTCTAAATCCTTATCATCCATTTCAATTGGTTTTATTTAAAGAAATTCTTCTGCTAGAACCCAAATTCCGCAGGTACTTTAACACTTCTGTATAGCAACATGGACACCTTTTAATATAAGCTGCTCTTGAATTAACATTTCTATCACCGGCCATCCATTTAGATGCAGCAGAGCCCAATGAGAACCATTATATCTGAATAAACAGACTTTAACCACTGAAACAACTAAAATAATAAAGGAACAATGGTCTTAAATTTGCTTAAGAGGGGCCTGCAGGAGTAGTAAGACCCCTTTTGGTGTTACCACATAGAAAAAGCAATAGGATGTTTACTCTACATTAGAAACCTCCATTAATGGCAAAAAATCAACCCATAGAAACTAATCTGTTATGTATACAGCAGGGGCGGACTGACCATTGGGCCACTCGGGCAATGCCCGAGGGCCCTGAGCCATTAAGGGGCCCCATCAGGGTTGCCAGCCTCAGTAAAACCAGGGACAGTATGTAATAATCTGTGTTTTTTTTTTTACATCTGTCTCTAAAATGTCCCTTACCAACATCCTTTTGGTCTAAAAATCCCAAGATTATAGCTGCCCCACCTCTCCAGTACCTTCTCAGCCAATAGAAACATGTCTGTGTATACTGTGTGTACATGTATGTGTATACTGTGTGATTGTATACTGTGTGTGTGTGTGTATACTGTGTGGCCCCATAATATCTGATTGCCTGGGGGCCCCATAATCTCTTATTGCCCAGGGGCCCCATGAGTTGTCAGTCCACCCCTGGTATACAGGCATTCAACATCCAATCCCTATTTGATCCTAGTTCTGTTCAACGCAGACCAAGAAAAGTGGTTCTAGTTAGACAATTACTACCAAGAGTCCAAATGTTGTCCACAAGGTCTTGAGGAGCATCATAGTTACTTCACCCCTTTGTTTTATAACTACATGAACTATAGAAAGGCATGAATTCCCTTTGATACTTTTATTTTTGTATTATCTCTTGATTGGACCTATAGGTGGATTTTTTTTGAGTTTTATGAGATAGGAAAGGCCATTGATCAGATCTTGTACCAAAGTCTTGACACTTATTTTTCACTTTGGTTGATAGAAACTGTAGAACCCTATAGCCAGGACCAAGACAAGGGTTGGGGCGGGAGGGGCAGCTGCCCTGGACATAATGGTTTACTGTAGGAATGAGGGTGCCTTTCATCTGTTACAAGGCTGACATGAGCAGCGACAGCGGCAGTGATTTTGACAAGCGAGAGACTGCTGGGTGTAGGATCCCCTAAGCATGCACATCATGAATGGGGAAGGGACAGTTTGGTCCTGGGCACTGGATGACCTTGTCCCGGCACTGTGTAGCCAGCACATGGCTTAGTGTCTACAGACATTAAGCGGGCCCCATCTATCACAAGTGCAAAGGAAGTTTAAACAGTTTTCATTTGCAACCTCTAATTGGCTAATAGATGTCGGTACACTGTTGCTGTTGGCCCAGTTCACTGAAACTGGAGACGCAAATTAAGTAACAACCTCAAATATTCTTCTGCAATTACAGTAGCAATGTCTCCCCACCTAAGTGCCAATGAGTCTTAATCCTTCGGCAGTAGCCCCACTTACTTAGAGTAGCTTCAGAGGTAATGCAGTTCCAGCCAACCATAAAATATACATTGGGGTTTAATTACGAAAGGCAAATCCAATTTGCACTACAAGTAAAGTGCACTTGAAATTGCACTGAAAGTACACTTGGAAGTAAAGTTGCTGTAGATCCGATGGGGACATGCAAGGAAAATAAAAAACAGCATTTTAGCTTCCACATGATTGGATAATAAAATCAGCAGAGCTTCCACCCATTTCAGATCTACCCCTCAATTCTACAGCGACTGCACTTCCAAGTGCACTTTCAGTGTAATTTCAACTGCATTGTGCACTTGTAGTTTGCACTTGTAGTGCAAACTGGATTTGCCTTTCATAAATAACCCCCATTGGCCAATATATATTAGGTAAGGTTGAATAAAGATACCAGTCAATCCAGTTCAACCTGTGTGGGTGTCTATGTATATATCCTCTACCTATTCCCATATCCCTGTATAAAGTGTTCAATAAGATGCCCATCCACAAGTTTTTTGATTTCTCGCTGAAACCACCGATTGTGGACGGAGTCCTTACCTTGCTGCAATCTCTGTTATAAAAAGAAAAAATGTTGACACAGGCAAAGATATTATATTATTTTAAAGTAGCATCAATAAAGTGAATGGAGCTTTGAAATAGGAAGTAGAAATCTCACCTTTAGGGTTGTAACGAGCCAGTGGGGGACTGATCCGGCCGACCTCTACAATGAACTGACGTGTTGGTTTTTAATGGACTTACCCTTTAACTAATACCAATTGAGGCGTTTGCAACACTATCTCTCTGACAGCTGGAGTGAAAGAATCATTTTATCCTTTGTATAATATACAAGCTGCGAAAAAAAGTTACACTACCCACCTCCCACTGCTCTTTCTACCGCATTCCTCGCACCATGTAATCTGTGAAATGAAAGCATGCATAACTGTATAATTCTCAAACATGATTGTGCCAAATCATCAGATTCACACCGAGCGTCGTCCTTGTAATCACGTCCTTACGTAACCAGCACAGAGCTTTACATGGAAAATTCAGGCACGAAAATGCACAACAAATATTGTTATATGTACCATTGTAATCTTCACTGTTCCACAAATAAACATATATATATATATATAATGCAACAGCTATTGTCTTCTTAGTTTTGTCGATAGAGAAACAAAAAAAGAAAAATGGAGGGGACAAAAAAGTTTTAATTGTCCAAAAACTTCCTGAAGGTTTCTTAAAGTGGTTGAAAACCCTTACATATACCCAATGAGGTGACTATCCTCAGGTGATACTCAGAGATTAAAGTGTAAGTTCACCTTTATAGAAAAATCTGTAAGGTTTAAAATAGGGCTGTGGAAATTAAAGCTGATTGATCAAAATTCTTTTGATCGGTACTCACCTCTCCGCCGGCTTCCAGGTCTTCAGGGAGTTCCGTTGGAGATCCGGTGACGTCACGGACATTGACATCACCGGACTCTTCCCCCCTTCCCCAAGTGCCTCCATCTGCTAACGAAAGGAAAGGGGGGAGGAGTCCGGTGACGTCAAAGTTCTGATTGAACGCAACGTGTACGGGGGAGGAGCTACGCATGATGTCACCCGCTGCTGCCCTACAGAACTAACATGATTGTCGGCTTTACACGCTGTGTTTTTATCCTCTTTATGTGAGTAGTTTGTGTTTGAACACAAACATTTAATCTTATACTTAAGCGGTGAGCACTTAGATCTTTTTTTTCTACCCATGACTTGGCGTCCTTGCTGAGATCTAAGGAGACGTGAGAGAAGTTTATGGTCCGTGTTAACCCTTTTGATACCCGCTTGCATAACCACCTGTTTGCACAGGGGTCCATGCCATAAGGTGAGAGTGATTAGTTAGACCGGAGGTGGAGGGATTGTCACGCTACTGTGGGAAAAAAAATGACTTACGCCAGTGCTACAGTTTGAATTTAAAACGTATTTGTGTGAACTGTGAAGTTAAGTCATGGATTGTGGAAACTAACTAGTGTCCGGTGATTGTATATAGTGTATACCACATTTACCACTGACTAATGCAGAGTTGCAATGCAAGGAGATCAGTTAAAAGTAGTTGGATCTGTATGTGCGTTATAATTAATCAAAATTAGTCCATTAATCGATTTTAAAAAAACCGATTAACCGAACACGAAAATTATAATCAGTAACAGCCCTAGTTTAAAGTACACTTTAAACAAATGAAAAAAAATAACCAAAGAGCGGAAAATTTAGTTTTAATGCAAAAAAAATAAAAAATCAATCGACATTAAATTAACCAAAAAATAGAATTTGTTTTTTTTATTATTATATAGATACTATGAAACTATTTAAAACATTAGGGCAAAATCAGCCCTGTGGTCACAGTACAAAGAATGTTTGCCTCTACTTGTTTCATCACAAACGTGGCTTCTTCTGGAGCTTTTGTAGAACCTTTTTAATACTATTTCGCCTTTATCCACTTCCGACCGCCTCACGCAGATATACTGAGGCAGAAGGGCACGTACAGGCAGAATCACGTACCTGTACGTTGCCCTTTAAGAGGCGGGTTGCGGGCGTGCGCGCCGCCGAGATCTTCGTGAGCGTAATCGTGGGTCCCGCGGACTCAATGTCTGTGGGTATACCTGTGATCGTCTCACAGAGAGGAATGACAGGGAAATGCTAATGTAAACAAGCATCTCCCCGTTCTGCCTAGTGACAGTGTCACTGATCATAGCTCCCTGTAATCGGGAGCGGTGATCAGTGTTGTGTCACATACAGCCCCTCCCAAATTTAAAAATTTTTTTTTTTTTATTTGGGATATTTATTATAGCAAAAAGTTAAAATTATTGTGTTTTTTTTCAAACTTGTCACTCTTCTTTTACATAAAGACACCAGTCTATCCAGTGTGAGTGTCTACAATTGTCCCTATCCCCATACATTGCACACTCACATCGGTCCCTACCCTCAAGGAGCCCACAATCCAAGGTCCCCATTCATATACTAGGGCCAATTTTGGAAAGAAGACAATTAGCCTACCAGCATGTCTTTGGAGTGTGGGAGGAAACCAGAGTACCCAGAGGAAACCCCGTACAGGCACAGGGAGAACATGCAAACTCCAGGCAGGTAGTGTCATGGTTGGGAATTGAACCAGTGACCCTTCTTACTACTAGGTGAGAGTGCTAACCACTACACCACTGTGTCCCCCTTTTGTTTATAGCGCAAAAAATAAAAACCGCAGAGCTGATCAAATACCACCAAAAGAAAACACTATTTGTGGGGAGGAAAAATTATAAAAATTTACAGTGTTGCATGACCGCACAATTATCATTCAAATAGTTACAGCGCTGAAAACTGAAAATTGGCCTGGGCAGGAAGGGGATGAAAATGCCTTGTATTGAAGTGGTTAAGGTTAAACCGCTTCTCCTCCAACCTCATTGTGTTGCCCCCATCCCCTCTTACACTCCCTGAGACTGAATCGTTTTTTTTTTCCAACGCTGGGATCACCATTGAAGTATTTGTAAATCGCTATCATGTCCCCTCTCAAACGTCTCTCCTCCAGTCATAATGAATCTGAACACCAGAGTGAGTCTGGGGGTGAGATATACTGGTCTGGGCCCTTTAGGAGAACCCAGGTGGACCGATAGTCTAGGGTTGCCACCTGTCTGAGATTCGCCCGGACAGTCCGGGTTTTGAACCATGTGTCTGGATTGCAGTCCACCTGAAACCGGGCACATAATTCAGACAGGAAATGATTGTGGCTTGGAACAGCGCCTGCCAGGAGGGGGCATTACTATTCTCTTTGTCCCAGGACTGTTATGCCCCATACACGAGGTTGAATTTTCCGACGAAAAATGTGCGATTGGATCATGTTGTCGGAAAATCCGACCGCGCGTGGGCTCCATCTGACTTTTTCGGTCGGATTTTCCGACGCATAAATTTTAAGAGCAGGATCTAAAATTTTCCAACAACAAAATTTGATCGCATAAATTCCGATCGTGTGTAGACAATTCCGACGGACAAAGTGCCACGCATGCTCAGAATAAACTAAGAGACCAAAGCTATTGGCTGCTGGCCCGTTTATAGTCCCGACGTACGTGTTTGACGTCACCTCGCTCAGAACGATCGGAAATTCCGACAACTTTGTGCGACCGTGTGTATGCAACACAAGTTTGGGCCAAAATCCGACTGATTTTGTGGTCTGAGAAATCCGACGGATTTTGTGGTCGGAATGTCTGACCGTGTGTACAGGGCATTACAATCCTATAGTGTATACTAAGCAAAAAATAATTTACTGTGTGCCGTTTTGGGTTGAAGAAAAAGTGGCAACACCTACAATAGCCCCTTGTCCCTTTCTCATAGTAATCGGATATCCATCAATACTTTTTTCAAACAAGAAACTAAATTTATAAATTCACATGTACATGAAATGTACATTGTTGTTCCCGTATGATTTATCGCTGCAAATGACATCGAATCTGTTTGTTAACACTGCGCATATTTTCTGCAGAGTGTTTTCTTTTTTGCATTAACTCCATAGTGAGACTGCACACAATGCTATGTGATCTAAGGCAGGATGTATCTATATGAACTGACAGATTTATAAGACAGATACATCCCTAAAATAGACTATTCTAAGCAATGTGGTAATGAGTTTAAAGGGATAACAGCACAGAAATAGCAGGATCTCTTTATAATATTGCCTTGCTTTCAGTAAACCTTTCACTCCTAGTGACAGCCCACTCCATAGATATTGTATTTATTGGCGTATAACCCGTACTTTTTCACCCTGAAAATTGGGGTGCAAATAGCGTGTTATACACCAATACTTTAATTTTAGCTGCCTCGGAGGGGACAGGGAGGGGGTGGAATGAGCGCCATCAGATTACATACAGTGAGAATCTCCTGTTTACTAGGCGGCCTCTGTAATAGGAAGTCTCGTCTCCTGGGGTGCCATTGGACCAATGTTCTGTCTATCATAGGATATTCTCACTGTATGTAATCTGTCGGCGCTCATCCCGCTCCCCTCCCTGCCCCCTCTAGGTTGCAGATGGATATTGATCAGGCTGCACTTATGGCAATGGTGAGGCTGCTGCATTGAAGGCAATGGTGAGGCTGCTGCATTGATGGCAATGGTAAGGCTGCTGCATTGATGACAATGGTGAGGCTGCTGCATTGTGGCAGTGGTGAGGCTGCTGCATTGATGGCAGTGGTGAGTCTGCTTAATTAATGGCAATGGCGAGGCTGCTGCATTGACAGCAATGGTGAGGCTGTTGCATTAATGGCACTTGTGAGGCTGCATTGATGTAGACTGATGAGGCTGCATTGGTGGCACTTGTGAGGCTGCATATGGGCATTGATCAGGCTGCATTGATGTCAATGGTGAGGCTGCTGCATTGATGGCAGTGGTGAGGCTGCTTCAAATAACTAAACTTTATCCAGCATTACATAAACCTGACGTATTTAGATTTTTAAAAAGTCTTCTACAGGGTGGGAATTGGTGGTCAAAATGAGAAATTAGTCAGAAAAAAAGGCCAAAAGATAGAATGTGCCCATTGGTGAATGGTAGCCCCCACAGCGTAAGGCACAAGGGAGCAAAAAGGGCGCCAGAAAACTCTCTGCCCCTCTAGAGAGGTAAATAAAATTGAATCCAATGAGCTTATATTAATACACATGATGCATAAAGTCATTAGTGCCACAGATGTAAAAGTTTATCCAGGGCCTCCAGAAAGAAGCACCAAAAAATCCCAAAAAATAGGGGGGACTTCTGACCAACAAAAGGAAAGAAGTGTGGCCAGTAGCAGTTCAAAAGGATGCACCCCTCTTATCCATGTGTGCCCATCAGAGCCCCCCTTTTATCCATGAGTGCCCAGCAGAGTTCCTGTTTACATCTATGTGTGCCTGGCAGGGTCCAGGCTTACTTCCATGTATGCCCAGCAGGGTCCCCACTTACTTCCATGTGTGCCCAGCCGGGTCTCAGCTTACTTCCATGTGTGCCCAGCAGGGTCCTGACTTACTTCCATGTATGCCCAGCAGGGTCCTGGCTTACTTCCATGTGTGCCCAGCAGGGTAATGGCTTACTTCCACGTGTGCCCAGCAGGGTCCCGGCTTACTTCCACGTGTGCCCAGCAGGATCCCAAATTACTTCCATGTGTGCCCAGCGGGGTAATGGCTTACTTCTATGTGCGCTCAGTAGGGTCCCTGTCTACTTCCATGTGTGTCCAGCAGGGTTCTGGCTTACTTCCATGTGTGCCCAGCAGGGTCCCAACTTACTTCCATGTGTGCCCAGCAGAGTTCTGGTTTACTTCCATGTGTGCCCAATAGGGTCCCGACTTCCATGTGTGCCCAACAGGATCCTCCCTTACTTCCATGTGTGCCCAGCAGGGTCCCCGCTTACTACCATGTGTGCCCAGTAGGGTCCCTGCTTACTTCCATGCATGCCCAGCAGGGTCCACGCTTACTTCCATGTGTGCCCAGCAGGGTCCCTGCTTACTTCAATGTGTGCCCAGTAGGGTCCCAGATTACTTCCATGTGTGCCTAACAGGGTCCCGGCTTAATTCTATGTGTGCCCGACAGGGTCCCCGCTTACTTCCATGTATGCCCAGCAGGGTCCAGGCTTACTTCCATGTGTGCCCAGTACGGTCCCTGCTTACATCCATGTGTGCCCAACAGGGTCCAGACTTACTTCCATGTATGCCCAGCAGGGTCCAGGCTTACTTCCATGTGTGCCCAGTACGGTCCCTGCTTACGTCCATGTGTGCCCAACAGGGTCCAGACTTACTTCCATGTGTGCCCAGCAGGGTCCAGGCTTACTTCCATGTGTGCCCATCAGGGTCCCCTCCACCTCACCCTTGCTATTATAAAATTGCAACCTGCCCCGGCAGATTGAATTAGAGGCCAGAATTTTAATGGCGTATAACATGGTGTTTGCAGCCATGGCAATATGAGCTCACCCCTCACCCCATTGGCCACAATGTAAATTTGGAGATGGGTGGTTGGGGGGATGGAACATCCACCTGTTTTTAGTGCCACCAGTGTAAGCTAAGCCAAATAGAGACAATAGAAGAAAGAGATACAGAAAAAGAACCCTCTAAATCCACCAACTGCTGAAGTAATTTTTTTAGCAGTAATTTACAGATATTACATATGCCGTGTACACACGATCGGACTATCCGCCGGACAATTCGACCGTGTGTGGGCTCCGGTGGACTTTTTCTTCCCAAAAATCCGGCGGACTTTGAAAGAAGTCTTGACTCAAAATTGTCCACCGGACTCGGCTTTCCTTTGCTTTCCTTTGCTGGTCTCAGGTGATGCTTTGTGCATTACCTGAAACCAGTCACTTCGTTGGGTATAAGTAAGGGTTTAGAACCACTTTAAAGCCCACCCTTTTGCAGCCGCACATATGTGTTTGGTGGTCGTATAATGTAAGGCTGATTACAGATGGGCGACTTTGCCTCTCCCGATCCTGCAGAAGGCGATTTGTCAGAGGCAAGATCGCAAAAGAAGCGGCCCATTTTTCCCTTTAGATTCATTCCCTCTGAGGCAGCGAGATGGCGCCCTCGGAACCTCGGCGAATCTGCTCACAAAGGAAGCGATGTCATAGAGACAGTCAGTTACCAATCCTGCCATTAGCAATTTGTCTACAGCTGCAGAATCACCCAACTGACATCAAGTCCTATCCCAGTCCTATACCAGTCCAATCCCTCCCCTTTACAGTGCCTTGAAAAATTATTCACACCCCTTGAAATTTTCCACATTTTGTCATGTTACAACCAAAAACATAATTGTATTTTATTGAGATTTTATGTGATAGACCAACACAAAGTGGCAATTTTTAAGTCTTGCCACAGATTCTCAATTGGATTTAGGTCTGGACTTTGACTGGGCCATTCTAGCACATGAATATGCTTTGATATAAACGATTCCATTGTAGCTCTGGCTGTATGTTTAGGGTCCTTGTCCAGCCGGAAGGTGAACCTCCACCCCAGTTTTTTGCAGACTCTAAGCCCTTGTACATACGGACCGTGTTGTCGGATAATCCAACTGTGTGGGCTCCATCAGACTGTTTCCGTTGGAATATCCGACCGACAGAGTTTTAGAGCTGGGCTATAAAATTCTCCGACAACATGATCCCATCGGACTTTGTCCGAATGTGTGTAGAGAATTCCGATCGGACAAAGTGCCACGCATGCGCAGATCAAATTCCTAGACCAAAGCTATTGGCTACTAGCTTGAACGTAGTCCCGTCGTAATGAAATAACGTCATCACGTTCTGCACGATCGGATTTTCCGATAACTTTGTCCGACCGTGTGTATGCAACACAAGTTTCGGACAAAATCCGTCAGACAAAATCCGACGGATTTTGTTGTCAGAATGTCCGACCGTGTGTACAAGGGCTAACAGGTTTTCTTCTAAGATTGCCCTGTATTTGGCTCCATCCATCTTCCCATCAACTCTGACCAGCTTCCCTGTCCCTGCTGAAGAAAAGCATCCCCACAACATGATGCTGCCACCACCATGTTTCACAGTGGGGATGGTGTGTTCAGGATGATGTGCAGTGTTAGTTTTCCGCCACACATAGCATTTTGCTTTTACACCAAAAAGTTAAATTTTGGTCTCATCTGACCAGATCACCTTCTTCCACATGTTTGCTGTGTCCCCCACATGGCTTCTCACAAACTGCAAACAGGACTTCTTATGGATTTCTTTAACCCTTTCATGACTCAGCCTATTTTTGACATTTGGTATTTACAAGTTAAAATACGTATTTTTTGCTAGAAAATTACTTGGAACCACCAAAAATTATATATATTTTTTAGCAGAGAATCTAAAGAATAAAAAGGTGATTGTTGCAATATTTTATGTCACACGGTATTTGTGCAGCGGTGTTTTAAATGCAACTTTTTGGGAAAAGGGACACTTTCATTAATTTAAAAAAATGAAACAGTAAAATTAGCCCAATTTTTTTGTATAATGTGAAAGATAATGTTACGCTGAGTAAATAGATACGAAACATGTCACGCTTTATAATTGCACGCACTAGTCGAATGACGACAAACTACGGTACCTTAAAAACAGAGGAGGTCTAGTGCAAGAATTATTGCTCTCGCTCTGACGATCGCGGCGATACCTTACATGTGTGATTTGAACATGTTTACATATGCGGGTGCGACTTCTGTATCCTTTTTTTTTCCCGCGCGAGCTCACGGCGACGGGGGTGCTTTAAAAAAAAAAATGTTATTTATTTTAATATTAATAAATTTATTTTTTTTTTTAATATTTTTTTTATCACTTTTATTGCTGTCACAAGGAATGTAAACATCCCTTGTGACAGTAATACGTGGTGACAGGTACTCTTTATGGAGGGATCGGGGGTCTTATAAGTATTCAGATCGCCGTTTTCGGCAATTCTGAATACCGTATTTTTTGGCAGCCGAGTAAACGGGAAGTGATGTCATGACGTCGTTTCCGTGTTTACAATTAGGAGGCTGGAATGAAGCCGCTTATGGCTTTATTCCAGTCTCTCCCTAGCCGCCAGAAGCGGCGGTTTGTTCATCGGTGCTCCCGATTGAACGGGAGCCCCGGTAAGAGCGGCGGGAGGTGGCGGGAGGGGGGGACGTCGGCTTTTAGCCGCATCGGTTATTATGGCTGGAAAGCCGATCGCCCGCTCTGAAAAATTATACCAGGATGATGCCTGCAGCTGCGAGCATCATCCCGGTATAACCCCCGGAAGCTGAGTACGCACATCTGCGTGCGCTCGGCGGGAAGGGGTTTCTTCTTGCCACTGTAGCACTAACCCCCGAAGGAGTGGCTGAATTTTTCTGGGCTTACCGATTACCTCCTCCAGCTCGCACTCGTTGTTCTTCCCTAGGGGTTCCCAGGGTTGATAACCCAGTAACTGTAGAGACTGACAACCAAATCCTTAAGTTTTGGGTTTAGCAGCCAACAGGTAAGTCTAGCTTTCAAAGTCTCTCACGCAGACTTGGTTGGAAACTTGGAAACTTAGTTACAACTGGAAGGGTAGAAGTAGGAACTTTTCTTACTGTACCAGAATCTTTCAGCCGGTCCGGCAATACCGTAAGAATTGTGGATTCAATCAATGTCCATGGCAGCTCTGCTTCCAGGCTCTTACTGAGCAGCCAGCCTTGTGCATGGCTCTCTTACCGAAGAGTCCTCACCTGGTCGCATGTAGAGTTGCTGGGCCTCTCCAAAACCCGAGAACACCTTAGAAACCTCCTTTCCAGTTACTGCGCCTTGAACTAGCCAGTTCTGAGGCTTGGATATGGATGGATCCGCACCCCAGGCCATGAGGGCCCCTGGGGGCTGGTCAGGAGGACCAGGACCACGGAGTTGGCAACAACTTCTGGACCTGAACCCTGAACCACGTGACTTCGACACCTTAAGTACCCCTTCCCGGATTACGCAGTGAGACAAACTCCCACTGATTGGTTCCGAGATAGAGATTGGTACCCAATGCATCCAACCAGACTGTGTGACCAGTGACCAGGCAGAACTTCTATACAGCCCAGGCAAACTGATGCCAAAGTACAATTTAGCACAATTAGCCCCAAAACTCATTACAGTTTTGGGCAAAAACTAAATTTAACATATAGCGCTTACTCGTTAGGAGTACCGGCACTACACCACTCTTCCATAAAGGCCAGATTTGTGGAGATCACCACTTAGCCCTTGTACACACGGTCGGAGATTCCGACAACCAAATCCGACGGACAAAATCCGACAGATTTTGTCTGAAACTGTTGTATACACACGGTCGGACTAAGTTGTCGGAAAATCCGATCATTCAGAACGTGATGACGTTATTTCGTTACGACGGGACTACGTTCACGCTAGTAGCCAATAGCTTTGGTGTAGGAATTTGATCTGAGCATGCGTGCCACTTTGTCCGATCGGAATTCTCTACACATGATCGGAGTATGTCCGATCGGAGCATTTTGTCAGAAAATATTTCCGGCAAGTTGGAAAATTTCGTCCGACGGATATTCCGACGGAAACAGTCCGATACATACCACACACAGTCGGAATATGCGACAAAACGCTCCGATCGGACACATTCCGTCGGAATCTCCGATTGTGTGTACAAGGGCTAATAGTTGTCCTGTGGACAGATTCTCCCACCTGAGCTGTGGATCTCTGCAGCTCCTCCAGAGTTACCATGGACCTCTTGGCTGCTTCTCTGATGAATGCTCTCCTTGTCCGACCTGTCAGTTTAGATGGACGGCCATGTCTTGGTAGGTTTGCAGTTGTGCCATACTCTTTCCATTTTTGGATGATGGATTGAACAGAGCTCCGTGAGATGTTCAAATCTTGGTATATTCTTCTTATATCCTAACCCTGCTTTATACTTCTCCACAACTTTATCCCTGACCTGTCTGGTGTGTTCCTTGGCCTTCATGATGCTGCTTGTTCACTAAGGTTATCTAATAAACCTCTGAGGGCTTCACAGAACAGCTGTGTTTATGCTGAGATTAAATTACACACAGGTAAACTCTATTTACTTATTCAGTGACTTCTGAAGGCAATTGGTTCCACTAGATTCTAGTTAGGGGTATCAGAGTAAAGGAGGCTGAACACAAATGCATACCACACTTTTCACAATTTAATTTGTAAAAAGTTTGGAAAAACATTTATCATTTTCCTTCCACTTCACAACACAATTATGTGCTACTTTGTGTTGGCCTATCACATAGAATCCCAACAACATACATGTACATTTTTGGTTGTAACTTGACAAAATGTGGCAAATGTTAAAGGGTATTAATACTTTTTCAAGGCACTGTACCAATCTTGCCATTAGGCATTGGTCTGTAGCAACAGAATCGCCCATCTGACATCAAGTCCTATCCCAGTCCAATCCCTCCCCTTTACATAGCTTCCTAAGCCCTTGATGAAGGAAGCATACATAGCTTGACCCCAGAAACGTATCGGATTTTGTTTCCATAAATGTTTTAATAAATGCCTTCAGGCTCAAGATCCCTTAGTGTGACGCTCTTATTCATCTATTGTTCCTTGGATACAGAAAAAAGGAGATGGATAACTATAATTGGAAAGAAAAGCGGAACTAGTGACACTGAGATTGTCTCAAGGATTTGTGGAATGTTTTAATTGTAACATTTCTTCCATCTGGTTCTTGACAAAGAAACACAAAGCCGTATGAATAATTGTACAAGTGACCTGGACATGAAAATGTCCCTTTATTTCTAGTGTTAATTGTCACCCTTGATCCATTCTGCTCACATAGATAACTGTTTCTCTAGCTGTTTACTCTACATGCTTTCTAGTCCCTGTGGACTTTGGTAACCCAGTTACCCATTGTGGATTCCTGTCCACTCTAACCATTTATCTAGGGGCTCAGTATAGGCGGAACAGCACCTTTGGTTCATATATTTTATAGCGCTCCTCTTGCGCTGGGCATTTTTGAGGGTCTCTTACCCTTCATTCCCTTAATTAATTTAATGCCCATAAAGTGTGCCTATACCCTCTTGCCTCTAAACTACTTTATCTAGCAGATGTGTACTACATATACCTGTGAACAGCACTATTCTTCCCTTTCTTATCTATAACATGCCGATGGACAGTAGACAGTGACAACATAACATATACCCACCAATCAATACATCTGACTCGCCATCTGACCTGGACATTTTATAGATCGGCAACTCCTATCCTCATATTGATTAGTGGTTTCGAATTAATAATAACTATTGCAATAGGGATCAGACACAAATGATACACTCCGCATCTTTCCAAATAACTGTTCTGCTTTATTATGACACAATTGAAGGTTTTTATACACATGATTACGTAGGTATCACATTAATATTACAATTGTATGTTTATGGTAACAAGGGGCGTAACATAGGCAGGCTAATTCTAATCAGGACTCAAAAGAATGCAAACATGTAATGAAATCATGATTAGTGCCTGGTGCACAGTGAGGGCAGTGTGCAATACATACAAATTAGAATACAATTATATACAGAACTTACACATTTCCATTACACATGTGTATGTTAAATAAAACATCTGTAAACAATATAAATTATTGAGTGTGGCAATTAAGTCATAAACCTGAACCTTGAGAATATTGTAACCCTTCTGTAAACAGAATAGCAAAATACCAAAGTGGAAAAATCTAAAGAAACTGATAAATAAATAAATACAAACAAATAAATGAATGATTCTATATAAATCCAGTATAATAATAATAATAATAATATTAATATAGTTACTGTCCTTTTCTGGCTGATCGTTCAGTACAGTGTCCATCTCCTTCCCACAGTCACTCGGTCCTACATTCACATCGCTCTCCCGTGGTGCCTTCTTCTTCATGTTGTCTTACCTTTATACAGTAGGCGTACAGCAGGGGTGTCCAAGCAGGGCCAGGATAAGAGGTGGGCAGGAGGAACAGCTGCCCTGGGCACTGTGGTATCATGTGAAGTAGCAGGGGCACCACAAGGAGATTAGGAGGGAGATCATTTGTGTTGGAAGGAGGCATTTCGGGGCGGCAGGGGGTAAGTATTGTTCTAGGAGAGGACATTTTTTATGGGGGGGTGCTAAGAGTGTCAAAATAGGGGCAATTGTGTCAGGGGGGGTGGGGGTAGAAGATTTGTGCTAGGAGGGGATATTTGAAGTGGGAGGAAGAAAATGTGTACTAAGAGGAGACATATTTAGGGGTAGAGGTGTCTGTGCTAGGAGGGGTACATTTTTTTGGGGGAGGGGGACATTTGAGCTGGGGGGATTTGGGGGATGGAGGGGCAAAGATTTGTGCTGAGAGGCTGGATTTTGGCAGGGGGCTGAATTTATCTTGGGAGGAGGGGGAATTTATGCTTAGGGCGAAGGCATGCAGATTAGTGCTTAGTGCTTTTGTAGGGGGGATTTTTGCTGACACATAATGCTCATACATCTTGAGGAGGGGGGGGGCAGTTTGGCATTTTCGCCCTGGGCTCTAGATGACCTTGTCTCAACACTGTGTCCAAGCTATGGCCATATCGGGCCCGCTGCAAGATTCTATTGACCCGTGACAACTGCTCATAAAAATACTCCAGTTGGCTTGCAGTGGATGCGTATCATAATTCAATAGCAAAGGTAATTATTCTAGAAAGACAAGAAACAGGGGTGTGCATGCCCACGCACCAATGTCCAATAAGAGAGGATCAACCTTTGTTGGTTACAGTGGCGTACTAAGTGTGGGGCGGGGGGTGCGGGCCGCCCCGGGTGCCACACCCTGGGGGGGGTGCCAGGCCAGCGCCCTCCCCCTCCGACTGAAGAGACAGCGCCGCGGGTTAACTGACCACACAGAGAGCTGCGGGCGGTATTGCAGGGGGAGGTGCGAGCAGCACCCGAGTGGAGTGACATCTGCCGGCAGTGATCCAGGACCGGCGCAATAATCTCCTTCTCTGTGGTTGCGTCACGCCGTTCTGATCAGTCTCGGGCAGCGGCTGTCACTCACAGCCGAGCAGAGTAAAGCCGCCTCCTCCTCCTCCTCCATGCACAGTACTGTGTAGACATAAAAGAGGAGGGGGAGGTGGCTTCACTCTGCTCGGCTGTGAGTGACAGCCGCTGCCCGAGACTGATCAGAACGGCGCGACGCAACCACAGAGAAGGGGATTATTGCACCGGGTCCCGGATCACTGCCGACAGGTGTCATTGGCTCTGTGTCCTCCCGGTACAGGTCAGTGCTGGTCATACAGAGAGAGACCGAGGAGGGGGAGGGGGGGGGTGTGTGAAGAGATTCTCTGCAGCTGCAGCATAGCAGCTTTGTATGCTTGGACTTGTAGTCCTCCATAGTGCAGCCTTGCATGCTGGGACTTGTAGGCCTCCTCTGTAGTACAGTGCAGCCTTGCATGCTGGGACTTGTAGTCCTCTGTAATGCAGTGCAGCTTTGCTTGCTGGGACTTGTAGTCCTCTTCTGTAGCGCAGTGCAGCTCTGCATGCTGGGACTTGTAGTCCTCTTCTGTAGTGCAGTGCAGCCTTACATGCTGGGAGGTGTGGTCCTCCTCAGTAGTACAGTGCATGCTGGGACTTGTAGTCCTCCTCTGTAATGCAGTGCAGCCTTGCATACTGGGACTTGTAGTCCCCTTCTATAGTGCAGTGCAGCCTTGCATGCTGGGACCTGTGGCCCTCTATAGTGCAGAGTAGCCTTGCATGCTGGGACCTGTGGTCCTCCTCTGTAATCCAGTGGAGGCCTTGCATGCTGGGACCAGTGGTCCTCCTCTGTAATCCAGTGGAGGCCTTGCATGCTGGGACCAGTGGTCCTCCTCTGTAATCCAGTGGAGGCCTTGCATGCTGGGACACATAGTCATCTACAGTGCAGTGCAGCCTTGCATGCTGGGACCTGTGGTCCTCTATAGTGCAGAGTAGCCTTGCATGCTGGGACTTGTAGTCCTCTATAGTGCAGTGCTGCCTTGCATGCTGGGATTTGTGGCCCTCCTCTGTAGTACAGTGCATGCTGGGACTTGTAGCCCTCCTCTGTAATGCATTGCAGCCTTGCATGCTGGGATATGTAATCCTCTTATTTGGTGGGGTCTACACTGAAGATGGGGGGTCTGTACGGTAGGGAGGGGGGTCTGTACTGTAGGGGGTCTGTGTAACATGCAGGGGGTCCAGAGCTGTGAGGGGCTGTGTAATGTAAAGGGGTCCAGAGGTGCAGTTGTGGAGAGGGGGGGTACAAAGTAGTGACAAAAAGATATTGAAGGATGCAGAGGTATGCAGGGGGCAAAGTGAGGTGTTTTTACATTTTAAGGTGTGGGGGGGGGGGGGGGTGCCAGGCATAGGATCCGCCCCGGGTGCCAAATGCTCTAGGTACGCCCCTGGTTGGTTATAAAGTATATTATGAAAAGAAGAAGCAAATGCGTGTATACTTATAGGATGGGAAGCATATTGATTCTGTAGGAGAGCAGAAGATAGAAAGATGCCCCAGTAATGCTAATCTGCTATTTATTTTAAGCCTGTCCCTATGATATAGAAGTATCAGATAAATAATCACTATCTATAGGGAGGCCTCCTTGAAAAATTTGACTGGCAAATTACTGTGGTATTGTGTCATGCATTCAAGCCACTTGTTGGTTTCAGTCAAAAAATGTGGATCTCATATCTTCACGGTACCTACTCGGCAATTTGAATGGTCAGTTAACATGGGATGGTGACTTGCATCCAAGCCACTCGGTGGTCTAAGTCAAAAAGAGCTCTCAAAACTACATAAAAAACAGCTTGTTCGCCATCCCAATAGACCATGTGACCCATGTGACACCCCAAAGTATGAAAAAATAGGTGCAAAAATACCTTATCTCTACATGTTTCACTCACTAAATGAGCTTCGTCAGGAGCACAAGATAATACACCAAAATCAAAATATTGGGACAAACAAACATATAAGGTCCATATATTATATAGCAGAGAATAAAATGTCACACGGTATTTACGCAGTGGTTTTTCAAATGCATTTTTGGGGAAAAAATACACTTTTTTGAATTTTAATGCACAATACATAACCCAGCAAATATCAAACATGTCATGCTTTAAAATAGCACACATCCGTGCAACGGCAACAAACGCTGCACATTTTACCATCCATAGGCGACACTTTAAAAGCCTTTACAGGTTACCACTTTAGATTTACAGAAGAGGTCTGGTGCCAGAACTACTGCCCATGATCTGACGTTCGCAGTGATACCTCACATGTTTGCCTTTGCCCAGGGGGGTACAGGGGCACTTAAATTTGTTTTTGTTTACATATATAGATATATTCATTTATTTTATTTTTAACCACTTGACCACTGGGCACTTAAACACCCTTAATAACCAGACCAATTTTCAGCTTTCGGTGCTCTCGCATTTTGAATGACAATTACTCAGTCATGCAACACTGGACCTATATGAAATTTTTGTCCTTTTTTTCACACAAATAGAGCTTTCTTTTGGTGGTATTTAATCACCGCTGGGTTTTTTATTTTTTGTGCTATAAAAGAAAAAATACCGAAAATTCTGTAAAAAAAATGAATTTTTCTTTGTTTCTGTTAGAAAATTTAGCAGATTAGTAATTTTTTCTTAATAAATTTTGGCCAAAATTTATACCACTACATATCTTTGGTAAAAATAAGTACAAATTGGTGGATATTATTTGGTCTTTGTGAAAGTTATAGAGTCCACAAGCTATGGTGCCAATATCTGAAAATTGATCACACCTGAAGTACTGACGGCCTATTTCAATTCTTGAGACCCTAACATGCCAGAAAAGTACAAATACCCCCCAAATGACCCCTTTTTGGAAAGAAGACATTCCAAGGTATTTAGTAAGAGGCATGATGAGTTTTTTGAAGTTGTCATTTTTTCCCACAATTCTTTGCAAAATCAAGATTCTTTTTACTTTTTTTTTTTTTCACAAAATTGTCATATTATCAGGTTATTTCTCACACACAGCATATGCATACCACAAATTACACCCCAAAACACATTCTGCTATTACTCCCGAGTATGGCGATACCACATGTGTGAGACTTTTACACAGTGTGGCCACATACAGAGGCCCAACATGCAGGGAGCGCCATCAGGTGTTCTGGAGCACCCAGGACAATTCTGACATTTCTCTCCTACATGTAAAAATCATCATTTATTTGCTAGAAAATTACATGGAACTCCAAAACATTATATATGTTTTTTTAGCAAACACTCTGGAGAATACAATGGTGGTCTTTGCAACTTTTTATCTCGCACGGTATTTGCGCAGTAATTTTTCGAATGCTTTTTTTTGGAAAAAAAACAGTTTTGTGCTTAAAAAAAAAAAAAAAAAAAACACAGTAAAGTTAGCCCAATTTTTGCATAATGTGAAAGATGAAGTTACGCTGAGTAAATAGATATCAAACATGTCACTCTTCAAAATTGCACACGCTCGTGGAATGGCGCCAAACGTCGCTACTTAAAAATCCCCATAGGCAACGATTTTTTTTTTTTTACTGGTTATATGTTTTGAGTTACAGAGGAGGTCTAGGGCTAGAATTATTGCTCTTGCTCTAACGTTCGCAGCGATACCTCACATGTGTGGTTTGAACACCGTTTTCATATGTGGGCGGGACTTACGTATGCGTTCGCTTCTGCATGCGAGCACATGGGGACAGGGGCGCTTTAAAAAAAAACATTTTTTTTTATTGTTAATTTTACTTTATTTATTTTAGTTTGACATTTTTTTCCCCAAAAATAATTTTTTTGATCACTTTTATTCCTATTACAAGGAATGTAAACATCCCTTGTAATAGGAATATGGCATGACAGGTCCTCTTTACAGTGAGATGTGGGGTCAATAAGACCCACATCTCACCTCTAAGCTGGGAAGCCTGAAAAAAAAAAGATTCTGGCTTTGATCGTATTAGCGATTCGGTAGAAGCACCGGAGGGCGGAGGGCGGAGGGCGGCGGGAGGGGGGGGGATGTCTATGGCTGGGTATTGCAGGGTATCACCGACTATGGCTGGGTATCTCAGAGTATGGCTGGGTATCTCAGAGTATGGCGTTGCAGAGTACTGCGTTGCAGAGCATTGCAGGGTATTGGCGGGTGTTGCAGAGCATTGCAGAGTGTTGCAGGGTATTGGCGGGTGTTGCAGAGCATTGCAGAGTGTTGCAGGGTATTGGCGGGTGTTGCAGAGTGTTGCGGAGTGTTGCGGAGTGTTGCAGGGTGTTGCAGAGTGTTGCAGGGTGTTGCAGGGTGTTGCAGAGTATTGCAGAGTGTTGCAGGGTATTGCAGGGTATTGCAGGGTATTGCGGAGTGTTGTAGAGTGTTGCAGAGTGTTGCAGAGTGTTGCAAGGTGTTGCAGGGTGTTGCAGAGTGTTGCAGAGTGTTGCAGGGTGTTGCAGGGTGTTGCAGGGTGTTGCGGAGTGTTGCAAGGCATTGCGGAGTGTTGCAGGGCATTGCGGAGTGTTGCAGGGCATTGCGGAGTGTTGCAGGGCATTGCAGAGTGTTGCAGGGTATTGCAGAGTAATGCAGAGTAATGGCAGGGTATTGCAGAGTAATGCAGGGAATCGAGGGGTTAATTTTCGGTGAGCAGCGATGTGGGCACTGCAGATGCAGCCCACATCGCTGCTGACACCGATCTCTTCCCCCTCCGCTGTACCGATCATTTGACGGAGCGATCACGTGGTAAACGGCCGCGATGAGCGGCTGTTTACCGTGATTCGTGATGCGCCGGGTCCACTGGACCCAGCGGTCACGGATGCTCTCGTGTGCGCGCCCCAGGGGGCGCGCGAGAGCAGAATTCTGGAAGGCCGTTAATTAACGGCCTCTCAGAGTTAAACAACCGCCCTGAAGCCGTTAATCGGCAATGGGCGGTTGTTAAGTGGTTAAACTGTTACTTACATTTTTTTTTGATCACTTTTAGGCCCTTTTCACACTGGGGTGCAGCTATTTTTACAGTCAGATTTGCGACGCTATTCAGCCGCTAACTGAGCGGTATTACCCCCGCTAGCGGCTGAGAAAGGGTTAAAAACCACCGCAAAGTGCCTCTGCAGAGGCCGGCGGTATAGCCGCGGTACCCCATTGATTCCAATAAGTAGGAGCGGTGTAGGAGTGGTGTATACACCGCTCCAAAGATGTTGCTAGCAGGACTTTTTTTACCGTCCTGCCAGCGCACCGCTCCAGTGTGAAAGCCATTAGGGCTTTTACATTGGAGACAAAGCAGCGGCTCATTCAGGGCGCTTTACAGGCGCTATTTTTAGAGCTGTAGCACCTGCAAAGCACCCCAGTCTGAAAGGGGTCTTATAGCTGTCCCAAGAGATGTAAACACCCCTTGTGACAGCAATAGTCATGTGACAGGTACTCTTTATGGAGGGATCTGGTGTCAAAAAGACCCCAAATGCCTCCTCTGCACTGCACTGGTTGCTCGAGTCTCCCAAAGGGACAGAAGAGCCAGAGAGAGCCGCACAATGTTGTAGAAGAGGAGGGAACTTCCCCTGCTGCTGCTTGTAAGAGCACTCGAGCAGCTAGTTAGCTAATCCGATTGCTCTTACAAGCAAGCTATCCAGCGTCTCTAAAAAAAATGGCGGCTGCTGGCATCATCCCAGTACAAACACTTGAAGTCAAGCTAAGTACTGGTACATTGATTGGCAGTAAGTGGTTAAATATACATGAAAATTCAGATAAATATTGGCAAAGCTTGAAGATGAACTTCTTCGTCTTCGGGCCTCTGTGCCTCTGCTGCTGATCAGTAATGGTGTATCATGTGCTGTTATGGCTGGAATGTATCTAGTTATCCTCTGTAATAACAGTGTAGAGATCATTTATATTCGCGGCCTGACACGGTTTCCTCTGTTAGGTTGTAGGGTTGATGTTAATTCCTGATCTCCTATGGTTCCCCTCTGGCTCGTTTACTTGTTAGCGGAAGGGCAGCGGATGGCTAGCCGAGGAAGGCACATCATTAGCGGCAATGTTATTCCAACGTCACTAGAGGCGGCTGAATTATTATTTCAGCCCAAGTAAGATTGCTCAGAGTGTCAGACAGGATTCCAGACCGGATGCAATGAAGAGAGGATTATTTTGAATGTATTTTCCAAAGTATGATATTAACTACTTGCCGCCCGCGCTATAGCCGAACGACGGCTCCAGCGTAACCCTTAATTGCCGGGAGGGTGTCCATGGACGTCCTCCTGAGCAAGCGCTCTGTGATCACTGACTCTATGAGACTTGGCTGATCACAGATCCGAGTAAGGGGTTGATCCCAGCCCCTTACCACATGATCAGCTGTCAGCCAATCATGGCTGATCACGTGATCTAAACAGCAGCTCAGTAATCCCCTAAGTAAGTCAGCGCGGGGGGGGGGAAGCCGATCACCGGCTTCTGTCAGAGGGACACCAGTCCCTCACGCAGAGAGCCGTGGCTGCATTTTCTGTGCCCACCAGTGTCAGCTGCCAGTGCCCACTCTGCCACCTACTAGTGCCACCTATCACTACCCACCAGTGCCACCTACCAGTGCCCAAAATGACACCCATCAATGCCTATCAGTGCTGCTAATCAATGCCCATTAGTGTCTCATAGTCAGTTCCACAGATCAGTGATGCCTATCAGTGTCAACTACCAGTGCCCATCAGTGCCACCCATCAGTGATTATCAGTGCCCATCAGTGCCACCCATCAGTGATTATCAGTGCCACCTATCAGTGCTGCTTAACAGTGCCCTTCAGTGCCACCCATCAGTGCCACCCATAAGTGCCACCTCTCAGTGCCACCTATCAGTGCTGCCTCATCAGTGCTTATCAGTGCCACCTACCAGTGCCCACAGTGCCACCCATCAAGGCCCACGAGTGCTGCCAATCAATGCCCATCAGTGTCTCATAATCAGTTCCACAGATCAGAGATGCCTAACAGTGTCACCTACCAGTGCCTCCCATCCGTGATCATCAGTGCCACCTATCAGTGCTGCTTATCAGTGCCAGGAGAAAAATTACCTGTTTTCAAAATTTTATAACAAACTATGAAACAGTTTTTTTTTTTCAGAGAAAATTGAGTACTGTCCGTGATACTTTTTTTGCTATGCTATGCATACTAGCTCATTGTGCCTTTGTCTTGCTCTTTTTTTTTTGGGGGGGGGGGATTTTTTTAGGGGTTTACAACCACTTTAAATCCCCTTTCTTCCCCATTCTGATGCTCAGTATGAACTTCAGCAAGTCGTCTTCACCGCGTCTAAATGCATAAATGCATTGAGTAGCGGCCATGCGATTGGCTGATTAGCAATTTGTGTTACCAAGCAATTGAACGGGTGTACCTAATAAAGTGGCCGGAGATTGTGTATACTTTTAAGGTCTACAACAGACAGATTCAGAAGGCACAACAATAGTCTTTCTTCGTAAAACTCCTGGACACCCATTTTATTTTTGTAAGTATTAATACAGTTATATAAGCTCATTTACAAACAGTTTTATGCACAATAATTAAAAAATGCAGCTCTTGAAATATTTACACCTTGCAGTAGTAGATGCATTGTCAAATTATTTATTGCTACATTTATTATTACTATAAAAATGAAATAATAATTCAGCTCATGGTCCTATAAATATCCCTGCAGCCCAGGCACTGTGGGTCGCGGGTTTCTGTTCTGTAATTGCGTATTCGTGCTGAGAATTGGCTTTCTCTAGGTGATTAATAGTACGTTTCTGTCATTAATTGTACACCACCTCTGCTAATTGTACATCTCTGTTCTGAGCCTCCTATTGTAGGAATAGCACACGAGTTTGTGATAAGAAAGGAAGAGCAATCCTCCTGTGCAGAATTTCACCAGTTACTGTAACTCCCAGCAAACAATTAGACTTCTGAAACCAGGGAAAGAAAACAGATTCTGATTTTTGACATGGATTACCTTAAAGAGGAAGTAAACCCTCCTAAACATGTTTAGCTTGTTAGATAATACTTTTCTCAGGCAGCTGATCGCTGCCTGAGAAAGTGAACTTACTTGTCACATTTTCGTAAAAACCGCCGTTTTTTACGTTTCCGTGACGTCAGCCGCGCTTGCGCTGTGTGGTCGTGCGAATGCGGCGTATACTGTCTTGCCGACTTTCATCTTCCTGCCTCTCTGCCTTTTTTTATTACGAGGCATTCTCCTCACTGCGGCAGAGGAGAAGTCTCGCGTTGTAATCCTATCCCTGCTCTTCCTGACACTCCCCCTTGTGACTGAAGACGTCACGCAGGGGAATGAATGCTTTGTTGCCTTAGTAACGGCAACCGAGATCGAGGCTTGGTTAGGATTTCTATTGACGCTACGGCGCATGCGCGAGATTTCCGGAGTGAAATCGAACTAAGGGCGGAAATGACGTCCGGAACGGACGTCAAAGCCCGAATTTGAAATGGCGCGGGAGATACCCGGAAGGAGGATATTTTGTAAAAGAGAAAAAAAGGTATTTACAGCGCTCGTTTTGCGATATAACATAAATAGAATGAAGGCTGATGTACAGTATTAGAGTAAGATTATTAAAATTGAAATTTTTTGGGCGGGTTTACTTCCTCTTTAATATGCATATATTTTTTGTAAACCTTTAAAAAAAAAAAGAAACGAAAATATATACAGTGCCTTGAAAAAGTATTCATACCCCTTGACATTTTCCACATTTTGTCAGGTTACAACCAAAAACATAAATGTATTTTATTGGGATTTTATGTGATAGACCAACACAAAGTGGCACATAATTGTGAAGTGGAAGGAAAATGATAAATGGTTTTCATTTTTTTTTACAAATAAATATGTGAAAAAGTGTGGGGTAGTAGTCAGTGGGAGGAATCGTGCCCCATCATTGGTGTCGGGGGGCAGGAATAGTGCCCCATCACTGGTGTCAGTGGGAGGAATAATGCTCCATAGTTGGTGTCAGTGGGAGGAATAGTGCCCCATCACTGGTGTCAGTGGGAGAAATGGTGCCCCATCATTCGTGGCAGGGCCGTCTTTAGCGCAGGGCAAATGGGGCACCTGCCCTGGGCCCAATGTTTGTAGGGGGGCCCGTATTGCTACCCGCGAATTGGGGCCCCAATGAAGGTTTTGCAGAGTGCGCAGAGGACACGGGAGGCTGTATTCCCGTGCTAGCCAGCTGAGAGGGGGCGGGGCCGGGAGCTCCACTGACGCTCTGACCCCGCCCCCATGCAGCTTGTATGCTCGGAACAGAGCGGCTGTAGTGAGAGCCAGTGATCGGAGTGGGAGCGTCAGTGGAGCTCCCGGCCCCACCCCCGGACCTCTGTATTCCCCAGCCAGTATAGAGGGGGCGGGGCCGGGAGCTCCACTGACGCTCTGACCCCGCCCCCATGCAGCTTGTATGCTCGGAACAGAGCGGCTGTAGTTAGAGCCAGTGATCGGAGTGGGAGCGTCAGTGGAGCTCCCGGCCCCGCCCCTGGACCTCTGTATTCCCCAGCCAGTATAGAGGGGGCGGGGCCGGGAGCTCCACTGACGCTCCCACGCCCCGCCCCCTCTCAGCTGGCTAGTGCGGGAATACAGCCTCCCGTGTCCTCTGTGCACTCTGCAAAACCTTCATCGGGGGCCCAATTCACGGGTAACGGGCCCCCCTACAAAGCATCAGTGGAGCTCCCGACTGTTGTAGTGAGATCAGAGAATGGAAGCCCCGCCCACATACCTCTAAATGTATGTAGTGAGTTTGGCTGCCCAGGTATGTCCTTGCACCCATAAAATGCCTGACTGCTTAAGCTGTCTTAACCCTGAGCTGTGTTATTCAACTGTCAAGCTGTGCGTTGCTGAAAGTTCTCTGACCATCACCTGCAGTATGTCCGCAGTCTTTGCTTGTCTCCTGCAGTATGTCTGCAGTCTTTGATTGTCTCCTGCAGTATGTCTGCAGTCTCTGATTGTCTCCTGCAGTATGTCCGCAGTCTTTGATTGTCTCCTGCAGTATGTCTGCAGTCTCTGATTGTCTCCTGCAGTATGTCCGTAGTCTTTGATTGTCTCCTGCAGTATGTCCGCAGTCTCTGATTGTCTCCTGCAGTATGTCCGCAGTCTCTGATTGTCTCCTGTAGTATGTCCGCAGTCTCTGATTGTCTCCTGTAGTGTGTCCCCAGTCTCTGATTGTCTCCTGTAGTGTGTCCCCAGTCTCTGATTGTCTCCTGCAGTATGTCCGCAGTATGTTGGCAGTCTTTGATTGTCTCCTGCAGTATGTCCGCAGTCTCTGTCTTCTGCAGTATGTTCGCAGTCTCTGATTGTCTCCTGTAGTATGTCGCCAGTCTCTGTCTCCTGCAGTATGTCGCCAGTCTCTGTTTGTCTCCTGCAGTATGTCACCAGTCTCTGATTGTCTCCTGCAGTATGTCCGCAGTCTCTGATTGTCTCCTGCCATATGTCCGCAGTCTCTGATTGTCTCCTGTGGTATGTCCGCAGTCTCTGATTGTCTCCTGCCGTATGTCCGCAGTCTCTGATTGTCTCCTGCTGTATGTCCGCAGTCTCTGATTGTTTCCTGCAGTATGTCCGCAGTCTCGGATTGTCTCCTGCAGTATGTCCGCAGTCTCGGATTGTCTCCTGCAGTATGTCCGCAGTCTCGGATTGTCTCCTGCAGTATGCCCGCAGTCTCGGATTGTCTCCTGCAGTATGTCGCCAGTCTCGGATTGTCTCCTGCAGTATGTCCGCAGTCTCGGATTGTCTCCTGCAGTATGTCCACAGTCTCCGATTGTCTCCTGCAGTATGTCCGCAGTCTCGGATTGTCTCCTGCAGTATGTCCGCAGTCTCTGATTGTCTCCTGCAGTATGTCCGCAGTCTCTGATTGTCTCCTGCAGTATGTCCGCAGTCTCTGATTGTCTCCTGCAGTATGTCGCCAGTCTCTGATTGTCTCCTGCAGTATGTCGCCAGTCTCTGATTGTCTCCTGCAGTATGTCGCCAGTCTCTGATTGTCTCCTGCAGTATGTCGCCAGTCTCTGATTGTCTCCTGCATTATGTCCGCAGTCTCTGATTGTCTCCTGCAGTATGTCGCCAGTCTCTGATTGTCTCCTGCAGTATGTCGCCAGTCTCTGATTGTCTCCTGCTGTATGTCCGCAGTCTCTGATTGTCTCCTGCCGTATGTCCGCAGTCTCTGATTGTCTCCTGTAGTATGTCCGCAGTCTCTGATTGTCTCCTGCAGTATATCCGCAGTCTCTGATTGTCTCCTGTAGTATGTCTGCAGTCTCTGAACCTCTCCTGTAGTATGTCTGCACTCTCTGACACTCTCCTGTAGTATGTGTATTAATGTGCCCCTTTACTTGCTCAATTATTTAGGATTGCTCCACTACTCAGTGAGAGGTAATGATGTGCATTAACCTGTAGCAACCAATCAGCGAACAGTAGTGATCTGCTTTAATCTCTAGCAGCCAATTAGTAAGTGCTAATGATGTGCATTAACCTTTAGCAACCAATCGGCAAGCAGAAATTATGTGTTGTAACCTCTAGCAACCAGCCAGCGAGCAGTAAGGATAGGCTGTAACCTCTGGCAAACAATTGCAATCACTGCGTGATCTGCTGCAGTAAACTGATTTTGAGTCTACCTGCTATTTTTTGTATGTCTCAGAATGGAGAGGGGGGGGGGACAAAAAAATGTTTGCCCAGGGCCCAATCAAAATTAAAGACGGCCCTGATTGGGGGTCAGTGGGAGGAATAGTGCCCCATCATTGGTGTCAGTGGGAGGAATGGTGCCTCACTATTGATCTCAGTGGGAGCCGCACTGTTGGTGTCAATGGCAGGATTTATACCCCATTGTTAGCAACACCCATGTTGTAGAAGAGCAACGTTGTTTTTAGACTGTATTAGGGATCAGCTTAGAGCAGGAGGTCTCCAAACTTTATAAACAAAGGGCCAATTTCTTGGCTTTCAAACCTTGGGGTGGCCGGACTGTGGCCAGTGGGAGTAGAAAATGTCCTGGCATCAATGGGATTAAACAATTCCATAGGCTTGGTGGTCAATGGGAGTAAATCAAATTACGTCATTGGTGTCAGTGGAATGAATAGTACTGTATTGTTGGTGTCAGTGGGAGGATTAGTGTTCCATCTTTGATATCAGTGGGAGAATTAGTTATCCATCTCAGGTGTCAGTGGGAGGAATAGTGCCCCATCATTGGTATCAGTGGGAGGAATAGTGACGATCATTAGTGTCAGTGGGAGGAATAGTGCCCCATCATTAGTGTCAGTGGGAGGAATAGTGCCCCATCATTGGTGTCAGTGGGAGGAATAGTGCCCCGTCATTGGTGTCAGTGGGAGGAATAGTGCCCACCATTAGTGTCAGTGGGAGGAATAGTGCCCGATCATTGGTGACAGTGGGAGGAATAGTGCCCGATCATTAGTGTCAGTGGGAGGAATAGTGCCCGATCATTAGTGTCAGTGGGAGGAATAGTGCCCGATCATTAGTGTCAGTGGGAGGAATAGTGCCCGATCATTAGTGTCAGTGGGAGGAATAGTGCCCGATCATTAGTGTCAGTGGGAGGAATAGTGCCCGATCATTAGTGTCAGTGGGAGGAATAGTGTCCCATCATTGGTGTCAGTGGGAGGAATAGTGCCCCATCATTGGTGTCAGTGGGAGGAATAGTGCCCCATCATTGGTGTCAGTGAGAGGAATAGTGCCCCATCATTGGTGACAGTGGGAGGAATAGTGCCCGATCATTAGTGTCAGTGGGAGGAATAGTGCCCAATCATTAGTGTCAGTGGGAGGAATAGTGCTCCATCATTGGTGTCAGTGGGAGGAATAGTGCCCCATCATTGGTGTCAGTGGGAGGAATAGTGCCCAATCATTAGTGTCAGTGGGAGGAATAGTGCCCGATCATTAGTGTCAGTGGGAGGAATAGTGCCCGATCATTAGTGTCAGTGGGAGGAATAGTGTCCCATCATTGGTGTCAGTGGGAGGAATAGTGCCCCATCATTGGTGTCAGTGGGAGGAATAGTGTCCCATCATTGGTGTCAGTGGGAGGAATAGTGCCCATCATTGGTGTCAGTGGGAGGAATAGTGTCCCATCATTGGTGTCAGTGGGAGGAATAGTGCCCCATCATTGTTAATGGCAGTGTCCCAAAAACCTGAAAAAGGCAAGCAGAGGCCACATCTGGCCCACAAGCCACAGTTTGGAGACCCCTGGCCTAGGATGATAGTGCTTCTCCTCTACACATGCGGTGCGGTAAGTGAGTGTCGTCACGCTACGACCAGAAGTGTGTTACTGGCAGGATCACTGGAAAAAAAAGAGAGAATAAATACAAAAAAAATAAACCAATGCAGCCACCACTAAGAAATGGTTAGCAATATTTTACCTTTTTATTTTATTTTATTTTTTTGCAGGGGGTGAGGAGGGGATCACACACACTTTAAATCTTTCTTTCTTTTTTTCCAGATGAAAGAAAGTGTTAACTGTCCTTCAGAAAGCACATAATTGGAAACATTGTTTTCCCCGGACACAATGATCCTCAGCGTCCTCCGATGATGATGACACAATACAGTGACCTGTGCTGCCACAGAAGACGGAAATACAATTTGCTACAATTAATTTGGGTTGGGTTACAGGGAGAGGAAAATTGGTGGAAGGGACAGGATGTGTGTAGCTACCAAAGATGACAAATCCTTCACAACACTGATTAGGAGTCAGAAATCAATACATTATTTGTGTCCATGGCAACCAATCAGATTACAGATGTCTTTTTTTCTACAGCTGGCTGCAATATGAAAGCAAGTATTTTATTGGTTGCCATTAACAAAACCTTCATTATAAACCTTTGTGCTTGATGGACAATCCATGAAGAATATTTCAAGCAAAGTCTATTATTTTCTACCAGGTATTAGATGATCGCAAAATTATAAAACACAAGACCATCGGCTCATCGCTAGTCACAGGAACAAGAACGGAATGCTCCAAATTATTCCCCGTCTTGTTTTCGTGGCCGCGGTGATCTTGGATCACATCTTCATACTTGGCGGGATTGTCCGGTAGCAGAAAAAATTTCTGGAAAGATGTATTTCTTCTGATTTCAACGCTGTATGAAATCCCTATCAATCCTGATCCTACAATAGCGCTTTTAACCACTTCAGCCCCGGAAGATTTGGCTGCTGAATGACCGGGCCATTTTTTTGCGATTCGGCACTGCGTCGCTTTAACTGACAATTGCGCGGTCGTGCAGCGCTGTACCCAAACAAAATTGACATCCTTTTTTTTCTCACAAATAGAGCTTTCTTTTGGTGGTATTTGATCACCTCTGCGGTTTTTATTTTTTACGCTATAAACAAAAAAAAGCGCCAATTTTGAAAAAAAACAAAACAATATTTTGTACTTTTTGCTATAATAAATATCCCCGTATTTTTTTTTAAACGGTTCCCGACCAGTGCACGACGATGTACGTCGACAGAATGGCACGGGCAGGCATATTGGCGTACATGGACGTCCAATCTTCAATGCCGCCCTGCCATCGGGAGCCCGTGGCCGGCGGCGCACCCCCGCGCTGGTCGGGACCCCCGCGCTGGTCGGGACCCCCGCGCTGGTCGGGACCCCCGTGAGTCCGGTCGCGGGACCCGCGGACTCGATCGCCGCGGGCATACCCACGATCGTCTCACGGGACGGCTGAATGGAGGAAATGCCGTGTAAACAGCATTTCTCCATTCTGCCTAGCAACTAGTGACGCTGATCAAAAAAAATAATAAAAAATTATTAATAAAAATGCTATAAAACTATCCCTATTTTGTAAACGCTATAACTTTTACCAAAAATATGTAGAAGAATACGTATCGGCCTAAACTGAGGGGAAAAAAATGTTTTTTTATATATTTTTGGGGGATATTTATTATAACAAAAAGTAAAAAATAATGCGTTTTTTTCAAAATTGTCGCTCTATTTTTGTTTATAGCGCAAAAAATAAAAACCGCAGGGGTGATTAAATACCACCAAAAGAAAGCTCTATTTGTGGGATAAAAAGGACGTCAATTTTGTTTGGGAGCCACGTCGCACGACTGCGCAATTGTCAGTTAAAGCGACGCAGTGCCGAATCGCAAAAAGTGGTCTGGTCTTTGACCAGCAAAATGGTCCGGTCTGTAAGTGGTTAAAAAAAAAAGTTAATTTTTCTCAGTTTAGGCCGATATATATTCTTCTACATATTTTTGGTTAAAAAAAAAAAATCGCAATAAGCGTATATTGATTGGTTTGTGCAAAAGTTATATCGTCTACAAAATAGGGGATAGATTTATAGCATTTTTATTATTATTTTTTTACTAGTAATGGCGACAATCTGCAATTTTTATCGGGACTGCGACATTATGGCAGACACATCGGACATTTTTGACACATTTTTGGGACCATTGGCATTTATACAGCGATCAGTGCTATAAAAATGCACTGGTTACTGTAAAAATGCCACAGGCATTACTAGTAATGGTGGCGATCTGAGATTTTTATCAGGACTGTGACATTATGGCAGACACATCGGACACTTTTGGGACCATTTTGTCATTTATACAGTGATCGTTGCTATAAAACTGCATTGATTACTGTAAAAATTTCACTGGCAGGAAAGGGGTTAACACTAGGGGGCGATCAAGGGGTTAACTGTGTTCCCTAGTGTGTGTTTCTAACTGAAGGGGGAGGGGACTAACTAGAGGAAGTGACGGATCGTGGTTCCTAGCTAATAGGAACACACGGTCTGTCACTCCTCTCAGAACAGAACAGGGATGTGTGTGTTTACACACACTCGTCCCTGTTCTGTCTCTCGTGCTCGCGATCGCTCGTGGCTGGCGATCATCGCGACCGTAGCCTACGAGTATCGGCACCCCCGCTGTGCGGCGGCGAGCACAGGCCTGCTATCCCGATCCTGCAAGCCGATGTATAGCTACGACGGTTCGCGGGATCGTGCCGACCTGCCGCAGTAAAATGACAGCGCTTGGTCGACAAACCGTTAAACTCAAAACCGGCCACTCTCTCCTACCGCCAATTCAAACTCCTATTACAAATGACTACAGCCGCGAAACAAACAATTGCCAAAGCTTGGAAATCCTCGTCCTTAATAATTTCTGAAACTAAAAATAGAGTCAATCAAGCAACGATCCAACAGAGGCCATAACTCAAGATAAAATATCCAACTTTGAGAATATATGGAATCCCTGGGTGACTCACTTTTTGCCTTCCAATTTTGATGCTTCCCTACTAAGACTTTACTAATCTCGATTTATACTTGCATTCTCTGCATTCATGGTATGTGTTTATTACCATGTACTACCCCGGGGACTCTATCTATTTTTTTCTCCTACCTAAGATTAGTTTTTTTTTATCTTCTTTCTCACTTTTACTTTTCCCCCTACTCTCTCTCCTCTCTTTCAATTTACTCTTTATATAGTTCTGGTAGCAGAACATTTATTTCCTTGGTTATCAGTATACCAATTGTACATAGATCCAACGTGTAGTATAAGATTTTAGATTCTATGAATTTTTTTTTTATTATTATTATTTAAAAACTATTCTCGAAAATAATTAAGACCTTTTTTTTTTTTTTTTTAATCTGAGGTCATCTTAACCACTTGCCGCCCGCCCTATAGGCAATTGACGGCTGCAAAGTGGTTGCATAATCCTGACCGGACGTCATATGACCTGATCAGGATTATGAGCCGCTGCGCGCCCCCGGGGGCGCGCATCGCGGCGATCGTTGTTGCGGGGTGTCAGTCTGACACCCGGCAACTACGATCTCGGTAAAGAGTCTCCGACGGAGACTCTTTACCACGTGATCAGCCGTGTCCAATCACGGCTGATCACAGTGTAAATGGGAAGAGCCGGTGATCGGCTTTCCCTCACTCGCGTCTGTCAGACGCGAGTAGAGGAGAGCCGATCGGCTGCTCCTCTGACAGGGGGGGGGGGTCTGTGCTGATCGATTATCAGCACAGCCCCCCCGAGGATGCCCACACTGGACCACCAGGGACGCCACCAGACCACCAGGGAAAAGGTAATCCTCCCTAGACCACCAGGGATGCCAGTCAGCACAATGGATGCCAATCAGTGCCCATAATGGATGCCAATCAGTGCCCACAATGGGCATCACTGATTGGCATCCATTACTATAGTATAACACCAATGCCGCCTATGAGTGCCCACCTGTGCCGCCTATCAGTGCCCACCTGTGCCGCCTATCAGTGCCACATATCAGTGTCCATCAATGCCACCTCATCAGTGCCACTTCATTGGTGCCACATTGGTGCCCATCAGTGCCGCCTTATCAGTGCCCATCAGTGTAGCCCCATCAGTGCCCATCAGTGAAGGAGAAAACATACTTATTTACAAAGTTTTGAAACTGAAACAAAAAAAACATTTTTTTTTTCAAAATTTTCGGTATTTTTTTATTTGTAGCGCAAAAAATAAAAACCGTAGAGGTGATCAAATACCACCAAAAGAAAGCTCTATTTGTGGGAAAAAAATGATAAAAATTTCATTTGGGTACAGTGTTGTATGACCGCGCAATTGTCATTCAAAGTGCAACAGCGCTGAAAGCTCAAAATTGGTCTGGGCAGGAAGGTGGTTAAGTGCCCTGTATTGAAGTGGTTAAACTAACCCGGTCTAAGTAGGTTTTATCCTCTCTTAGCCCTTGTACACACGGTCAGAGATTTCCACAACCAAATCCGTCGGATTTTGCCCGTCGGATTTTGTCCGAAACTGTTGCATACACACGGTCGGACAAAGTTGGCGAAAAATCCGATCTTTCAGAATGTGATGACGTAATTTCGTTACGACGGCACTACATTCAGGCTAGTAGCCAATAGCTTTGATGTAGGAATTTGATCTGAGCATGCGTGGCACTTGGTCCGATCAAAATTCTCTACACATGATCGGAGTATGTCCGATTGGCCCAGTTGGTCGGGAAATATTTCCAACATGTTGGAAAATTGGGTCCGACGGATATTCAGACGGAATCAGTCCGATGCATACCACACACAGTCGGATTATCCAACGACACGGTCCGATAGGACACATTCCGACGGATTCTCCGACCGTGTGTACAAGGGCTTATACAATGTATGACGCAATATTTTGAGTAGTTAGATCCATGCTAAAATTATTTTAGTTAAACTACTTTTAGTTTATATTGGAACTACAACTCAGTATTATTACCATATATGTGATCTTTTCTTTTGCTGCCACCATATGTACTTATGTATACTAATTGTTAAAATTCAATAAACTTTTTGTGGAAGAGTAAATGTTGGCTATCGTTTTAAATTATTTTTATTAAAGTGGACGTAAACTTGAATTTTTTTTTATGTCATAATGTAGAGTATAGATAGAGATTTCCTATCATTTGAGCCCAGTCTTGCCACAAAGAGTTATTCCATCTCTGAGCAATCCTCTTTTATTGTTCAGTGAGATAAATCTTGACAAACAGAGAAAAACTTTGTCAAATCCTCCCCCTTGCTGTGAGTGACAGGTGACTTACATATCTCGTGCACTAGCCTAAGAGATATGCATTATTTTTTAATTCCCTCCCACTTCTTTCTTCTGCTGCTCTGCCAGGATTGGATGTGCCACACCTCAGCATGATTTGGCATGCTGAAGTCATGTGGTTACTTTCCTGTCTTTTCACTGGATGTTGGTGATCATAGCAGAAGTTCAGTGTAAGAAATACACAGGAGAAAATGCATATTGATAAGGGGAGTGTAGAGGTGGGCGGAGAGTCTACTGACATCACGACTCCACCCACCGAGCTCCAGACAACAGACCCGCCCACAGAATCTGTAGTTTTTCGGGTCTCATAACAGACAGAGGGGAGACATTTGACAGGTAAGTATACATGCAGGAGGCATGTATATTCTTATCGATAATCCCTAGTTTAGAGAGGATGACATTGGGTTTACATCCACTTTAAGTTTATACACATATAAAACATTCCACATAATTTCAAAGACAAACATACAAAACATTCAACTAAAAAAATAAAATAAATAAACACAAATAAACAAATTTGACAAGCCAAAAAAAAAGAACTGAATGAAAATATTCCCATTGGGGGTACTGATAAAAATTAAAGTGATTGTAAAATCTTGTTTTTTTCCTATAAAAATAACAGACATGTTATACTTACCTCCTCTGTTGCAGTGGATTTGCACAGAGCAGCCCAGATCCTCCTCTTCTCGGGTACCTCTTCTGTGATTTTGGCTCCTCCTTCCTGTTCAGTGCCCCCACAGCAAGCAGCTTGTTATAGGGGCACCGAGCCGAGTCACAGCTCCCTGTATCCATTCAGACACAGAGCCCCGACCCTGTCCCCTCTCTGTCTCCTGACTGGCTGTCCGACTTTGAATGACAGCAGCGGCAGCCAATGGTGCCACTACTGGGGAAAGGGGCAAAATAATTTTTCTGGTACCGTCAAAAGCATTACAGCCAAATAAAATCAAAAAATCTTCATTACATATATATATATATATATATATACACATACAGAGAGAGAGAGAGAGAATACAAAAGAGGTATAAAACCAGAAATATTAATAATAACCCATTACAATGACTTAAAGAGGAAGTAAACTCTTCCACTCTGATGCTTCTCTTCATTTAGTCCATTATAATAAGTAATTATCAAAGTATAGCCACTGTAATCCAGCCCAAATCGCATATTACTTACTGTTTAACCACTTCAGGACCGCCGTATTGCCAATGTACGTCAACACAATGGCAAAGGCAGGCACAATCACGTAGATGTACGTGCCTGCCTTCTAGCGGGTGGGGGGTCCGATCGGACCCCCTCCCGCTAGATACGGCGGTCCCTTTCGGTGCCGGAGTGATCCGCGATGAGGGGATGGCCGTTGGTTTCTGGCCATCCCCTCTCGATCGCTCCTGGCCAGTGACGAACTTCCTCCCCTGTGAAAATGTAAACACAGGAGGAGGAAGTGATGTCACACTCCTCGTGGCGGTCTTTTTGAACCGGACAGCGAGGAGTGAAGACGTTCAAGTAAGTGCACCAACAGTCCACTGACACATAGGTACACATAGGCACACATTTCACCCCAGTCACCCCCCGATCACCCCCCCGATCGGCCCCCCGCCCCCCCCCCAGTCACAGTGTCACTAATGCAGTGTTCATTTATTTATTGATCACTACATTTAGTGTCAGTTGTGACTGTAAAAAGTGTCAGGGCAGCTAGTGTTAGGCCCCTTTAGGTCCAGGGTAGCCCCCTACCCCCCCCCTAATAAAGGTTTAACCCCTTGATTGCCCTCCCAGTTAACCCTTTCACCCTCTTTTACCAGTGTCACTAAGCGATCGTTTTTCTGATCGCTGCAATAGTGTCACTGGTCCCGCTAGGAAGCTAGTTTTTTTTTAGGTTCAACGCCAGGTTTTTATAGCGTTAGGTACCCCGATATATAACCTAATAAAGGTTGATTGCCCCTAGAGTTAACCCTTTCACCAGCGATCGCTGCATAAGTGTCACTGGTGACGCTGGTTAGCCAGTTAGTTATTTAGTTATTTAGGTTCCCCGTCAGGTTTTTATAAAGCTTCAGGTACCCCCATATAAATACCCAATAAAGGTTTTAACCCCTGATTGCCCTTAGTTAACCCTTTCACCAGTGATCACCGTATAAGTGTTACGGGTGACGCTGGTTAGGTAGCTCGCTTTTTATAGCATCAGGGCACCCGCCATTTATTACCTAATAAAGGTTTAACCCCCTGATCACCCGGCGGGTGATATAAATTTGGTTTTAGGGTCAGAAAGGGTCTGCGTCGCCCCAGGCAGTGCTAGGTTAGTGCCAGCACCGCTAACACCCACGCGCAAAGCATACACCTCCCTTAGTGGTATAGTATCCGAACAGATCAATATTTGATCTGATCAGATCTATACTAGCGTGCCCAGCAATTTAGGGTTCTAAAAAAACGCATTGTTAGCAGGATCAATCCAGATACCTGCTAGCACCTGCGTTTTGCCCCTCTGCCCAGCCCAGCCCAGCCCAGCCCACCCAAGTGCAGTATCGATCGATCACTGTCACTTACAAAACACAACACACATAACTGCAGCGTTCGCAGAGTCAGGCCTGATCCCTGCGATCGCTAACAGTTTTTTTTGTAGCGTTTTTATACAGTCGCTGACAGGCTAGGTGCTTTTTTACCTGTGAGTCTCACTACTGTACCCCTAAATTTAGAGCCCAAAATGGCAAAGCGAAGGTACACTAGTGAAGAGGCCTACACGTTTCTGAGCATGACAGATAGTGAAGAGGAAGACACTGATCTGTCAGATTCAGGCTCAGAATACGAACCTGTAGAGGACAGCGCCTCCATGTCAGATAGCTCTGACGACGAAGAAGAGGTCCCTGCTAACGTCAGGCGTACCCGACCCCAATTTTCTGATGTTGTTGAGGTGCAGGAACCGCAAGTCCCTCGTATGGAGTATAGAGCCAGTACTAGCGCCGCTCATCCTTTTGGTGAACTGGCAAGCACCAGCGGCCTAGTACACCCTGGACGTACATCCAGCACTGCAGTATCACGTGGTGACGTGGCGAGTCCCATAAGTGCAGTTCAAGCTGGCGAGGTGGCAAGCACAAGTAGTGTCCCGCTGCCACCAAGAAGAAGACAAAGACAGGCCCGTCGTACCCATAGTGCCCTTCCTGCAGAATTTGCCTATCCTAATTGGGTGCCCACCACTTCTGCAGAACCCGTACTTCCCCCATTCACTGCCCAACCCGGTATTCAGGTGGATACAGATGATTTTACGCCACTCGATTTTTATTCTCTGTATCTCACGGAAGATCTCTATAGATCTATTGTGGACCAAACCAATTTATATGCTGGTCAACACATCGCCGCTAATCCCCAGTTGCCGTCTCTTGCCAGAGATTGGAAACCAGTTACGGTTTCCGAATTTAAGACGTTTCTGGGCCTTTCCCTCAACATGGGCACACATAAATTCATGCGGATGCGGGCTTATTGGTCCACGCATCCGGCTGACCACATGCCCGTGTTCTCTAACTCCATGTCCAGGAAACGATACGAGCAGATCTTGCGGTTCTTGCACTTCAGTGACAATGAACTTTGTCGTCCACGTGGAGACCCTGAATACGATCGGCTCTACAAAATTCGGCCCCTCATAAACCACTTCAACCAACGTTTTGCAGACTTGTTTACTCCCCAAAAAGTTGTCTGCGTTGATGAGTCCCTGGTTAAGTTTACTGGTCGCTTGTCATTCAAACAGTACATTCCCAACAAGCGTACCAGATACGGGGTCAAGCTCTATAAGTGCTGTGACAGGGCCACAAGCTATGCATGGAGCTTTATGGTTTATGAGGGTAAAGATAGTTACGTCGGATAGCCGGAGAACTGCCCTGATTACATAGGAAGCGCTGGCAAGATAGTGTGGAAATTGGTGTCATCCTTATTCGGAAAGGGGTACCACTTGTACGTGGACAACTATTACACCAGCGTGCCACTGTTTAGTCATTTATTTGATCATCAGATTGGAGCATGTGGCACCGTGCGACCTAATCGCCGGGGCTTTCCCCAGCGGCTTGTAGATTCCCGTCTTAGGCTGGGGGAGAGAGCCTGCTATCGGTGTAATAATTTGCTCGCTATGAAGTGGAGGCATAATAAGAATGTTTTCGTTCTTACCTCCCTTCATGCAGACACGACGGTCCAAATTTCTACGGCGACTGGTATTGTGGAGAAACCCCTCTGTGTCCACGAATATAACAAAAATATGGGAGGGGTGGACCTCAATGACCAGATGTTGGCGCCGTATCTAACTTCCCGTAAGACCAGACGCTGGTACAAAAAAGTGTCTGCTTACTTATTTCAATTGGCTTTGCTGAATGCTTTTGTGCTATACAAAACTTCAGGCGGGACATTAACCTTTCTTTTCTTCCAAAGAGAGGTTGTCACAGAGCTTCTGTATCCAGAGGGTCCTGTACCTCACCATTCCCAACCAAATGCAGTAAGCCGGCTGCATGAGAGGCATTATTCTTATGTCCTCCCGAGTACCCCTACCCAACGAGCCCCCCAAAAAAGATGTCGTGTCTGTAGCAAGCGCGGATATAGGCATGACACCCGTTCTTATTGTCCACGCTGTCCTGGCAATCTTGGTATTTGTCAGGGTGAGTGTTTTGAACGCTACCACACACTAGTGAAGTATTAGCGTAGGGTACAGCATTTCACAGGCTAGGCACACTTACACAGGGTCTCCCAAGATGCCATCGCATTTTGAGAGACCCGAACCGTTACAGTTACAGTTTACAGTTCAAAAAAAAGTGTATAAAAAAAAAAAAAGTAAAATAAAAAAACCAAAAAAAATATAAAATATAAAAACCAAAAATAGTTGTCGTTTTATTGTTCTCTCTCTCTCTCTCTCTCTCTCTCTCTTCTCTCAAATTTTTTATACTTTACTGTTTACTGTGTTATTGTTAACCATTTTTCATGTTTTCAGGTACGCCATTCAGCTGCAGCGTGGATTTATTTATCTTGACAGCAACAGCGTTTGCTCCCACGATACATAAAGCTGCGACTCCAGTGCTGTAGGAGGTGATTTCACCACCACAGTTAAAAAAGAGCATATATGCCGAAGCATGGGGGCATAAGGGGTGGAGGAGCGATTTTGCTCCTAATGCCGCGTACATACGGTCAAAATTCCGACGGAGGGCTTGCCCGTGGAAAAGTTTGAACGTATGTACGCAGCATAACTTTTTTGCGGGAGGATGCCCCCATGCTTCGGCATATATATATTTTAGGCACAGGTTGTGTTAAAAAATGTTTTATTTTTTACTGTTTTTTTTGGCAATTGCTTTGCAGGTATGGTATGGTCAGGTTTTCCTGTGATGTTACTTTGTTTTAACGTTAACCATAATTTGCTTAGCAGGTACGCCATTCAGCTGCAGCGTGGATTTATTTATCTTGACAGCAACAGCGTTTGCTCCCACGATACATAAAGCCGTGACTCCAGTGCTGTAGGAGGTGATTTCACCACCACAGCTAAAAAAGAGCATATATGCCGAAGCATGGGGGCATAAGGGGTGGAGGAGCGATTTTGCTCCTAATGCCGCGTACATACGGTCAAGGTATCTAATGGTGGGCATACCCACCGATCAATCTCTTTTTTTTCGTTCAGACAACATGACTCTTAGTAAATAGCTTGGGGTGTCTACTTTCCAAAATGGGGTAATTTGGGGGGGTTTTGTGCTATTTTGGCATTTTATGGCCTTCGAAACTGTGATAGGTAGTGAGGGGTGAAATCAAAAATTTGCACCCTTAGAAATCCTGAAGGTGGTGATTGGTTTTCGGGGTGCCGTACGCAACTAGACTCCCAAAAAGTCCCACACATGTGGTATCCCCATACTCGGGAGAAGTAGCTGAATATATTTTGGGGTGCAATTCCACATATAACCATGGCATGTGTGAGCAATATATCATTTAGTGACAACTTTTTGTAAAAAAAATTTATTTTTTTATTTTTTGTCATTATTCAATCCCTTGGGACAAAAAAAAAATATTCAATAGTCTCAAGATGGCCCTCGGCCAATAGCTTGGGGTGTCTACTTTCCAAAATGGGGTCATTTGGGGGGGTTTTGTGCCATCTTGGCATTTTATGGCCGTCAAAACTGTGATAGGTAGTGATAGGTAGTGAGGAGTAAAATAAAAAAATTATGCCCTTAGAAATCCTGAAGGCGGTGCTTGGATTTCGGGGTCCCGTACGCAGCTAGGCTCCCAAAAAGTCCCACACATGTGGTATCCCTGTACTCAGGAGAAGCAGCAGAATGTATTTTGGGGTGTCATTTTACATATGCCCATAGCATGTGTGAGCAATATATCATTTAGTGACAACTTTGTGCAAAAAAAAAAAAGTTTGTAATATTCCCGCAACTTGTGGCAAAATATAAAATATTCCATGGACTCAACATGCCTCTCAGTAAATAGCTTGGGGTGTCTAATTTCCAAAATGGGGTCATTTTGGGGGGTTTTGTGCTATTTTGGCTTTTTATGGCCTTCGAAACTGTGATAGGTAGTGAGGGGTGAAATCAAAAATTTGCACCCTTAGAAATCCTGAAGGTGGTGATTGGTTTTCGGGATGCCGTGCGCGACTAGACTCCCAAAAAGTCCCACACATGTGGTATCCCCGTACTCGGGAGAAGTAGCGGAATATATTTTGGGGTGCAATTCCACATATAACCATGGCATGTGTGAGCAATATATCATTTAGTGACAACTTTTTGTACATTTTTTTTTTTTTTTGTCATTATTCAATCCCTTAGGACAAAAAAAATAAATATTCAATGGGCTCAACATACCCATCAGCAGTTTCCTTGGGGTGTCTACTTTCCAAAATGGGGTCATTTGGGGGGGTTTGTACTGCCCTGCCATTTTAGCACCTCAAGAAATGAGATAGGCAGTCATAAATTAAAAGCTGTGTAAATTCCAGAAAATGTACTCTAGTTTGTAGACGCTATAACTTTTGCGCAAACCAAAAAAATATACGCTTATTGACATTTTTTTTACTAAAGACATGTGGCTGAATAAAGTTTGCCCTCAATGTATGACTAAAATTTAGTTTATTCGATTTTTCTTATAACAAAAAGAAGAAAATATCATTTTTTTTCAAAATTTTCGCTCTTTTTCCATTTATATCGCAAAAAATAAAAATCGCAGAGGCAATCAAATACCATCAAAAGAAAGCTCTATTTGTGGGAAGAAAAGGACGCAAATTTCGTTTGGGTACAATATTGCATGACTGCGCAATTACCAGTTAAAGCAGCGCAGTGCGAAATTGTAAAAAGACCCCTGGTCCTTAAGGTGTTTATTGGTCCGAGGCTGAAGTGGTTAAAGAAACTTTAAAAAACTTGTTTCCAGGGGTTAGGCAGCGCCATCTTAAGTATTGTTTTCTGAGTCCACAGTGGAGTGTATTTCCGCCCTTACATTGAGCACTTCCTGTACTGTTAACCAAGCCTCCTTCTCAATCCAAAGTTTCTATGGCAACCCTGATTCCCTGTTCATAGCTTACTTGTTTATTTCATAGTATTTACTTGTGCTGATGTCTAATGTTTGCCTTTGTCAGACTTATCAGCTTCAGCTGATAAGACTGCAGTAATGGCCAAGTTTAGACTGGATGTGAGGTCACATGGTCACATGGTGTGTAGGAGGAAGCTCTGAGTGATTAGCAGAGTTCAGTGTTGTGCCGTAGGAAGTCCTGATAACAGATAGATAAGACATAGAGAGTGTGCCGTAAATCAGGGGAGATCTGAGCATGCTCAGTGACTTCATTCTACAGAACAACAAGGATTACAACAATACTAAGCAAGTAGGGAGATATCTACAACCAGTGTTCATTAGAGTTTTTTATGCTGATTTACATGGGACAAAGTTGTGGGGGAGGGTTTACAACCACTTTAACTGTAAACTCAGATGTTGTACCCCTAATCACATGTATAGTTAGCCATTACTCGACATGTTTTGTAGCCGACACGCTTCTTTAGGAGTTCAAATGGGGAAAAAAGGTCAATCCTAAACAAATTGTATTGATTATTGATTTTACTTGGCTGTAATGCTTTCGAAAGTACCAGGAAAAATTCTTCTGCCCCTCCCCCCCCCCCCCCGCATAAATTTTTTGGGTTTAGAATATACTAATTCAGGATGTAGGTACCTTTTGATCAACCATGTAATAGCAAGAGTACTAAGACAGTAGTTTTTTTTTTTCATTTTGGATAAAGTAATGGAGGGTTGTAACCCCTATCAGATTTTGTTTTGCCATCTATGCCTGCTTGGGAAGATTTTTCTTCACTTCCTGTCCCATAACAAAACGGGAAGTGATAGAAAATCCCAGCAAATTAAGGGAATTCCCTAGGGAACCCCCAGGTCACCAGAACTAGTGTCCCCATGGGGAGATTTTCCCTCTTACTTTTCTGGGGACAACAAAAAATGTGGGATTTTCTTTCATTTTTAATGATAATGGTAAACGGGGCAAATAGAGAAGGTGAATCTCCCTATTGGGAGCACAAACAGCAATAAAAACCTGACAGGGGTTCTAACCCTTCTCCACTATATCCAAAACTAAAAACAACTGCCTTTAGTTATACTTTATGGTAAAAAAAAACTTCTGCCTTTAGAATCACTTTGACAGAAATCCTAATCCTTCCTCCACTTTAGTCAGAGCTCTCACTTTGGTGAAAATAACCCAAATCAGTGTATATTATTTGGTCTGTAGGAAAGTTATAGAGTCTATGGTATATATCTGAAAATCGATCAATCCTGATGTGCTGACGGCCTCATTTCTTGGGGCCCGAAAATACTAGGACAGTATAAATATCCCCCAAATGACCCCTAAATAAACAAAAAAAGACTGAATATTTTGAAAAAGGTTTGTTTTTCTTCGCTTCTGTAATAAAATTTTGCAAATAAATAATCTTTCTTCATAAATTTAGGCTAAACTCTATTTTTCTACATTTCTTTGGTGAAAATAACTTTATTTATTTATTATTTAGTCTGTATGAAAGTTATAGAGTCCACAAACTATGATATATAGCTGAAAATGTATCAATTCTGATGTACTGACACCTTCATTTCTTATTTCTTGAGGCCTGAAAATGGCAGGACAGTATAAATATTCCCCAAATTACCCCTTTTTGGAAAGTAGACAGTCCAAGCTATTAAGTAAGAGGCATGGTGGGTTTTTTGAAGTTGTAATTTTTTTTGTCACAATTTTGTGACAAATGAAGAAATAAACAAATAAAAAAACGTTTTTTACATACTGTCAGTGAAGTACATCATCATATTACTGGTGTAGCAGTGATCAGGGACACTGACTGGTGACAGTACGTAAAAAAATAAATAAAAAAGATATATTGTTTTTTACATTTTTTTAAATATTTCTTTCTTTTTTTACATTTACATTCATATACTGTCAGTGCAGTACGTCACCATATTACTGGTGTGGCAGTGATCAGGAACACTGACTGTTGACAGTATGTAAAAAAAAAGATATATTGTTTTTTAAATATTTCTTTATTTTTTTATTTATTTTTACATACAGTGACCAGAGCAATACAATTTTACCATACTAACAGTGTTTTAGTCTGGGGAGGTTACAAATCATGATTGCTAATAACTGTGAATTTTTCAGAATTAATGAAAACTATGAATTCAATGTTTATTATTGTGATTAGCTGTGATTGGCCACAGCTAATCACATGGTACAGATGGGCTGTGATTGGTCCTGTCTGTACTATGTGATCACTGTGAACAATCACAGAGCTTAACACAATAATATGTGACGGACTGGGGTTTATATGGTCACAAAACAGACACCCCAAAGCAAAGTACATATTCATTTTTTTTATATTTCTAAACATATCCCTTCTATTCTATTAATAACCAGTAGATGGCAGAGAAGGTACACAAACAGAGTCTATATAAGGCCACACACCATGTGACTGGAAATTAAACTACTTCCAGCCATAAAGCCAGTGGTCATATCTCATGCTGTTTGTGTGATTCTTTGCAGGTATGTACTCTAAATCGTTCCTAATCTGTATTAACCTGTAATAGAAAGATTCCTAAACATCTTGAGCAGATGCAGAAAAAGTCTCAGCAGATTTTATGCTATAGTTTTGCTGTAATTAGAAGTTTAGAACAGCATGTGTCAGAAACAAGTGAAAAGTGCATAAGAACATGAAAATACTGCATTAGTCAGAACAAATGTCTATGATAAACACTAAACCTTTCTAAATAGGTATATTTAAACCTGATTTATTGGAAATTGCATAGATTTATAGAAGCACATGTTTTCTGTTATTTAATATAGAAAAAAACCTATTGTATGTAAAGCTTATGTATTGCATCATACAGACATGCAATGTGCACCATCTAGTGGTTAAAAAAGAGTACTACCATGAAAATATTAGTATTAAAGCAATGCATTGCCAGTATGATTATTGCACACTTAAAGTGTACCAGAGAGATAAAGATAATTATCTATAACATTGAATAACAGGGATATATATGTTATTAAATTTAGTAATGTTCATTGTTGTAACTACGTTTTAGAATACTTTAGTTAAAATCGGTATTATATATATTGTTAATGGTTATAAACATGTGACTATAAAAATTTAAAAGATGTATTGTTATGTAAAAATTAAACTACTTCCAGCCATAAAGCCAGTGGTCATATCTCATGCTGTTTGTGTGATTCTTTGCAGTCCACGCCAAGCTGATCACCTTATCTCATCGCGTCTACAACCATCGGCTCTCTTAATTCACATTTTGAGGCCGGTAACAAATACACAATGAAAGGCATCAATCAAAGCCATTTATTGTGTACAGTTGTCATGTTATCTGCTGTGATTGGCCATAGTGATCACATGGTACAGTGATCTGTCATCGGCCAGGCGGGATCCTGGGAGGACATCATATGACGTCCTCCCAGGATAGCACGGCTCCCATCGGGTCTATTGTAAGGGGGTTAAGTGACATTTGGCACATGTCATCAGTGCTTGCATGTCCTTTTCCCATGTGTGCCCTTTCCTTTAATGGTGTACACTTATATAGTAAATAAGGTATAGGTCACATGTCTGAGTGCAATCATTTATGTAAGATAAGATGATAGTAGAGTTAAGGTGGTTGTATACCCTTACATGCACCCAGTGAGGTGACTACCCTCAGGTGATACACAGAGATGAAACATATCATCCTACATAAATTGTACCTCTCTATCTGCAGCCCTCCTCTCCTCTACATAATCTAAAAGTTCAGAATTTACACAGCATTTCTCAGCTTTATAAGGCAAGGGGTTTGGATAGGATGTCACACACTGCAATGCATAGAGAAAAGAGCTGAGTGTAATCTGAGACCTGAGTGGAGGAGAAGGATACACCCCCTCTACACAGTCTCATAGGGAAGCACGCACATCTGAGGCTGGCAGTCACCTGCCGTATGCAGGAGGGGGGTGGTATTGTCTCCCAAGATTGTCTGGTGTAGGCACCGACCACATATGTCAAACACAAGGCCGTGGCCCGAATCCAGCCCACCAGGCCTTGCCATGTGGCCCTTATAGACAAAAAAACGTTCCCTGTGACACTGCGCTATCCGAAAAAACAGAAAAAAGCTGCTAACACAATCACAAGGATAAAACAGTGAATAATAAACAAATATCAAACCAAAGTGTAGCGCTTAACAAAGTTATGAATAATCTAGTTAGTACATCATCATACAATTTAACCCAAACACCTTAGGTGTGAATTCTTAAAAAAGTACATAGAAATAAAAAAATACACTTCCAAAAAATATAAATGAATTTAAAAGTCTCTATGTAAAAAGTTGATCCAATCCAAACGTGAAATACGGGTCACCATCCACCTTCTTAAATGAGGCTAGCATGCAGACACCCTGTGATATTCCCGTCACCTTTAGAAATAAAGGCTTACCGGATAGTATGGATCCAAACGAATATATATTCGAAGGATCATGCAAGCTTATAACATAGAAGGCGAGATTTGCAGGTGTAGATTTTCAGGGAAGTAACAAGTCAGACTCCTCATATAGTTGTCCCAACTAGTTGTTAAATCCACATCGGTACACTCCAGCTCAAAATGTTGAACTTCTTGATGTCAGGTAGCCATTGTACCCTTAGACAAACTGAATGTGAGGATCCACCATGTGGCCCTTATAGCCAGAACATGGCAGAACTCCATTCCACCACCTCCGGCTCTCACCCTTCGCTCCCCACTGTCACTTGTAAACACAAAATGGACAGCTTTGCTCTCAGCGGCTTCACGGAACTAACAGATCCCAAAATACACTCACAGGGGGGGCATGGCGGGGGCAGATCTCCACAATCAGAGAGAGAGAAAATGATCTACCTACCAGGCGAGGCAGAGCCACCTACACAGGGAGGGGTTGGGGTTGCACACTATGCATGGCACACTCCTAAACCCTGCACTCTGTACATAATGCACCCCTGATCCCTGCACTCTGTACATAATACACCCCTGATCCCTGTACTCTGTACATAATGCACTCCTGATCCCTGCACTCTGTACATAATACACCCCTGATCCCTGTACTCTGTACATAATGCACTCCTGATCCCTGCACTCTATACCTAATGCACTCCTGATCCCTGCACTCTGTACATATTGCACTCCTGATCCCTGCACTCTGTACATAATGCACCCCTGATCCCTGCACTCTGTACATAATGCACTCCTGATCCCTGCACTCTATACCTAATGCACCCCTGATCCCTGCACTCTGTACATAATGCACCCCTGATCCCTGCACTCTGTACATAATGCACTCCTGATCCCTGCACTCTATACCTAATGCACTCCTGATCCCTGCACTCTGTACATATTGCACTCCTGATCCCTGCACTCTATACATAATGCACCCCTGATCCCTGCACTCTATACATAATGCACCCCTGATCCCTGCACTCTGTACATAATGCACTCCTGATCCCTGCACTCTATACCTAATGCACCCCTGATCCCTGCACTCTGTACATAATGCACCCCTGATCCCTGCACTCTGTACATAATGCACTCCTGATCCCTGCACTCTATACCTAATGCACTCCTGATCCATGCACTCTGTACATATTGCACTCCTGATCCCTGCACTCTATACATAATGCACCCCTGATCCCTGCACTCTATACATAATGCACCCCTGATCCCTGCACTCTATACATAATGCACCCCTGATCCCTGCACTCTATACATAATGCACCCCTGATCCCTGCACTCTGTACATAATGCACCCCTGATCCCTGCACTCTATACATAATGCACCCCTGATCCCTGCACTCTATACATAATGCACCCCTGATCCCTGCACACTGTACATAATGCACCCCTGATCCCTGCACTCTGTACATAATGCACCCCTGATCCCTGCACTCTATTCATAATGCACCCCTAATCCCTGCATTTGCACATAATGCACCCCTGATCCCCGCACTCTATACATAATGCACCCCTGATCCCTGCACTCTATACATAATGCACTCCTGATAATTGCACTCTTTACATAATGCACCCCTGATCCCTGCACTCTTTACATAATGCACCCCTGATCCCTTTACTCTGTACATAATGCACCCCTGATCCCTGCACTCTGTACATAATGCACCCCTGATCCCTGATCCCTGCACTCTGTACATAATGCACCCCTGATCCCTGCACTCTGTACATAATGCACCCCTGATCCCTGCACTCTGTACATAATGCACCCCTGATCCCTGCACTCTATTCATAATGCACCCCTGATCCCTGCACTCTGTAGATAATGCACCCCTGATCCCTGCACTCTGTAGATAATGCACCCCTGATCCCCGCACTCTATACATAATGCACCCCTGATCCCTGCACTCTATACATAATGCACTCCTGATAATTGCACTCTGTACATAATGCACCCCTGATCCCTGCACTCTATTCATAATGCACCCCTGATCCCTGCACTCTGTAGATAATGCACCCCTGATCCCTGCACTCTGTACATAATGCACTCCTGATCCCTGCACTCTATACATAATGCACTCCTGATCCCTGCACTCTATACATAATGCATTCCTGATCCCTGCACTCTGTATATAATGCACCCCTGATCCCTACACTCTGTACACAATGCACTCTTGATCCCTGCACTCTGTACATAATGCACCCTGAACCCTGCACTCTATACATAATGCACTCCTGATCCCTGCACTCTGTACATAATGCACTCCTGATCCCTGCACTCTGTACATAATGCCCCCCTGATCCTTGCACTTTGTACATAATGCACTCCTGACCCTTGCACTCTGTACATAATGCCCCCCTGATCCCTGCACTCTGTACATAATGCACTCCTGACCCTTGCCCTCTGTACATAATGCACTCTTGATCCCTGCACTCTGTACCTAATGCACCCCTGAACGCTGCACGCTGTACATAATGCACTCCTTTTTCCTACACTCTGTACATAATGCACTCCTGATCCCTGCACTCTGTACATAATGCACTCCTGACCCTTGCACTCTGTACATAATGCACCCCTGATCCCTGCACTCTATACATAATGCAATCCTGATCCCTGCACTCTGTACATAATGCACCCCTGATCCCTGCACTCTATACATAATGCACTCCTGATCCCTGCACTCTGTACATAGCACACCCCATATACAACTGGCAACAATAATGCTGATTTGGCCCCACTATGAAATTGAGTTGGACCCCCCTGGCATATACTGTCAGAATAAACTCAAGCATATAGCAGAGGAACAAGAGAGCAGACAGAAATCACACCAGGGGGTTGATTTACTAAAGGCAAATCCACTTTGCACTGCAAGTGCACTTGAAAGGGTAGTCGCTGTAAATTTGAGGGGTAGATCTGAAATAAGGGGAAGCTCTGCTGATTTTATCATCAAATCAAGTGCGAGCTAAAATGCTGTTTTTTATTTATCTTGCATGTCCCCCTCGGATCTACAGCGACTGCACCTCCAAGTGCACTTTCAATGCACTTTCAAGTGCATTTGCACTGCATATGTAGTGCAAAGTGGATTTGCCTTTAGTAAATAAACCACTGTGTGCTTTGGATTGAGACAAGTACACACTATAGGCGGATGTGCTTTGTTCACTTTTTTTTCATTGCAGAGGTTTACTGTACAACCACTTTAATGAAGTGTATGTGAATGTGATTTGATGTACACTGCGTAGATGAGTCCGTGTATTATGAATTTATTTTGATAACTTGTGATTTTATCATTTGAAAAAGAAAAGCTGAAGTTTGGAATGTAATTATAGTCCTGACAGTTTGATTATATATATATACATCACAAAATACAAACTTACATCAAGCTGTAACACATGCAATGAATACCATATATAGAACCATAACTAACAAAAATGTACTTGTTCTGTGAATTCGGGAATTATGAAATATGTATCAATGAAAATGTTACTTTAAAATGACATAATAGACTGGGGGTTACAGGGGCATTGAAGATTTGTTCAACATTCATGGATGAAGAAAAGTAAAGTACAAACTCATCCCATAATGACCTTACAGTGAATCTCCAGATAAAACAGTTTCTTTCATTTTGGATAGCATACGGAATTGTTAAAACCTTTCAGTTTATTTATTTGTGCCGAGGACTTCAGCAAGCTTTGGCAAAGCTTTGATCTATCTAGAAGTTGGCTAAAGCCAGCTAGTAAAAGCTTGCTTAAAGCTACAGCCAGCACTCCCATTGGGATGTGCAATAAACCCAAGACTAGAGCTCTGAGGAAGAGGGTTCTCCCTCGAAACGCATCAGTTAACCTTGGACTACTCTCATCCCACTCAAGTTCACCGGCCAACAGACTGTTGGACGAAGTCTTTGATGGAATTTTCGAATTTCTCGCTTGATTTTACCACTCGTTTGTGTGTACAATGTTTTATGCAATAAAAATCATCTTTTGTTCCAAAGGTAATGCGCAAGGTTGGTGCCCCCTCTGTCCTTGTTTTACTAGTATTTATCTTTATCCATGTGATCAGCTGTGTGCAATCACAGCCAATCACATATAATCACAGAAATTCTGGTTATCGGCTCTCCTTGCCTCACACTGACAGAGTGTGAGGCGAGGAGAGCCGATCAGTGGCATCTCCTTCCTCACAGGGTAAACCTGTACAGATAATCAGGGTACTGATTACCAGTTCAGCCCCAACAGTGCCCAGCAGTGATGCCAGTCTGTGCCCTTCAGTGATGCCAAATTGTGCCCATCAGTGAGGCCATGCTGTGCCCATAAGTGATGCAAGTCAGTGCTGCCTTTCAGTGCCCGTCGGTGCCTGCTCATCACTGCCACCTATCCATGCCACCTATCATTGCCCATAAGTGACGCCTATCAGTGCCCATCAGTGCTGCCTAACAGTGCCACCTATAAGTGCCCGCCAGTGCTGCATATTACTGCCTTCTCATCAGTGCCACCTCATCAGTGCCCATCAGTGCCTCCCAGCGGTGCCACCTATCCATGCCACCTATTATTGCCCATAAGTAACGCCTATCAGTGCCCATCAGTGCCCATCAGTGCTGCCTATCCAGGCCACCTATCATTGCCCATAAGTGCCATCTATCAGTACCCATCAGTGCTGCCTAACAGTGCCACCTATCAGTGCCCATCAGTACTGCCTAGCAGTGCCACCTATCAGTGCCCATCAGTTCTGCCTAACAGTGCCACCTATCAGTGCCCACCATTACTGCCTTCTCATCAGTGCTACCTCATCAGTGCCCATCAGTGCCAGCTATCCATGCCACCTATTATTGCCCATAAGTGCCACCTATCAGTGCCCATCAGTGCCGCCTATCCATGCCACCTATCATTGCCCATAAGTGCTGCCTATCAGTACCCATCAGTGCTGCCTGACAGTGCCACCTATCAGTGCCCACCAGTGATGCATATTAGTGCGGCTTCATCAGTACCCATCAGTGCCACCCAGCGGTGTCGCCTATCCATACCACCTATTATTGCTCACAAGTGACGCCTATCAGTGTCCATCAGTGAAGCCTATCAGTGCTGCATATTAGTGCCTTCTCATTGATACCGCCACATCCATGCCCATCAGTGCAGCCTCGCAGCCTCATCAGCGCACATCAGTGAAGGAGAAAAATTACTTATTGTATCTATTGGAGTATAACACTCACCTTTTCACCATGAAAATCGGGTGCAAATAGCATGTGCATGTTATACGCTGATACTTCAATTTTAGCTGCCTCGGAGGGGACAGGGAGGGGGGGTGAGACGAGCGCCATCAGATTACATACAGTGAGAATCTCCTGTTTACTTGGCGGCCTCTGTAATAGGAAGTCCCGTCTCTTGGGTCGCCATTGGACCACTGTTCTGTCTATCATAGGAGATTCTCACTGGATGTAATCTGTCGGCGCTCATCCCGCCCCCTCCCTGTCCCCTCTACTAGGCTGCAGGTGGGCATCGATCAGAATGCACTGATGGCAATGGTGAGGCTGCTGCATTGAAGGCAATGGGGAGGCTTCTGCATTGATGGCACATGCGAGGCTGCATTGATGACAATGGTGAGGCTGCATTGAAGGCAATGGTGAGGCTGCTGCATTAATGGAAATGGTGAGGCTGCTGCATTGATGGCAATGGTGAGTCTGCTGGATTGAAGGCAATGGTGAGGCTTCTGCATTGAAGACAATGGGGAGGCTGCTGCATTGAAGGCAATGGTGAGGCTGCATTGATGGCAATGGTGAGGCTGCAGATGGGCACTGACCCTTATTTTGCATCAAAGTTCCTTATTTAAAATTAAATTTTTTCCTGAAACTTCCCTCTTAAAATGTGTGTTATACACCAATAAATATGGTATCTACAAAATTTTCTGACAGAAACTACGATTTTTATTATTTTTTTCACATTTTTGGCCTTTTTATGTTTTTTTCTCTTTTTTCATTATTTTGCAAAAAAAATAAAAAAACAGTGGTGATTAAATACCATCAAAAGAAACCTCTATTTGTGGGGGAAAAAAATGATAAAACATTAATTTGGTTACAGTGTTACATGTAATAGATAAATATTCCTGCGCTACGATGTAAAAGGATAGTAATGGAAGGAACTGCTGCATACACCGAATGTGGATCAAACCGTATCCACTACAAATGTTACTAGATAGAGAGGGTGGTGTTGCGCAGTTCCACAGGATAACAAGAAATATATAAAAAAGTAATATAAAATATGAGAGGTACGTTGCTGTAATTCTCGTGGGGAACCAGTAGTTGCAAATGCAATAGATATAAAGAGGCACAGAATAAAACAAGGTATAAATTCAGGTATCCTATACACAGAACGAACCTCAGTATTTCTCACCTAACTATTAAAGTGCTACGTGACATCAAAAGAAACAACATATCATTATGTATAAACACTGCAAAAGTTGCAAAAGTGCAAATATTGCTAATGTAAACAATAAAAAACGTGCAAACATCCGTAATAAAGTGCAAAGTGGCCCCCGGTGTCAAACTGAGGTTGGAACGTACCTGCATATGTTCTGGGAGTGTCAACGGCTGCATGACTTCTGGTCAGGCGTTTTTGACCACTTGAATGTACGGCTAGAGTTGGGGGTCCCCCGGACCCCTGAACTAGCCTTATTGGGCATTCATCTAGATGATCTCATACCTTACCACTCGAAGCTGTTGCTCTTCTATCTCCTCTTCTATGCGAAGAAAGCGATCCTGTGCAAATGGCTGTCGACTCGCCCCCCTAGCTTAGCCCAGTGGGAACGAGACATCAATGCTGCCCTTCCATTATATAAACTTACGTACCACAATAGGGGTTGTCCGTGGAAATTTGACAAAATCTGGCTCCCGTGGACCTCCGGGGATACCGCTTGAGGGTTAAGTGGTGACACTGGCATGCATGCCCCCTGCTGTTGATGCCCCTGCTTCCCCCCCCTCCCGTGGACCTCCGGGGATACCGCTTGAGGGTTAAGTGGTGACACTGGCATGCATGCCCCCTGCTGTTGATGCCCCTGCTTCCCCCCCCTCTGTTGCTCTTCTATCTCCTCTTCTATGCGAAGAAAGCGATCCTGTGCAAATGGCTGTCGACTCGCCCCCCTAGCTTAGCCCAGTGGGAACGAGACATCAATGCTGCCCTTCCATTATATAAACTTACGTACCACAATAGGGGTTGTCCGTGGAAATTTGACAAAATCTGGCTCCCGTGGACCTCCGGGGATACCGCTTGAGGGTTAAGTGGTGACACTGGCATGCATGCCCCCTGCTGTTGATGCCCCTGCTTCCCCTCCCTCCCTCTCCCCCCCCCCCCCCCTCGCCCGGTCCTCATCATGGTGGCCTACGCCTAACCTTTACTGTGTACCTTAAGTAATGTGTTTGGTGACAGGTAACCTGCTCTGGGAGTTACTGTAGGAGTAATTAACTACTTCTTTTTCACTGTATGACACTCTGTGCTATAATGATTGTCTTTATTCCCTTGATTGTACAATGAGTTGTTCCTCTGTCTCACTCTGTTGTATCCTGTCATGATTTCTTTGAAATAAAGCACTCCTGTTGTTTAAAAAAAAAAAAGTGCAAAGTGAACAGTGTCAAACAATTAAATGTAATAGTATATAAAGTATACTCAAGAGCTGTATAAATTGATATCATGCCAAGGGCACAGTTTAAAATGTTCTGTGAACCTAACCTGTGCAAATTAGCATAAACAGCGGTATAGAAACAGATAAATAAATACCTTACAAATGAATTAGATTACTCACATAAACAATATAAAAAAAATGCTTATCTCCAACGAGCAGCGAGCTCGTGCTGTTTACATCAATCTGAAGCGCCTATTCCGTCCCTACGCGTGACGTCACGACCACGTGACTTCATCAGGGGCTGGTTCCCTGATGAAGTCACGTGGTCGTGACGTCACGCGTAGGGACGGATAGGCGCTTCAGATTGATGTAAACAGCACAAGCTCGCTGCTCGTTGAAGATAAGCATTTTTTTTATATTGTTTATGTGAGTACCCTGTGATATATCTTAGTAAATATACTGATTGTTTAAAAACTACTACACCATGGTACTCCCCCTCTTTTGATTTACTCTTGCTCCCACTGAGAGACAAAGACGCAAAAGAGAAATAAGGACCCATTGTGACCAGTACCCAGGGACATGGGGAGAAGAATTTAAAACATGCAGTGTTTTTGTGTATATATACGTTTACCTCCTTGCCGCAAGGTAAGGGGCCACTACTTATCAGTGTGTGTTTGCACGAAGTGGAGAAACACCTGGATGTTTTCACCTTTCTCTGGAAATATTGCACATTTTTTTGCACAGCGAAGCACTTGCACTTAAGAAGATTTTGCACTATATGCATGGATTGAACACTAATATATTTATATGTGGATCTACATATAAAAAGAATATTCCTTTTTTATTATCACTTTTTTTTTTTTATTCCATTTATAATTTTGGATCTAATTCATTTGTAAGGTATTTATTTATCTGTTTCTATACCGCTGTTTATGCTAATTTGCACAGGTTAGGTTCACAGAACATTGAAATCTGTGCACTTTGCGTGATATCAATTTATACACCTCTTGAGTATATTTTATATACTATTACATTTAATTGTTTGACACTGTTCACTTTGCACTTTATTACGGATGTTTGCACGTTTTTTATTGTTTACATTAGCAATATTTGCACTTTTGCACTGTTTATACATAATGATATGTTTTTTTCTTTTGATGTCACGTAGCACTTTAATAGTTAGGTGAGAAATACTGAGGTTCGTTCTGTGTATAGGATCGCAGTATACCTGAATTTATACCTTTTTTTATTCTGTGCCTCTTTATATCTATATGTAGATCCACATATAAATATATTAGTGTTCAATCCATGCATATAGTGCAAAATCTTCTTAAGTGCAAGTGCTTCGCTGTGCAAAAAAATTTGCAATATTTCCAGAGAAAGGTGAAAACATCCAGGTGTTTCTCCACTTCGTGCAAACACACACTGATAAGTAGTGGCCCCTTACCTTGCGGCAAGGAGGTAACCGTATATATACACAAAAACACTGCATGTTTTAAATTCTTCTCCCCATGTCCCTGGGTACTGGTCACAATGGGTCCTTATTTCTCTTTTGCGTCTTTGTCTCTCAGTGGGAGCAAGAGTAAATCAAAAGAGGGGGAGTACCATGGTGTAGTAGTTTTTAAACAATCAGTATATTTATTAAGATATATCACAGGGTACTCACATAAACAATATAAAAAAAATGCTTATCTCCAACGAGCAGCGAGCTCGTGCTGTTTACATCAATCTGAAACGCTTATACCGTCCCTACACGTGACGTCACGACCACGTGACTTCATCAGGGAACCAACCCCTGATGAAGTCACGTGGTCGTGACATCACGCGTAGGGACGGGATAGGCGCTTCAGATTGATGTAGACAGCACGAGCTCGCTGCTCGTTGGAGATAAGCATTTTTTTTATATTGTTTATGTGAGTAATCTAATTCATTTGTAAGGTATTTATTTATCTGTTTCTATACCGCTGTTTATGCTAATTTGCACAGGTTAGGTTCACAGAACATTTTAATCTGTGCCCTTTGCATGATATCAATTTATACACCTCTTGAGTATACTTTATATACTATTACATTTAATTGTTTGACACTGTTCACTTTGCACTTTATTACGGATGTTTGCACGTTTTTTATTGTTTACATTAGCAATATTTGCACTTTTGCAACTTTTGCAGTGTTTATACATAATGATATGTTGTTTCTTTTGATGTCACGTAGCACTTTAATAGTTAGGTGAGAAATACTGAGGTTCGTTCTGTGCATAGGATACCTGAATTTATACCTTGTTTTATTCTGTGCCTCTTTATATCTATTGCATTTGCAACTACTGGTTCCCCACGAGAATTACAGCAACGTACCTCTCATATTTTACATTACTTTTTTATATATTTCTTGTTATCCTGTGGAACTGCGCAACACCACCCTCTCTATCTAGTTACAGTGTTACATGACCGCGCAATTGTCACTCAAATTTCGACAGCGCTGAAAGCTGAAAATTGGCCCGGGCAGGAAGGGGGTGAAAGTGCCCGGTAGGCAAGTGGTTAGACATAGGAACTTTTAAGAAACAAAGTTTAATCCTTTATTACACTAATGTTTTGCCTTTCATTTCAATTAGAAACTTGATGATTTTTTTTTTTACAAGGTGATTGATTACATATACTTTAAGAAGAAAAGATGAAAATGGCGATTTAAGATGAAAATTTGCATTTACTACAGGAGTAGGTTCAACTGAGGATCTTCAAAAATGGACTTGAACCAGAATTCAGGGGTTCTGACTGCAGTCCCATCATTATAAAAACACATATTTCAGGTTTTGTGCATAAATGGAATTTGCATACAGTAAAAACAATGCTAATCTTATTATCACTTCAAACTATATTCCAAGATCCAAAAGCCCAAAGGAATAACACATTACATGGTGATGTAATCTGTGCTGAATTAATTGCCTAAGGTGACGAACACAACTTTAATTTCATTTTTTTAATGCAGTTTAGATCAGTAAGAATGTAGAATGGATGAAATACATTTGTTTTCTTTATTTAACCACTTGCCTACTGGGCACTTCAACGCCCCCTTCCTGCCCAGGCCAATTTTCAGCATTCATCGCTGTCAGGCCGCGTACACACGGGCGGACTGTTCGCCCAACCTTGTCCGCTGAACAGTGTTTGGGCGGACAGTCCGCTCGTGTGTGGGCTTTCAGCGGACAGTTTCAGCGGACAGTTTGACGGACAAAGTCTTTCGGAAATTCCGAAAAACTGTCCGCTGAAACTGTGTTTGAGCGGACAGTCCGCCCGTGTGTAGGCTACTTTCGAAATGAGCAAACTGTTCCCGCTCGGAGGGAAGTCTGCTCATTTCGAGGTAGGCGGGGCCCGCGACGGAGACGTCGCGGGCTCCGCCGCCTGGAATGGGCTTAAAGGGGAACCCCAACGCCGAAAAAAATCGGCGTGGGGGTTCCCCCAAAGTCCACAACAGACCCTTGTCCGAGCACGCCACCCGGCCGGCCAGGAAAGGGGAGCGAGCGAGCGCGCCCCCCCTCCTGAGCCGTACCAGGCCGCGTGCCCTCAACATGGGGGGTGCCTTGGGGAAGGGGGGGCCGCGCGGCCCCCCCACCCCAAAGCACCTTGTCCCCATGTTGATGAGGACAAGGGCCTCTTCCCGACAACCCTGGCCGTTGGTTGTCGGGGTCTGCGGGCGGGGGGCTTATCGGAATCCGGGAGCCCCCTTTAAGAAGGGGGCCCCCGGATACCGGCCCCCCACCCTATGTGAATGAGTATGGGGTACAATGTACCCCTACCCATTCACCTGTGAAATAAAGTACAAAAAAAAACACAACACAGAGAAAAAATATTTTATTGCACAGCTCCGGGGGTCTTCCGTCTTCGGGGGTCTTCTCGCCGGACTCCTCCGCTATCTTCGTGTAGCTCTTTTACTAGCGGAGGAGTCCGGCTTTCTTCCTCCCCGCCGCCGGCCTCTTCTCCCGACTTCGGGGGTCTTGTCCCCCTCTTCGGTTCTTCTGCCGGGCCACCGCGCCTTCTTGTAGCTCTTTTACAGGCGGTGGCCCGGTCTTCTGTCGCCGCCGTCACCGCCGCCGCCTTCCGTTCTTCTGTCGCCGCCTTCCGTTCTTGTTCTTCTTCTTGTTCTTCTTCTTCTCCAGGAGATGTTGACACGTCGCTCTCTCCGGCCGGAATGCCAGAGCCGCGCTGTGCGGTCACTTATATAGTGACAATGGGGCGGTGTCACATGGTATATGTCACATGGGTTGGTCACATGGTGACCCCGCCCCTTACGATGTCATAGTCCCCATGTGACATCAACCCATGTGACCAACCCATGTGACATATACCATGTGACACCGCCCCATTGTCACTATATAAGTGACCGCACAGCGCGGCTCTGGCATTCCGGCCGGAGAGAGCGACGTGTCAACATCTCCTGGGGAAGAAGAAGAAGAACAAGAACGGAAGGTGGCGACGGCGACAGCGACAGCGGCGACAGAAGACCGGGCCACCGCCTGTAAAAGAGCTACAAGAAGGCGCGGTGGCCCTTTAAGCCCATTCCAGGCGGCGGAGCCCGCGACGTCTCCTTCGCGGGCCCCGCCTACCTGTACACGCGCTCGAAATGGGCGGATTTGCCTCCGCCTTACGTGGGCGAGTCCGTTCATTTCAAAAGTTGAGCGAACTGTTTGTCAAACAGTTCGCTGAAACAGTCCGCTCGTGTGTGGGCAAGTCCGCTCATGCAAATTTTGAGCGGACTGTTTGCCGAAACTGTTTGACAAACAAAGTTGGGCGAACAGTCCGCCCGTGTGTACGCGGCCTCACACTTTGAATGACAATTGCGCGGTCATACAACACTGTACCCAAGTGAAATATTTATGTAGCGCTGGCTCCTGACGAGCAGGCACTATATGTTTTTCAGAAGTAAATTTTCCTGAAACCACAGTTGGGTTTTGGGGCTACTTTTCAAAATTTCTGGTTTCAGTAACCAGTCCAGCTGGGTTGCACTGGGTTCTCCTTGACCGCAGGTGTCGCTGTCACCGCCGGCAAGAGTGAGAACGCAGTCTGGCTGGGTGTATTGAATGTCACTGTTCTTGCTGTATTCTGGGAGGTGGTATTTAAGGTACTGACATCACGTGGTTCAGGGTTCTGACGTTTATTTTCTGTCTGTTTGGTTCTGGTCCTCCTGACAAGCCCCCATGGCCCTCCTGGCCTGGGGTGAGGGACCATGCATTTCAAGTCTCAGGGCTGGCTAGCCCGAGGCAACGCAACTGCAGGGAGAGGCCTGAATGGATTTCGGGGCCTATTGATCCAAAGGTGGTCCGATGCCGTCTCATCTAAGGGAGAGGCCCAGCAACTCGAGAAACCCCAGGGGAGGACTCTTCAGGAGAAGGCCGTGCGCAAGGCTGGCTTTTCTGAAGGAGCCTGGAGGCTTAGTTGAAGGACACTACATGGACCTACACTCATACGGTATCGCCGGATCAGCTGAGAGATACTGGTACCGTATGACAGCTCTTTAAATTTGTCTTTTTTCCTCAGTAATGCTCAAAACTGTGGCAGAGACTTTCTCAAATATCCTACTCTCAAGTCTGTGGCAGAGACTTTACTTAACACCCTACCAGTTGCTAGGCCTAGTCAGAGGAGGTCTATAAGGGGGTTGTAAAATCCAGCTGTGAAACGGTTGTCATTCTCTGGATTTTTCCTATAAGAGACTTTCCATTTTTGCAGTCTAAAGTACCTGAACTTACTCCTAACCCTCTACCCTAAACTGAGAGACTCTGTTTCTGTTTCAAATAAATAACCCAAAAGAAGATTCAGTGTCAGTTTCCACATTTCTTTGGGCCATCTACCACGGGAACCCCTAGACGGAGAAGAGGTCAAGAAGGTAACGGTAAGCCCAATAAAACCAGCAGCTCCTTTGGGGGTCAGTGCAACATTTATAAAAAATAATTTTCACAAAAATAGAGCTTTCTTTTAAAATAGAGCTTTCTTTTAGTGTTATTTAATCACGTTAAATGAAACAAGTTAGAACAAAGCACAAATTCTGTGTGAAACTGGGCAAATCTGCCTCAGAGACGTTTCACAATGCTGCAATGAGTTGTTTGAGGAGTTTTAAGTGGCATGCATGCTTCAAGAGCGGAAGAACATCACTGGAAACCAACGAGAGATCAGGAAGACCTTCAACTAGCTCAACCCGTGAAAAACTGGATGCTACGTGAAGACAATGCACCCTGTCCCTGAGCTCTCCTCACGCGTGAGTTTCTTCCCGGAAACAACATGATTTCACTTGCTCATCCACCCTACTTCACCCTCTTCCCAAAGATGAAGATCCAGCTCAAAGGTCGCCATTTTGACACCACTGTGGAGATCCAGCGTGAATAGCAGAAGGTGCTTGGCACGCTTCCAAAAGAAGACTTTCAGGACACATTCCAGAAGTGGCAGGAAAGCTGGGAGCGCTGTATTGCTGTGCAGCGGGGACTCATTTAAAGGTGATAGTGTGTAAATTTGGATAAATAAAATACTTTCTTGTAAACAGAGCTAGTCTCAAAACTTTTTGATACCACCTCATATACAAATACATCAAAGATGATTCTAGCTTAGGGGCAGGGGCGACGCCGCAGAATTAAACTGCCATGGAAACAAGGGGGATTGGCGGTCTCAGACTTTCACAGATATTTCTTAGCGGGTCAGCTTGTATTCATACATAGGTGGTTTACTATACCTGAGGATGACACTGTCAATACCCTAGAGGCGGCTGTTGTTGGTTCGTATGAGGCACTGACACATCTCCCGTATCGGGGTGTTGGAGCTCCATATAGACTCACGATATCCATGCGCGCAACCAGTAGGGCATGGGTAGCAGTGACCAAGATGGGTAGCGCTTCTGAGATTTCTCCTTACACACCACTTTGGAAGAACCCTAAATTAACACACTTCTACTAGCACCCTTATCCAATCATCTGGACTAAATTTGGTATTAAGACTCTGAAAGACATAGTGGGTGGTGGGAAACCTCTACGGTTTTGACGTCCTGAAAACGAATGTAGCACTAACTCCCGAAGGAGCTGCTGGTTAGATTGGGCTTACCGTTACCTTCTTTTCCTCGCTTCACGTCTAGAGGTGTCCCGTGGTAGATGGTAACTTGAGAGACTGACGACAGATCCACATAAAGGGATTTTATTTGCAAAAACTTAGACAACGAACAGTCTTTTAAAATGGGATCAGAGGGTTGGAAAGGAAGTTCAGGTACTTTTAATGTCAAATTCAATATTGAAGAACTTGCTTACTTTGACTGCATCCAGAGGATAGCCATTCACAACTGGATGTTCACTCAGGTTGGACAGTCCCTCTCTCACAAGGCCTAGCAACCAACAAGGTGCTTAACTCAGGAACAAGTCTCTGTCACAGATGTTATTGTAGAACACCTAGGAAAACTAAACTTGTAGAACACTTGTGCGATACCTGGATCTTTCAGCCAGCTTGGCGATATCCACGAGACTGGATTCCCTTGAGTACTTCAGCTCCCCCAGGCTCTTGCTAAGAAACCAACCCATACGTGGTCTTCTTCTGAAGAGTCCTCTCCTGGATAGTGTGAAGTCACTGGGTCTCTCCCAAAACCGGAGACGACACCCAAACACCTCAGAATCCTCCTTTAGTTTCCTTGCCTCGGGCTAGCCAGTCCCGAGACAACAAGTCAGGTGGATCCGCACCCCAGGCCATGAAGTAAGTACATCCTTCTGGACCAGAACCCCGAACCACGTGATGTCCGAATCTTAAATACCCTCTCCCAGAAAGCATAGCAAGAGCACCACTCCCACTGGGCAGGCTCCAAGATAGAGTAACTTAAGCACCCAACCAGACCATAGTTCCATGCCCGCCAGAAGAGACAGTGCCCCCCGTGGCCAGGCCAAGCATCCCATAGTCCAGTCGGATTGATGCTGAGGTCCAAATTTAGACAATTGTACCCAAACCAAACTAAGCTGCACCCCTGTTCTTACTTCTGATGCTATTTCAGGATCCTTCTGGATGTCTGAGTCTTGCTGTGCCTACACCCCTCTGAGCAGTCTCATATGTACCAACTCTGTTGGACTTAGTCCTGGTGTGTCAAGCCATGCTCCCCACAGTTTGTCAAATTTACCAGGGTTCCCTCTATGCTGGTATATGTAATTCCTGAAAACTAAGTTTAATCTTCCCAACACTCACTTGTTTCGTTATCTTCAGCTCAGACATGCAAACAATGCCCAACTTGGAGATATTGATATCACCCTGAAAATGAGTGATGTTGAGTCTTTACTGAGGGAGGACACTTTGGACAATGCCTTGTCTACAATATATAAACAGCTGTTCGGCGAGGGGGGAGATCTCCTTGCAAAGTGTAGGGTGGTGTGGGGTGAGGTGTGACTGGGACGATATATGTGACTGGGACAATATATGTGACTGGGACGATATATGGGATATTCATTTTACTAGATTTGTTCTCTGCTAGACCTATCTAGTAAATTCAGCCTCACCAGCGCCCATTAAATCCAGCCTCACCAGTGCCCATAAAATGCAGCCCCACCAGCGCCCATCAAAGCAGCCTCACCAGCGCCCATCAATGCAGCCTCACCGGCGCCTATCAAAGTAGCCTCACCAGCACCCATCAAATGCAGTCTCACCAGCGCCCGTCTAATGCAGCCTCACCAGTGCCCATCAAATGCAACCTACCAGTGCCCATCAATGCAGCCTAACCAATGCCCATCAAATGCAGCCTCACCAGCGCCCATCAAAGCAGCCTCACCAGCGCCCATCAAATGTAGCCTCACCAGGGCCCATCAAATGCAGCCTCACCAGCGCCCATCAAATGCAGCCTCACCAGCGCCCATCAATGCAGCCTCACCAGCGCCCATCAAAGCAGCCTCACCAGCGCCCATCAGATGCAGCCTCACCAGAGCCCATCAAATGCAGCCTACCAGTGCCCATCAATGAATGTTAGCTTGCTTCCATTAATTCGGGAGTCGGGACACAGACACAGTCCTCTGCCACAGCTGTACCTCTGACACTATGTGTGAACAGAGGGGGGGCCGCCTGCTGATGCTGAGACTTAGTTGCTTGCTGCAGAGAGGAGAGAGTAGAAACACCAGTGGCTGGGCACCCTGGTCAGCAGTGCACCCTGGGCGGTAGCCCCGCCCTGGAGATACTGTAGATGGACTGATGTCTTTACTCAGCCTTACCAACTATGAAACTAGGACCCTAAACAGCTGGAGCATGGAGGAGAAGACACTGCACGGAACGTTCTATCAGCATGGAGGAGCGGGAGATTGAGTTAACCTTTTCAGTGCGGGTGCAGCCCCATCGTAATGGAGAATTTTTTAAGCTTCCTATAGTTGTTTTTTTTTTTTTTTCTTTTTTTTTTACAGGCTGGACAAAAAATGATACTGAGATTTTAGTTAAGCAGATTTGTATATTAGCTGCCTTCACAGTTTCCGAAACTGAGATAAAATGATAATAGGTTCTATTTAGAGATTAGGCGGCTCTTTCATTTGAAGTCATTTCAAGGAGATCACATTTCTTTCAAATAAAGGACTATTGGATAAATCTGTAAGGTGCAGATTATCTCAGCATCCTCTGTGAATACAATATTCCTTTTTCTCGTTCAAAAGTTTTTATTTTATGTTAAAATAAATTACATGTACAGAATATAAGACCAATTATTTGATACCAGAAATAAAAAGTAGACATATTGAAGTACGGATGATACAAAGCAAAGAAGAATTTCAAGATATTCTCGTGGGAATGACAATAAACAATATTCCTTTTTCAATCGGTTTTCCTTATTGAAGTATAATATAACACCCACAGTCAGTGAAGTGGACCCCAGCGCAGCGGTTGGATGGCGTTATTATAGCGAGCCGGAAACTGAGCTGAACAGCATCTGCTGGAGCACACTATTGACAGTAATTCCGAGTAATCTAGAACGCACACTCTGAGATGGATATGACAGTTGACACAGATAAGAAAATAAGCAGAGCGTGAAATAAAGAGAAAACACAGATTATACGGCAAAAGGACACAACAAGCCGATCATAAAATTCTGGACCGGCTTCCTGATTGTGACAGCGGTGGACCATTCCTGCGCAATGTGTGTGTTGGCACAGCTGCCTGTGACCTTCACCGGTGACGGGTGACAATTCAGGAGAACAATCAGGAGACAGTTGTCACCCCGTAACAGGAACGGCCTGAACAAGGACCATTATGGATATATCGTCTGGTATTTTTTAAACGAAAGCTGTAGATTTAACCACTTCAGTGCCGGACAATTTCACCCCCCTTCCTGCCCAGGTTAATTTTCTGTCACACTTTGAATGCCAATTACTCAGTCATGCAATCACCTAAATTAAATGTTTTTTTTTTTTGTTTGTTTTTGTTTTTAGACAGATAGAGCTTTCTTTTGCTCATATTTAATCACCACTTGTTTTTTTTTATTTTCTGTTATATAAATAAAAGATACTGACATTTTTGAAAATTTTTGTTTTTCTTATGCCGCATACACGCGATCGGAATTCTCGTCGGAAAAAGCTCTGATGGTTTTCCCGATGGAATTCCGACGGATTTCGTTTAAGCTGTCTTGCATACACGCGGTCACACCAAATTCCGACCATCAAGGACGCGGTGACGTACAACACGTGCGAGGGGACTAGAAAAGGGAAGCACAATAGCCAGTAGCCAATAGCTTCCGTCTTGTAGTTGAATCTGAGCATGCGTGAGTTTTTGAGTGTCGGAATTGCATACACACGATCGGAATTTCCGATTTAAAGTTTTTCCGTCGGGAAAATTGAGAACATGCTATAAATTTTTTGCTTGCGGAAATTCGGACAGCTAAATTCCTATGGAGCATATAAAAAGGTTGCATTTTCCGATGAAAAGCTCTCACCGGTCTTTTGCTGGCCGAAATTCCGATCATGTGTACACGGCATTAGTTTCTATTATCCACTTGCCGACCGCCCTATAGCAGTTTTACTGCTACAGAGGGGTGGCTGTGTGCAGAATTACATGTATATATGTGATCTGACACTTCCAGGTAGCGGGCGTTTACGCACAGTGAGAACCGATCAGTGGGTATCGCGGCTTTATGGGGCTAGACTAATTTACCTCTCAGCCCAGTCTGCCCCATAAGACTCGCACTAACAGCGTAGGGCAAGCCAGCGGGGACGCTTTCCATGCTGCCCCCCTGAAAAGTGCTACCCTAGGCCTGGGCCTTGTTGGCCTAGGCCAGGATGCAACGTTGGTGGCTGCGTCTTGTTGTGGGGATGCTTTTCTACAGTAGGGACAGGGAAGCTGGTCAGCGTTGATGGGAAGATGGATGGAGCCAAATACAGAGCAATCTTAGAAGAAAACCTGGTATGCCGCGTACACACAATCGTAATTTTGGTTGGAAAAAGCTCTGATGGTTTTTCCGACAGAATTCCAACAGAATTCCAACGGGATTCCACTCAAGCTGTCTTGCATACACACAGTCACACAAATGTTCTCTGAACTTTTGACCGTCAAGAATGCGGTGACGTAAAACACTACGACGAGCCGAAAAAATGAAGTTTAATGCTTTCGAGCATGCGTCGAATTGTTTCCAAGCATGCGCAGGGATTTTGCACATCGGAATTTGTACAGGTGATCAATTGGAACTTTTTCCAACCGAAAAAATTGAAAACATGCTCTCAATCTTTTGCTGGCCGAAATTACGCCAGTCCGATGGAGCATACACACGATCGCATTTTCCGACCAAAAGCTCTCATCGGACTTTTGGTGGAATTTCCGATCATGTGTACGCGGCATTGGAGTCTGCAAAAGACTTCACCTTCCAGCAGGACAACGACCCTAAACATACAGCCAGAGCTACAATGGAATGGTTTAGATCAAAGCATATTCATGTGTTAGAATGGCCCAGTCACAGTCCAGACCTAAATCCAATTGAGAATCTGCGGCAAGACTTGAAAATTGCTGTTCACAGACGCTCTCCATCCAATCTGACAGAGCTTGAGATATTTTGCAAAGAAGAATGGGCAGAAATGTCCCTCTCTAGATGTGTAAAGCTGGTAGAGACATCCCCAAAAACACTTGCAGCTGTAATTGCAGTGAAAGGAGGTTCTACAAAGTATTGACTCCGGGGGGCGCCATACAAATGTACCCCCACACTTTTCACATATTTATTTGTAAAAAAATTTGAAAACCATTTATCATTTTCCTTCCACTTCACAATTATGTGCCACTTTGCTTTGGTCTATCACATAAAATCCCAATGAAATACATTTACCTTTTTGGTTGTAACATGAGGAAATGTGGAAAATTTCTAGGACATGAATTCTTCAAGGCACTGTATGCTTGTACAATTTACAACGTGGCCCTCATACTGAAAACTAGGAGACCCCTGGTCTAGACTAACCCTACAAAATAGCCATGCCTAGTTTGGCTGGCATGTATATGCTGGTAATTTCGGTTGGTTGGTTTTTCCATTCTGCAGAGAGGGTGTATAGCCACTCATAGTCTCCTTAGCTGTAAGTACTCATTTCAGGGCATGTGAACATCTCCTGCCATCCCCCCCCCCCGGATAGAGAGAGTTAACAGAACATTCCCAGAACAGCTTGAAACCTTCTGCTTGGACGCGTTCCCACAGCCTTGAATGGAAGAGCTGTTTCTCGCCTGCTTATCCTCTAGCATAAATGTTTGCATTTTTGAAATGTGATTAGAAATGAGAAGAATCACAGATATTCAGAGTGATGAAAAGCTAATAACTCAGTGTGAAAAAAAAAAAACCTTCGCAATACACGCGTGCTGAGTTTTAAGCTGCATGAATTAAGGTTTGGCTGTGGACTGCGGTGTCTGTACCATTGTACAAAACCCTGGAATTAGAAACTCTGGATTTGTCCTACCAATCAATGATCTGTAATAACTAAACACAATTATGTCTCTAATCCTCTATAGCCATGTTCTGTCATCTTTCACCTTCATGCGTTAGAATAACTTGAGAATGAGGGCCAATTTTTCAACCTCTTCCCGCCGTCCATTAAAAGAAATCTGAAGTTTAGGTATGGCAATTTTGTACGTTAGTCCAGCCTGGGGCAATTAAATGTTTTGAAAAAGGATATCTGTTCTTATATGCCCATTATATGCCCATATCCTTACCATATCAAACACAGGTCACAAAAGGACTTTAAAGGGCATACAAGTTGCAGTACCACACATACATATTAGCATGAATTATACACATCAATACATGGTATCGGAACTCATGCCTCAATTCAGCTTGACGCATTTCAAATGATAATGTATCTTCATCAGGAGTGTATAGGGATAAAATTTATGCGGTAAAACCCATTCACATTCACCAAAATAAACAGTGTATATATTTTCTCACAGATAAAAAATATACAGTAGACCATAATTTTCCGAACAAGGGGAACGTAGGAAAGCGACAGAAGACCAAAGAGCATCCAATTTATGCCCTCTTGCTAGGGGACCTCATGGGGCATGGTCTAGTGAAAACTTCCACCTATTGAGACTCCAACCTGGAGCCCTTATTTAAAATTAGGACACCCTTCTGGAAATGGGATGTGATTGATTAGCTGTCCTCAGTGGAACCTGGGAAATAAGATCTTCTTTTTTTCTAGGTTTGGTAGCCCTCCTGTGGGATCCCTTGTGTGTATTGGATGCTCTCTGGTCTTCTGTCACTCTCCTACATTTCCCTTGTTGAGAAAATGATGGTTGTGACGCAACGTCCCCCACACTCCGCTTGAGTGTTTCCGTCAGTAGTACCGCTTCCTAAGTCCTGGAACACGAGTCCAATGGATCTGGCTATAGGAACCCCCAAGAACTAGACAACACCAGTCTTGGAGTACACCAGGAAATGACTTCTATTTGAGATCTCACACAAAATATATACAGCGGGGTGACTAAAATCTAACTTAATTAGCATGAGCTATTTATCTAATCAACACTGGACTCCTTCATTCAATTGCAGGGTTAATTAGCACAAACAACAAAACAACAATTGGTGAAATACGCTTTAGGATCTGTGTCAAGCCAGACTAGACTCATTTACATTATACAAGACAACAGACAAGTGGCTGGAGTTGATGATATTAGTATCTAAGAGTTTGTGTCCCAATAGTGTGATTCAGTCTATTGCTAACATGGCATTTACATATCCAGAGTCTGTGTGTCTTGGGGGGGGGGGACACGGACCTGAATCCAAGTAAAACCACCTCAGGGGGCCCCAGGCATACAGCTCACAAAGAGCACCGTTCCCCCAAATGCCAGGGCCCATAATCACAAGGCAAGAGGCTCGCATTCAGTCCCCTCCAAGAGCCTCGGTCCCGGCTAGATCTGTCACAATGGTCTATATTCTTTATCCTTGAACGCATATATACTATAGAATATGTGTATTAATTACTAACAGGTGTTATTAAGGGAGATAAACACATGTGTATTAACAATTCTATGAAATTGGGTTTGTCTTTAACCACTACAATACAGGGCACTTTCGCCCCCTTCCTTCCCAGCCCAATTTTCAGCTTTCATCGCTCTAGCGCTTTCAGTGACAATTGCGCGGTCATGCTACACTGTACCCAAATGAAATTTTTATCATTTTGTTTGCACAAATAGAGCTTTATTTTGGTGTTATTTATTCACGACTCCGTTTTTTATTTTTTGCGATATAAGCGCAAAAAAGTGGAAATTTGGAAAAAAAACAATATTTTCTTTTTTCTATTTTAAAAGAAATCCAATAAAATCAAATTTTGTCATAAATTTAAGCCAAAATGTATTCTGCTACATGTTTTTGGTAAAAAAAATTCCGTTAAGTGTATAATAATTGGTTTGTGTGATCACGGACATATGTACGCAAATGATCATGTACATATGTGTGCAGGTGTGTGCACATAATCATTGGGACAAGTGATTTTAGTGGGACATATGTGGGGGACATGTTTTTATTATTAGGGACATGTGTTTTTATTTTTTGGGGACATGTATGTTTTGGGGACATGTGTGTTATGGGGACATATGTGGGGACTGTGTTTACACTGTGTGGTGTGTTGTGTGTTTACACTAGACTGAAGATCAGTGAGTAAAAAGCTGTAAAAAACAGCTCATACTCACTGATCATCAGCCGGCTGCAGCAATCTGCTCTCCTCTCCTCAGCGATGACTTCTGTGTGAGGAGAGGAGGAGCCAATTGCCTAGCAACCGGCTGTTTGTTTACATCACATGACGGCCGTGATTGGACACGGCCGTCATGTGATCAGGAGGGCCAATCACAGAGCCCTCCTGCCGATCTGAGATGCGCCGTGTCCCGGTGACACGGGCGCATCGGGATTGCGCCGCTGCGCGGGCACGCGCGCGCGCGATCCCGCTCCTCCTGATGGACGTTCCTGAACGTCCTATCAGGAGTAGACGGCTCCCACCCGGCCGTATATGTGCATTGGCCGGGTGGGAAGTGGTTAATGATGACAAGCAATGGGTGGACATTTTTCTATTGGTTTCTATTGGTGTAATGTTGTAAATATCGCTTGGTCATAGCTTGATAATATATTGGATTTAATGGAGAAGTCCAGCCTGAGCTCGTTTGGCTGGGCTTCTCCTAATGCCGCATATACATGAGCGGTTTTCCCGTCAGAATAAACTCTGACGGTCTTTTCCGACGGAGTTCCGCTGAAACTGACTTGCCTACACACGATCACACCAAAGTCCGTTCGTTTAGAACATGATGACGTACAACGGGACTAGAAAAGGAAGTTCAATAGACAGTAGCCAATAGCTGCCCTTGCGTCATTTTTAGTCCGTCGGAATAGCATACAGACAAACGGTTTTCCTCATAGGAATTGATTCCGTCAGAAAGATTTAAAACATGTTCTATTTCTAGGTCCGTCAGAATTTTTGAAAAAAAAAGTCAGATAAAGCCCACACACGATCAGAATATCCGATGAAATTATTCTGTCGCACCTTTTCTGCCGGAAAGTCTGGTCATGTGTACGCGGCATAAGGCCTTCAGCAGAGAGCAGTCTGAAGTCCGCTCTATGATGACTTCACTGGATTCAGTCCAGGCACCGCATCATCACGACAATGAAGTCTGCATCTGCCAGGTGCCAGGATTGATGCCTGTCTCAGCCTCTCAGTGAGCTGCTGAAAGCCTGAGACAGCCGCTCACCACCCCTCCACAGCTCAGCGCTCCAGTGAGTGTGGAGGAGCAGAGAGGAGAGCTGCTGATTGACAGGCAGCAGCTCTCTGCTCGGAGAGCTGAGAGAACTGAGCCATTGGCAATGTTTGATCACTGGGTTCTCAGTGTAGAGACAGATGCAGCATGGAAATAAAGGTCGAGTGATGCATTATTCTGTGTCCATGTATTGACTTCAGTCTACATTGCTCCCCGCAGGGCTCTGTGTGTGTGTATGTCTCTGAGAGTATGGAATGGAGAGGTTAGTATAGGACAGTGATGGCGAACCTTGGCACTCCAGATGTTTTGGAACTACAATTCCCATGATGCTCAACTACACTACAGAGTGCATGAGCATCATAGGAAATGTAGTTCCAAAACATCTGGGGTGCCAAGGTTCGCCATCACTGGTATAGGAGTAATATAAGGCACCTTTCACACATGCGGACAGTATGTCTGTATTTCATCCATCTGTTTTCAGATGAAATACGGACATACATGCATCCCTATGGGATAGCGGGTGTTGGCGGATTAACATCCGCCGACACTCGATATCATCCGTCGCCGCTATGGTCCGATTCTGCAGACGAAGGAAAATCCTATTTTTCTATCTGTCTGCAGAGCCGATCGGATTGAACACGGTCCGATCCCACCATAGAGAAGAGCGGAGATCTGACAGGGCGGTCCCTGCACAGTGTGCGATCTAGCTCATGCACAGTAACCCGAAATCGGAGCGCTGTCAACAGCTCACTTTGCCGGCGTCAGAAGTCCCACCCCATTGTGATGGCAACAGAGATAAGATTCTAGCCCTTGGCACTGCCCACTGCCTCCTGGGAAATGGTAACACACATCTCCCAGGAGCAGTAGCGAGCGGAGGCGCCGAGGGAAGTGACGTGTTTAGCCCAGGCACTGGAAGAGGCAGATTTCGAGAGACCACATAGCAACAGGGATAACAAGGTAAGTAAAAAAAAATAAAAAAATTATTTTGTGCTATTGATTTAGTGCACAATAAAGAATTTATGTTTTTTGGGGGGAAACACCACTTTAAGCAACTATATAAACCATTTGTTTTTAAGTGAAGGAGCTTTTCCACATAGAATGTATCTACATATATATGCTCCTGATGAAGATGCATTATCATACAAAATGCGTCAAGCTGAATTGTGGTATACCCCTATACCATGTATTGATGCAGATTATTCATACTGACCCTTTGTCATTAGACATGATGTTCATATGCCTTTTTAATATTTGTATAATAAACTTTATATTTTTCTATATTCTTTCCTTCTGTATGGTGCCGCAACTTGTATGCTCATTTACTACAACACATTTGTGACTTCAGCCAATGTAAGTATGTACATGCCAAACCTGTGGGATCCCTGTGGAAGCTGGAAATCACTGTAGTAGACACCGCAACATTTGATTGGCTGCATTGATTTTTCTGTCCGTCTTCCACTTTTTACACGTCGGGGTAAAAATTAGAACATTGACAGATTTTGTTGCTTTTCCAGAAGCTGGCAGAGAAATTGCTAGTAATGTGCAGCGAGCATATTTTGAGGCAGATAAATGCTGCGTGAAAGCAAGCCAAACTCATCCATCAAGGAGTCAAACAGAAAATATATTCCATCTGTGCAAATGGGAAGTTAATGCAGTATCCATATTCCGTGACACTTCAGATAAATATCCGGAGACATCAGAGGTGCAATTACTGATTCATCTGAAGCACCATTTGCGATTATCTACAGCCGTGAATGATTATAAATGGACTATGGAAAGGCTTGCGTCATAACCTGCTTTGCGTTGGGTTACTGTCATTTTTCATTGTATTTAACCTTTTAAGAAGTCACCTGGAACCTCTTTAAAACTGAACTTCAAGTAAATATAAAAATTATACAGCTTTGTGTTATGTTATACTTACCTGCTCTGTGCAATGGTTTTACACTGGGCAACTTGGATCCTCCTCTTCTTAGGTCCCTCTTTCGGCTTTCTTGGTCCCTCCCCAGGGGCGGACTGACTATTCGGGCTGATAGGTCAGTTTCAAAGCACCCCAAATGTTACTTACTATCAGCATCATACATTGCCATGGTGCGGGAAGGAGGGACACTGTGCATCCTGACCAGGGGTGGACTGAACATTCGAGCCCTCGGGCACTACCCGAGGGCCCCATGCCACTAAGGGGCCCCATCAGGGTTGCCAGCCTCAATAAAACCAAGGACAGTATGTAAAAATCTGTGTTTTTTTTTAAATCCCAAGATTATAGCTGCCCCGCCTCTCCAGTAACTTTTCGGTGTGTGTATTCTGTGTGTGTATACTGTGTGTGTATACTGTGTGTGTGTGTGTGTGTGTATACTGTGTGGCCACATAATCTATTGCCCGGGGCCCCATAAACTTCTCCTATTGTCTGGGGGCCCCATAATCTCCTATTGCCGGGGGGCCCCATGAGTTGTCAGTTCGCCCCCGTCCCTCCCAGTCCCTCCTGTCGCGTTATGGGGGCACCCGAGCTGAATTACAGCTCCCTGTGTCCATTCAGACACGGAGCCCCAGTTCGGGCCTGCCCCCTCTCTTTCCTGATTGGATAACTGACTTTGATTGACGGCAGCGGTAGCCAATGGCGCTGTTGCTGTGTCTCAGCCAATCAGGAGAAGAGCCCTGGATGGCCAAGGCACTCGTGGACATAGCTGGACAGAGATGGGTATGTATAAGGGGGGCTGAGGGGGGCTGCTGCACACAGAAGGTTTTTTATCTTAATGCATAAAATGCATTAAGATAAAAAAAAAAACCTTCTGACTTTAAAACCATTTTAAGTAATGACAGATAAAGATAACAAATGTAATAATATTGAAAAAATATAACAAGAAACTTAGCTATAGATGCCTTTTGCCAAGGAGTCCCACCCATTTTTTATGGCTTGGCAGATGATCAAACCACACGCTTGCTTCTAGCAGCCTGGTGAGAGACTAATGCCCCGTACACACGATCGGACTTTCTGACAACAAAACCGTGGATTTTTGTTTGAAGGATGTTGGCTCCAACTTGTCTGCATACACACGGTCACACAAATGTTGGTCAACAATTAGGAACATAGTGACGTACAAGACGTACGTGATATCTCCTTTACGAACGCTAGTTTTACAAGACCGGGTGCTTCCGGTGTTCTGCCGTATAGCGTCCGGCCATCATATAGCGGCCAGTACGGAGCAGACGAAGCTTCGGAAAATTTCCGAAGCTGAACGGCGCCTGCGCCGTGAGTGGAGGTGGTAGCCCCACCATCCAAGCGGACATAGGGTTGTGAGTATTAAAGGGCCCCTCGCGGGCGAGCTTCGCTCGCCACGCTTCGGGCTCGGCCTCGCTGCGCTCGGCTCTTTTTTATTCCTACTCTATGTCCACTTGGATAGTGGGGATAGAACCTGGACTCACGGCGCAGGCGCCGTTCATCCTCGGCAATTTTCGGAATCTGTGTTGCTGTGTACTGCGCATGCGCAGTACACAGCGGACACTATCCGATGGAGGACGTTATTAGACAAGACACCGGCTTGTACTTGATTCCGAGCATGTGTGGATTTTCTCCGACGGACTTGTGTACACACGATCGGAAAGTCTGACAACAAACTTTTGTTGGCAGAAAGTTTGAGAGCATGCTAGCCAACATTTGTTTGCGGAAAGTCCGACAACAAATGTTCGATGGAGCGCACACACGGTGGGACATTCCGCCAACAAGCTCACATCCAACATTTGTTGTTGGAAAATCCTACCGTGTGTACTCGGCATAGGGTGTGGGAGGGGACATTTAAGCAAAAGAAAAACTGCAGTAGATAAAGATAAGTTGAAGACTTCCAGTGTGTTTCTGCACCATATACAAAAAGAAAAAATGTCAGCTGCTCTGATTAGTTTGAAACAAGTGTAGCCCTACCCCCATATCCCGAAGTCCGATCTATTAGGATCCCTTCTGGAGCTAATCAAGGGCTTCCGCACCTGGGGACCTGGTCTGGAGGGCTCACTGAGTAGTGTCCAGTGGATATTGGAAGGAGGCATCCAGTGATCCTGAGACATTGTGAGTACTGACTAGATGTGCAATTCGTTTTGTTCCGAATTAATTTTTTAATGAATTTCGACAAATTCATTAATTCAGAAATATCTGAGTCCTTGTTCTGCCTAGTGACAAGACAGAGATCTACTGCTCCCTGTCATCGGGAGCAGTGATCGTTGCCATGTACTAGGTAGCCCACCCCTCCCACAGTTAGAATCAAGCCCTAGGACACACTTAACCCCTTGATTGTCCCCTTCCCTGCCAGTGTCATTTATACAGCAATCAGTGCATTTTTATAGCACTGATCGTTGCATAAATGACGATGGTCCCAAAATAGTGTCAAAAGTGTCCGATGTGTCCGCCATAATGTTGCAGTCACGATAAAAATCGCAGTTCACCGTCATTACTAATAAAAAATAAATTCATAATAAAAATGCCACAAAACTATCCCCTATATTTTGTGGATGCTATAGCTTTTGTGTAAACTAATCAATATACGCTTATTGTGATTATTTTTACCAAGAATTTTACGAATTTACAAATTTACGAATTGTGATCATAACGAATGACCCAAAAAACAAAAACGAATAAAAAGGAAACAAATTCTTTTTTCGGCAGTGCTGACTTGAGGCCAGGATTGTTAGAAACCGTGTGCTCTATTCCTCTGGATGAACAAGCCTACAGAATTCCTGCCTGGGTTAGCTTCCAAAGAAAAGACTAAAGCCTCCTACACATGATCAGATTGTTGGCCAACAAAGCATCAGACTTTTGTCCGAAGGGCGTGTGCCTGGATTTTGTCTTGCATACTAACGGCACACAATTGTCTGCCAACAAACACGAACGTAGTGAGGTACTACGAGGAATTTCAGCTCTTGAGCGCCATCCTTTGGGCACCTTCTGCTAATGTCGTGTTTGGTGAGCATTGATTCCGTGCATGCATGTTTGTACTTTGGACTTTTGTGTAATGGACTTGTGTACAGACAATTGGAAAATATGACAACAGACCGCTCTCCGCCGTAAATTTACTAGCCTGTCATCCAACATTTATGGGCGGAAAGTTGGCCAACAGTTGTCTGATGGAGCGTACTAACGGCCGGATTTTAGGCAAACAGTCTGTCACCACACAATTCTCTGCCGAAAATCCGATCGTGTGTACGAGGCTTTAGTAACACTTCGCCCTTGTACACACGGTCGGGGATTCCGACAACCAAATCCGTCGGAGTAACTCCGACGGATTAATTCCGGACCAGGTCCGGAAGTGATGTTGCATACACACGGTCGGACTAAGTTGTCGGAAAATCCGATTGTACATAACGTGATGACGTTATTTCGTTACAATGGGATTACGTTCAGGAGTTACTCCGACGGATTAATTCCGGACCAGGTCCGGAAGTGATGTTGCATACACACGGTCGGACTAAGTTGTCGGAAAATCCGATTGTACATAACGTGATGACGTTATTTCGTTACAATGGGATTACGTTCAGGCTAGTAGCCAATAGCTTTGGTCTAGGAATTTGATCTGAGCATGCGTGGCACTTTGTCCGTTGGAGTAGGCTACACATGATCGGAGTATGTCCGATCGGAGCATTTTGTCGGAAAATATTTCCGGCAAGTTGGAAAAGTTGGTCCGACGGATATTCCGACGGAAACAGTCCGATGCAAACTACACACAGTCGGAATATCCGACAAAACGCTCCGATAGGAAACATTCTGACGGAATCTCCGACCGTGTGTACAAGGGATTCCAGTACTTGAGCCTGCTTAAAAACGTCTTGCAAAGACTAAGGCCGCGTACACACGGGCGGACTGTATGGCCTACTTAGTCCGTCGAAACACATTTCAGCGGACAGTCCGCTCGTGTGTGGGCTTCAGCAGGACTTTTTCAGCGTGCAGTCTGGCGTACTAAGTATTTCGGAATTTCCGTAATTCTGTCCGTCATACTTTGGTTTCAGCGGACAATCCGCTCGTCAGTAGGCTAGTTCAACGGACTAAGAATGGCGCATGCCCAGAAAGGATTTACACGGCGGAAGGGTGCATTGCTGTGTATTGGACTTCCTATTTCTAGTCCCGTCGTACGTGCTGTACACGTCATCACGCAAGCTTTCGTCGGACTATTTGGCTATCCATGTGTGGTCAAGTCCGTTCATTCGAAAGTATCCGTCGGATTGTATGACGGACTAAGTAGGCCATACAGTCCGCCAGTGTGTACGCGGCCTAAGTAAAGTGGCGTGTCCTCCTAAAAGCAAATCGGAAATTTGGAGTATGTCATACCTCCCCTCTCCTATCCAAGTTCTTCAAAAAAACAAAACATAAAAACCCTAGACTGATGATTAAGCTGGAAAAAGTGTAATGTTCCAGTGTGCCTGGCTGCCTCTACACCCATTATAGGTGATCCGGTTGTATTACAGCAGCTCCGGCGGGAGTAGCGCTACGGTAAACATTGGCATGCAGCAACAACCAAAGAGTTAAACTTGTTATGAAGCTTTGTAGAGAAGTCAGTTACTCTGGCAGAGAATGGCAGAGTAAAAAGTAAGCAAGACTATTCTGATGTAAATGATTTCATTATTCCTTGTGTCTATTTTAATTTAGAAGTCAGAGCTCCTGGGAGATACGGCTATGACAGCAGCGTCTGGCGTTTCTAGATCAGACAGTACGGGGGGGGGGGGAATGGCGGCAGAGCTGGAATACAAAAACTGTCTGTTGGTAGGTGATTACATTGTAATGCTCACAAAACACATAAACATGTGTACCGGCGAACTGAGCGGAATTCTATTTATGGCTATGAAGGCCATATTAAAATACCCAACAGTCATATCACACGAGCTGAAGACATTTCTGTGGAAGCTAATACTTGTGTTCCATGAAAACTAGCTTTGCAATGTCTCAGTGTTATCTACTATTAAAAAATCAGACCACCCTGGTGGACATGCCCGGTGGGGGAAAGACTTTTGGGCAGCAATATTTCACATATTAACAATGTTGTTGCAAATCACTCTAGCACCAGATTCAGCAGTTGCCTTGCTAAATCTAGTACCCCATAAGCTTACTCGAACCCAGTCGCGGCTCCTCCTCCAGGTAACAACGGCAGCCAAGCAGACAATTGCAAAGGCCTGGAAGTCCCCGGCTTTACAAGTAATTGAGGTTAAAAATAGAGTTACCCAGGCTATGATCCATAGCAAGATAGAAGCAACAATTCTAGATAAGCTTCCCCTACTCAGAAAAGTATGGCAACCGTGGGTAGAACATTTCCTACCCCTGAACTTTGACAGTCTGCTCCTGGAACCTTAGCACAATCTATAAATTCTTTTATGGTTACAACCCATGCCCTGGGCCCGCCCGGGCAGCCCGGCCACCTGCCACCTACACCCTCTCAATTTCCTGCCCCACAACACCTCTCTATTCTTCATTTCTTCCTTTTACTTACCGTATGTTTCCTGCTTTCTTCTTTTATACTGCCACTAGGCTCTTTTTTCCCTGTTCTCGAAAATGTAGAACGACAGAGTAAACCCCCTAAGGGTTGTCCCTAAATTCTATATATAAGGGAAAACAAGAATTGTTATGGGTCTCTCTGTTTGTCAGGACTCGCTCTTTGTATATATCAGGTCCACCTTACTGTAACTAGATAATACATTTCAGTGAAATTGTTGGATCTTGGAATTTATACCATGTACTATATTATACTCTGACGTAATACCAAAGTTGTACAGATTGCTATGTTATGTTAATCTGTTTGTAACTGTTTTGTACGTTTTTTTTCTGTATTACCTTCTTTGCCAATAAAACTATTTGAAAAGAGAAAAAATCAGACCACCCAAAGCTAATACTATATTTTAAAATATAAAATAATTCTGGAGCTGGGCTTTATCTCATTTGAGTTTTGCAAGTATCATAGACCCAATTTAGCATGAGTTTCACATGAAGCAACTCCTTCAGAACAGACATTGCTTGATGGACCAACATGACAATCCACAACGGCTTCTCTGAGCTCAAGGGTTCTTCTCTACCTTCTGATCCATGGGGAAGTTCAAACTCCAGGACCAAATAGCAGCATGCTGATTAACCTAGCTGGAGCTCTCCACTTCCCAAATGAAGGACACAATATCCTACTCACCCAGGGCCATCAGAGTGGGCACTAATATAGTGTCCCATGCCCTTATCCTACAAGGTCATGAGGAATTTCAGTTCAGACTTGTCTACACCACCATAATCTGGAAACTTTGAATCCACTTTTTTCAGTTTCTTGAAGCAATAAAATATTCATAACAGTAATGTCCAGATGAGAAGATCCTTAAACATTGTGGTCTTTACTTGTAGAGATTTTGGTACAAATCCACTAAAGAGTTGCTAATCAACAATATAGCCAGTATTACAGCTCATCCTTCCTTCAGTATAATCAACATAGGATTCTTCACAATGCAAATTATAGTTATCAGGAGAGCCTTAGTCCCCACATATGGCATACAACAAAAAGTCCACTGTCTCTGCCAATCTTGTCGGAGAAGCTCCTGGCTGTCCCCCAAAGGGGAAAGCACTTCCTGTCTTGTAGCTTACATGATGACAACGATCATCACCCTTTAGAAAAAGGTCCTTCTTTCCTGTCTTGGGGTAAAAAAAAAACAATTTAGAGTGTCTGAACAAGCTGCATGGGAACCTCATGGGCAGGGACAATTCACAAACAATTCAAAGAAATATGGTGACACCTAGTGGCACCCATGAAAACTACACAACAACATACATCGTGAATATACTGTATAATACAGCCCTACATAAGTAAAACAAAGATGAATACAGGCTATGCAATGACACATAGTAGTGCTGGAGAAAGTTATGCACCACCCTCCTGGATAGGTGCTAGATTTAGATAGATATAATTAGTTTGTGTTTTGATCTGTAAAATTAGTTGCCACACTGTAGTCAGTTTGGCTGTAATTGTTAGCTAAAAGCAAATTCTGCTCACTGTATTCAGCTGAAGCTGCATTCTGGTAGTCAGGTCTGCTCAGTGTGGCAGGATCTGATGGCATGCTGTGAGACTGTATATATTCTGTGAGCACACTAAGCGTGGGATCTTTTCTTGGAGAGGATTAGTTCAGCCTGGAGGTCACACTTCCCTCCCAGGCAATGCTGCTATGTTTTCTGTCTCTGGTGTACAACCTGAGGGCCTGGATGCTGAAGCTCTGGAGCTAAAGAGAGCTGACTGAGGGGGGCTGTCCGCAGAAGATCTAGTCTTGTATCACTGGAGTAAGGTGTTGCTTGGAAGTGGGAAGGAGGCAACTAGCTGTATCTTGGGCCTTGTATGAGTACAGAGATCTTGGGGACCTTTGTGGTTTGCTACCCGTCTTGTGCTAGAGAAAGCCAGCTGTGGGTCTAGTTAAAGAGGACACTGGTGTCCTTAAGAGCTTTGCCCATCTAATCTGTTACTTAAAGTGACTCTGCTCTTGTGGCTCTAATGACGCGTACACACGACCAGACTTTCGAGGGACTAGGTCCGACGGTCTTTCCGACTGACTTTCGGCAGAGTTCCGATGGACTTTCCGAATGAACGGACTTGGCCACACACAATCACACCAAAGTCCGACGGATTCGAACGTGATGACGTACAACCAGACTAGAATAAGGAAGTTCATAGCCAGTAGTCAATAGCTGCCCTAGCGTTGTTTTTTGTCTGTCGGACTAGCATACACACGAACGGATTTCTCGGTCCGGTGGGAAAATTTAAAACATGTTCTATTTCTAAAGTCCGCCGGATTTTTGCTAAGCAAAGGTCCGATGGAGCCCACACACGATCGAATTGTCCAATGGACTCGTTCCGTCGGACCTTTGCTGTCAAAAAGTCCGGTCGTGTGTACGTGGCATAAGAAAGAGATTTAAAGTTAACTACTACCGCTACCTTAAAGCTGAAGCTTACTGTTTTCTACAAGCACAGACTTTAATATAGCTTGTCCTGAAGAATTAGACATGTGCATTTCGTTTCGTTCCGAATCAAAATTCGGACGAATTTTCATTATTCGGACATTCGGATTCATCCGAATTACCGAATTACAATGCTAACGAATTCAAACGAAATTCGAATCAAATTCGAAAAATTTAATTTTTTGACCCGAATTTGGGGCCAAGTATCTCGGGGCCACTTGCAGCTAGAAACTCTAAATTTGGTATGCAAACACGGTAGAACTAGCACTACAATCTCTCCAAATTTGGGGTTTATAGCTCCAAGTGACCCCGAGTTACGGGGCCCCAAAGTCGGGTCGCAAAATGTCAAGCATTTTTCTGCAGCAGAGAATGACATTTTGTGACCCGACTTTGGGGCCATGTATCTCGGGATCACTTATAGCTAGAAACACCAAATTTGTTATACAAACACAATAGTATGTTGTAGTGCTAGTTCTATTGTGTTTGCATACCAAATTTGGGGTTTCTAGCACCAAGTGACCCCGAGATACATGGCCCTAAAGTCGGGTCACAAAATATTTTCGAATCCAGTTGAAATCGTTTCCAATGCAGCTGAAATAATTTCGAATCATGTTGAAATTATTTCGTATCCGGTAGAAATATTTTCGAATTTGGTTGAAATATTTTCGAATGCGACCGATTTTTCGAATTCAGTAGAAAACTAAACGAAATCCAAAAACGAATTTAACTAATTTAACTAAACGAAATTAATGAATTAACGAATTAAAACGAAACTAAACTAAACAAATTTTTTCCTTTTGCACATGTCTATGAAGAATACCTAAGTCCTCAAAGTCTACATAGGTCTTGTTTTTGGAGTGAGTATCCCACCTAATTCCCTCAACTCCTTTTTTGTTATTAAGAGTTGAGTCTTAGTACCCACATTTAGAACTATGCCCATCTCCACTAGTAAGCAAGGAGCCCCTCGCTTTCCATCAAAAGGGAAAGCTCTCTCAGGCCTTCTTAGCCTTGTAGTTTACATGATGAACAGATGATCATCACCCACCTGAAAAAAAAATTCAGTCTTTCCACAAAATCTGTTTCACTCTCTCTTGGGTTCCAACCATCTCTATATTCATACTTTTCAGTGAACAATTTGGAGTGGCTGAAAGGGCTTCCTAGAAACCCCATGGGCAGGGATCTCCCTAAAAGGGACAATCCACAAACAACAAAGTCAAAGAAATATGGGGACATATAATAGCAACCATTAAAACGACACCCCCAAACTACACCGTGGAAATACAATAGGGCCCTACATAAATGACACCTAATGGCGACTGAAAACATTAAAACAGAAGTCCTCCCAGGTGTTTACCAATGAGGCTTTAACACCCTATTACATCCATGATCATTATATAATAAGGATGTTTATTGTGCCTACTTAAAAAACATAAAGATGTTTTATGGTTACTAGTGTACTGGCTGAATCAAACAAAAAATTGTGGGTGAGACAGGGAAAACGTTCTGGCAAATATCAGTAAAACACTGGTCAGCCTTTCTCCAGCCATACAAACGTTATGTGAAAAAAACAAAAAATAAAATGCTTACAGACCAGAGTTCGTAGAATGTGAAATCTCTGATTGCCTGAAGACCAAATATGTCATTTTCTTCACCCATAGTGTTCAGAACTATTCAATGCGTTGTGTGAGTCATCGGTAATCACCATAATAAATCAAGGTTTCCACAGAAGAATAATGAGTTCTATATTCTGCTGAATGTATCAGGGGAAGAGCCAACCTATCACAATTCAAAACAGTTAATATGATGAAAAATGCATCACTAGGGATTACCCTACAGTAAAAAACCAATGTCAAAATGTACATTAAATCCAGAGATATAACAGATTAGGTCCTTTGTAACATCAACTTTTTTTTAGCAAAATGTTGATTTGAAAGAGTCGGAAATCTATCACATTTTTATTGCCGTTGGTGCCTCTGTCAAAGGTATTTCCCTGTACTTTCTGGCCTGAAAGACAAAACATGAAACACGTGAAAATCACGCCAAAATTAGGGAAAATCACAACTCTGACAATTGTCACTACAACTGATATCTCCTTGAAAAATGTCTCCTGCACACCTATTCGTGAGACAATTGTAAGGTTGTGGATCTCCATCTTTCTGACCCAGTGAACTTGGCTAAAAGGATAAAATGGCACGAAAATCTTCCAATTGGACATAGACAGCAATAAAAAAGAAATGTAACATGAGGTGGAGTGCTGGATGTGGATCTTTACCAAATAGAAAATACCGTATTTATCGGCGTATAACACGCACATTCATTTTAAGAGGGAGGTTTCAGGAAAAAAACGTAAACCTTTGTATTGGCGTATAACACGCACACGCTATTTGCACCCAATTTTCATGGTGAAAAGGTGAGTGTTATACGCCAATAAATACAGTAAGTAATTTGTGAAGCCAATGGCTTGGGTTCAACAGCTTTCCACGATATGGGGGTCCTTCAAAAATAGGAATTCACTCAAATTTAATAGTCTATATAAAGTTGCAATAGATAAAATACCAAGCAAACAATCCAAGGGTCCAACAATGATTTATTAGTTTAGTAAATGACCACAGAAAAGTTGTTCCCTTCCAACATTCTGCCACAGCCCATGGAAGTTTTTGGTTTTTCCCATTCTTTCGGGCAGTCTGGAACAGCTATAAACAGGCAGGTTTGCTTCGCACAGAGGATATGGAAGAATATCCGTCCCCCAGTCTACTCTGTGACTAATGAGGATAATTCCCTGACAAAGTCACATAACTCGGTGACCCAACATGTAGGAAGGAGCATGATGACATCACACCACATAGACAGAGAGTGAGCAGGCTGCCATTTTATGTCAAATGTCATGTACCTGATCGGAGACTGAAATGATGAGGTTGGCCTTTCTTGTATCTCAAGCCCTGGCCCACTGAGGATGGATCAGAGGGTACCAAGGAACAGGAGGAACACGAGTTCCAGCAGGTGTTGATAGGAGGGCTTGCAGCAGGCGATGCAGTCCCAGGCTGACTGGCAGAATATCAGGTCAGGAACAGGAACTGTGCACGGAGATCCAGCCAAGGGGCACTACACCCTGGCTGCAGGGTCCAGGTGCGAGGCTTGTCATAGCTCCCAGCAGACTTGACACAGGAACTCGTGTTGGGATCAGGACTCTATGCAGGCCAGTCAAATTCCTCCACCCCAAACTTGCTCATCCATGACCTTGCTTTGGGCACTGGTGTGCAGTCATGTTGGAACAGGAAGGGGCCATCCCCAAATTGTTCCCACAAAGTTGGGAGCATGAAATTGTCCTGAATGTCTTGGTATGCTGACGCCTTAAGAGTTCCCTTCACTAAAACTAATAGACCAAGCCCAACCCCTGAAAAACAACGCCTCACCATAATCCCCCCCCTTCCACCAAACTTTACACTTGGCACAATGCAGTTAGGCAAGTGCCATTTTCCTGGCAACTGCCAAACTCAGACACATCTATCAGATTGCCAGACAGAGAAACGCGATTTGTCACTGCCAGAGAACACATCTCCACTGCTCTAGAGTCCATTAGCAGCGTGCTTTACACCACTGCATCCAACGTTTTGCATCGTACTTGGTGATGTAAGGCTTGGATGCAGCTGCTCGGCCATGGAAACCCATTCCATGAAGCTCTCTATGCACAATTGTTGTGCTAATTTGAAGACCACACAAAGTTTGGAGGTCTGTAGCTTTTGACTCTGCGTTGGCGACTTCTGTGCGCTTTAGAACGCACTATCCCCACTCTGTCGTTTTATGTGGCCTACCACTTCGTGGCTGAGTTGCTGTTGTTCCCAGTTGCTTCTACTTTGTTAAAATAGCACTAACAGTTGATCGTGGAATATTTAGTAGCAAGGAAATTTCACGGATGGACTTATTGCAGAGGTGACAGCCTATCACGGTACCACGCTTGAATTTGCTGAGCTCCTGAGAGCGACCCATTCTTCCACAGAAGTTTGTAGAAGCAGTCTGTATGACTAAGTGCTTTATTTTATACACCTGTGGCCATGGAGGTGATTGGAACAGAAGAAACCAGTGATTTGAACGGTTGTCTCAATTACTTTTTGCAACATAGTGTATATACTGCAGTGCACCAGATATAGTGCATTTTTTAAGTTGTTTTTTATTTTTTTTATTTGGAGTTTTCTTAAATAAAACTACTTGTGGATGTACAGAAAGCACTGTGTATACTCTTGCTTTTTGAGCTTTTCATGCACATTATTCGAAGGATGGCCTAGGATAGAGATGGTCTAAGTGCAACCTGGATACCATAGAGGAAAATATCATTCCTGGTATTGAGACACTGCCTAAAGGGGAAAGTGCATAAGACCTAATATTTTTGTTAGGTCATAAGATAAGGTGACAGCATTTGTAATATCGGTGGTTGGATTGCTTTGTATATGGTAGACAACCAAATTGACAAGAAATATTTCACAGCACAATACTTGTATTAACCACTTCAGCTGCAGAATGTTTACCTCCCTTCACGACCAGGCCATTTTTTGCGATACGGCACTATGTTATTTTAACTGACAATTGCGCATTCGTGCGATGCTGTACCCAAATAAAATTGATGTCCTTTTTTCCCCACAAATAGAGCTTTCTTTTGGTGGTATTTGATCACCTCTGCGTTTTTTTTTTTGTTTGTTTGTTTTTTTGCACTATAAAAAAAAGACAGATAATTAAAAAAAAAAAAAAAACGATATTTTTTACTTTCTGCTATAAAACATATTCAATAAAAAAAAATCAAATTTCTTAATAATTTTAGGCCAATAATATAAAATGTATTGTCATTGTAGAAAACAAATTCACAATGAAATTACATTTCTACTTGTAATAGAAATAAGGATGACAGGTCCAGGTCAAAAAGACCCCAAATCTCTTCTTTACCCTTTAAAATTTTTGATCTTTTGTTTTAAAAAATATATATATATCTTTTCCAGCCTGGACCAGAAGTGATCTCATGGCGTCTGTTATGTTCTTCTATTTCAGTATACAAGATACGGTAGCTTAAATTTGCAACCGCCAGTAAAAGAGCTGGAAGAAGGAGCGGAGGCCCGGCAAGAAGAACCGAAGAGGGGGACAAGACCCCCGAAGTCGGAAGAAGACCCCCGGGCGGCGGCGAAGAAGAAAGCCGGGCTCCTCCGCTAGTAAAAGAGCTAGCAGAAGATAGCGGAGGAGTCTGGCGAGAAGACCCCCCCAAGACGGAAGACCCCCCGGAGCTGTGCAATAAATTATTTTAACCCTTTTGTGTGTTGTGTTTTATTTACATTTTTTTCACAGGTGAATGGGTAGGGGTACATTGTACCCCATACTCATTCACATAGGGTGGGGGCCGGTATCTGGGGGCCCCCTTATTAAAGGGAGCTCCTGGATTCCGATAAGCCCCCCGCCCACAGACCCTGACAGCCAATGGCCACGGTTGTCGGGAAGAGGCCCTTGTCCTCATCAACATGGGGACAAGGTGCTTTGGGGTGGGGAGGCCGCGCGGCCCCCTTTCCCCAAGGCACCCCCCCATGTTGAGGGCACGTGGCCTGGTACGGCTCAGGGGGGGGGCGCTCGCTCGTCCCCACCCCCTTTCCTGACCGGCCGGGTTGCGTGCTCGGATAAGGGTCTGATATGGACCTAAGGGGGACCCCCACGCCGTTTTTTCGGCGTAGGGCTTCCCCTTTAAGTCCATACCAGGTGACGGGGCAGGCGACGTGTCAATCTCGCCGCCAAAGGCTTCCTTCGCTAGTCCCGGCTACCTGGAAAATGAACAGACTTTTCTCCATGCGGGAAAAGTCCGTTCATTTCAAAAGTACAGCGGACTAGCACGCACACGGCCGTATTGCAGTCCGCCAGACAAATTTTGAGTCAAAACTACTTTCTAAGTCGGACTTTTGGGTAAAAAAAGTCTGCCGGAGCCCACACACGGCCGGATAGTTTGATCGTGTGTACGCGGCATTAGAAACACTGGTGAGAGGTGGGAGAGGAAATCAGACCGGTTTCCCGAGAAAGCAATACTGGGGTTATGGCTGATATCTTCAACCATACTCCTTGTAAACCACTTGAAGACTGCAACTTATCTATAATTATATGTATTGTGGTCGGCACGTTGTAGATGATCTCTGGATGATCGGGTTTCACGCATGCTGGTGTTTATTGTTGTTACAGTTACAAATTAGGTTTTGAACCTTTCTGGTAAATAAATGTAATTCATCAGTTATTGGGGATGGAAAATAACAACATTTGGGTTAAGATTCAGCGCAGTATGTTCTGCTCGGAAAGTCTGGACACCGGGAGATCTAGCCTGGCTCTCAGCAGGGAGCTGTCCTTTCAGCACCATTGACAATTCCGATCATTCCCTCAGCTCGCCAAGAAAAACGCTCCACTTATACAGTCTACTGGGCGAAATGTCAAGGAAAGGAAATTTAAAATTCAAGTATTGTTCATCACTGCAATGTTTACCAATTTTTTCTCGCTTGTATTGTACCACTATTACGGCCTTGGGATAATCCCACCTGTGCCATTAACTATTCATTCTCTACTCTTAAATCTGGCTGATCTTCAGTATTGCAGATACATCAAAAAATGTTCTGTGCAAATAGTGCAAAATAATTAAAAGTTATTTGGCTATTTTTTTTTTTTTTAGTTTTTTACTATTTTAACTTAACTATTATACATACTATTTAAATTTTATTATTGTATTCAATATAATATGGTGGTACAAGAAAATACTGCACATCAAAAAATAATGCTTAGTAAAAAAGGTAGAAAAAGTTATTGAGTTACCTACAGTTAACAAAATGACAAAGCGAGTTTGGAAAAAAATACATTTTGATGCATACAGTGCTTTGAAAAAGTATTCATATGCCTTGAAATTTTTAGCATTTTGTCTTGGTACATCCAAAAATGTAAATGTATTTTATAGCGTTTTGTGGTGATAGAACAACACAAAATGGCACATAATTGTGAAGTGGATGGAAAATGATAAATGGTTTTCCACTTTTTTTAGAAATAAATATGTGAAAAGTGTGACGTGCATTTGTGAATGAATTAATGAAATACTTGTATATCGCACAATGCGAACTGAATCGCCTCTAGGCGCTGTGGCGAGCTTTGATCATCTGCTAAAAGAGGAAAGGTCTTGAGTTTTTTCCTAAAAGCCAGGTGATTTTCTTCCAGGCGGATGTTGATTGGTAGAGCATTCCATAGCCGAGACCCTTGGACAGCGAATCTCCGATCCCCCTTGGATTTATACCGGGCTTTGGGCACGAGGAGGAGGTTTTTGTTGGATGATCGAAGACTGCGGTTTGGTGTGTAATGATTTATTTTCTCCATTAGGTATTGCGGAGCTTCTCTATGCACGCATTTGTGGGTGAGGCACAAGGTCTTGAACGTGATCCGATTTTTTACGGTTAGCCAATGTAAGCTCCTCAGCAAAGGAGAGATGGATTCCCAGGGTTTTTTTCCTGTTATCAGCCTTGCCGCCGTGTTTTGGATCAGTTGTAATCACGCAAGTTGATATTGTGGTAATCCTATGTAAAGCGAGTTTGCGTAGTCCAGTCGTGAATTAATGAGTGTTCCAACTACCACTGCTTTGTCATTCTTTGGGATAAAAGGGATGAGTCTGCGCAGCAGATGGTGAGATCGACTGACTACAGATCCTATTTGCGCATCCATTGACATTTGTGCATCTAAAATAACCCAGAGACTCTTCGCTTTGGTCTTTGGGGAGATAGTCTGCTCAAAGATGGTTGGTGGAGACCAGGAGGTTTTGGTTGCGGGCTTATGATTTGGGTGTAAGATAAGAAGCTATGTCTTTGATTGGTTCAGCTGGAGGGAGTTGGTGGTCATCCAGTCCTCTATTGATTTGAGGCAGTTTTCAAGTTGTTGTTGGTGATCTTTTTTTCCATTGATCCGGAAATAAAGTTGCGTGTCGTCAGCGTAAGAGTGGAAGCAGAGATCTGAGCATCTGATGATTTGAAGGCGTGGGCGAATGTAAATGTTGAAGAGAACGGGTGACAACGGAGAGCCTTGAGGGACTCCGCAGGTGACTGCCCGAGTTTCGGAGAGGAATTTTCCTAGTTTCACTGTCTGTGACCGAGTTCCTAGGAAGGACGCGAACCATTGGAGATCTATGTCTTGGACTCCGGCTACTTCTGTGAGGCGGATGAGTAGAGTATTGTGATCTACTGTATCAAACGCTGCACTTAGGTCTAGCAGTACGAGGAGACACGGCTCTCCGTCATCTGCTGCTTCGAGGGCGTCATCCCAAATCTTGAGGAGAGCTGTTTCTGTTACATGACCCGGGCGGAAGCCTGATTACAGCGGGTCCAGGAGTTTGTGAGTATCCAGGTGAAGTTGTAGCTGATGTACTACAGCTTTCTCCATGATCTTAGAAATGGTGTTGAGGCTTGTAATTGGCCTACGGTTGTTTGGATCCTGAGGGTCCAGGTTTGGTTTCTTGAGTAGAGGTTTGACGATGCCTTGTTTGAGGATGCTGGGAACAATCCCTTCGTGGAATGATCGGTTTATGAGGTGGGTTATGGCTGGAGCCACGATGTCGGAGCATTCTTTCAGTAGTTTTGTGGGGATGATGTCAATAGGTGAGGTACTGTCACGCAGTTTATTAATGATGTTTTTTGCGGTGTCTACGGTAATTGGGGATAGTGAAAATTTTGGTGGTTGCGGTATGTTGGTGCAGACATCCTCTTTATGTATTTGCTGGCTGAGGTTGGATGTTTTCTTCTGACAAATTGTTTCCCTGATGGTTTTGACTTTATCGATGAAAAAATCCGACAGTTTGTCACAGTAATCCTGGGATTCGCTTTCTGGGGGTTCTAGGCACACCGGATTCATTGATTGATTAACCAGTTTAAACAGTTCCCGTGGTTGGTTTGCGGCCGTTGAGATTGTATATGAGAAGTGGTCCTTTTTGGCATTGAAGATTGCTTTCCGATAATTCTCTGTGAGACCTTTGTAGTTAAATAGGTTTTCCTCGGTGGGATTTCTTCTCCATGTTCTTTCCGCTCTTCTGCGTTCTTGCTTTAGTACGGAGAGGGAGCTATTAAACCATCCAGCATTTTTCTTCCTGATGAGTGCCCTGCGTTTTGGTGCTACCGAGTCTGCTGATTGCAGCAATGCCCTGTTCAGGGAGTTGAGTGTTTCCTCCGTAGAGTGGTTTAAGGTTATTGTAGATATCTTTTTGGACAGAGTGGTTTTGAAGGCTTCGGAGTACAGTTTTTTATGCGATCTGGTCCAGTGCGTTGTTACAGGTTTCCGTTTTGCGTTGGTGATGTTGGTAGCGATTTTGAATTTGATGGCGTGGTGATCCGTCCATGGCAATGTAATGTTGTCGCGTATGTTGACGTCAATGTTCTGTTTGAAAATGAGGCCCAGGGTGTGTCCTGACCCATGCGTGGGAGTCTTTATCAGTTGCTGTGGACCCAGTTCTTCTAGTTGATTGATGCAGGCAGTCGCGATGGGGTCTTTAGGCTCATTTGCCCAAAGGTTGAAATCTCTGAGTGCCAGGAAATTTTTGAATTTTAGGGTGTGCATTGCAAAGGATTCCGTGAGGGGTGAAAGAAGATTGGACTTTGGTCCCGGTGGTCTGTAGCACAGTAGAATATGAGTGGTGTCATGGGGTGTTGGTTGAAGATGTAGCGTCAGGGTTTCCATAAAAGGCACTGGGTTCTGAGATGATGGTTTAGTGAGATCCAGGTGACCTTTAAAGATCACTGCTAGGCCTCCTCCTTTTTTCCCTATCCGGTGTTCGGTTAGGATCCTGTAGTTTTCCGGCACCAATTCGGTGAGGATGGTGTTGCAGTCAGAGGTTAACCAGCTTTCGGTGATGAAGAGGCAGTCTACATTGTTCTCGATGATGAAGTCGTGTACTTCCAGTCTATGTTTGACTGCAGACCTGGCGTTAATCAAGGCGCAATCTAATTGTTGTGGTCGAGTAGATGTCTTCCTGTGGTTGGGAGCTGCTTGTCGTCCGGTTTTTAATAGTTGTTCTCTTTGAAGTATTTTTTGTATGGAAGATGGCAATGTGGTGTTGATGTTCCTTAGTCTGTGCAGAACTTCAGCTGAGTATTTGAAGTAGCACATGGTTTGTGGATGCTGTTGATGGTACTATGGGCCTAAGATGATGATCCTGATCAGGGTATTGATCCTGAGGTGGGGCTAGGTATCAGACTTGCCGCCGTGCTTGAGGCTATTAGCGCGCAAGTTGATCAGGGGAGGCCTATATGGATGCGGAAGGAGTTGTTGTATTCGGTTGCTGGCTGTTCCAGCTACCTTTACTTAAGGTGAAGGTCTCCGCTCAGAAAATAAGTCTGGCTGTGATCTGGAATAGTCGTCCTAGGATAGCGTAAAAAATGGAAAGGAGGCCGGAGGTAGGGGTATGCTAACCTATGGTTGTTCCTGATTGTTCCAGGGGAAGGCGAAAAACCCCCTGACAGTAGCAGCCAAACGCACCAGTAGGGCAAAAATTCCTTCCTGACCCCCGTAGGCGGTCGGATGGAGTCCCTGGAACAATCACTGGGGGGGGGGGGGGAGTGGAGGTGCGAGCTTACCTGGCTGCGGTGGTCCCCGTTAAACACTCTGGTTCCGGTGAATCTGGCTTGCTGTCAGCCTGACGTTTCTGGAAAGCTGTCTGGTTGCCCCTTGCAGTGGGATCTTTAAAATGGAGGGGAGGATGGAGGTAGGATAGAGGTTAGAGACTCCTGTCTTAACTCCTGTTTTCAACTCCTGGTTGTTAACTCTCCACTTTAGTTCAAAAAATTCACTTGTGTTCACAAAATCCACATGCAAGACACCATCAGGGAGCAAGCTCCTGGAGGAGTTTGTATAACTACCTTTTATACACCTGTGCACAATTAACCCCTCCCCTAAATTGGCAGGAAGAAAGAGGGAAAAAAAAATGCTGTTTAAAAAGTGTCAGAAAAAAGGTCTTTTCTTTTCTTTCTTCTGATACCCTCTGATAGGTCCTTTCTTCTGATACCCCTAACTAAAATCTAGTGGAACCAATTACCTTCAGAAGTCACCTAAATAGTAAATAGAGTCCGCCTGTGTGTAATGTAATCTCAGTATAAATACAGCTGTTCTGTGACACCCTCAGAAGTTTGTTAGAGAACCTTAGTGCACAAACAGCATCATCAAGGTCAAGGAACACACCAGACAGGTCAGGGATCAAGTTGAGGAGAACTTTAAATCAGGGTTAGGTTAGAAAAAAAATCCCAAGCATTGAACATCTCACGGAGCTCTGTTCAATCCATCATCTGGAAATGGAAAGAGTATGGCACAACTGCAAACCTACCAAGACATGGCCGTCCACCTAAACTGACCGGCCAGGTAAGGAGAGAATTCATCAGAGAAGCAGCCAAGAAGCCCATGGTGACTCTGGAGGAGTTGCAGAGATCCACAGCTCAGGGGGGAGAATCTGTCCACAGGACAACTATTAGTCGTGCTCTCCACAAATCTGACCTTTATGGAAGAGTGATAAGAAGAAAGACATTGTTGAAAGAAAGTCATAAGAAGTCCTGTTTTTAGTTTACAAGAAGCCATGTGGATCACACAGAAAGCATTTGGAAGAAGGTGCTCTGGTCAGATGAGAACAAATTTTTACTTTTTGGCCTAAAAGCAAAACGCTATGTGTGGCGTAAACTAACACTGCACATCACCCTGAACACACCATCCCCACCGTGAAAGATGGAAGTGGCAGCATCATGTTGTGGGGATGCTTTTCTTAAACAGGGACAGGGAAGCTGGTGGTCAGAGTTGATGGGAAGGTGGATGGAGCCAAATACAGGACAATCTTAGAAGAAAACCTAATAGAGCCTGCAAAAGACTTGAGACTGGGGCGGTGGTTCACCTTCCAGCAGGACAACGTCCGAAACATACAGCCAGAGCTACATTGGAATGGTTTAGATCAAAGAATGTTCATCATGTGTTAGAATGTTCCAGTCAAAGTCCAGACCTAAATCCAATTGAGAATCTGTGGCAAGACTTGAAAATTGCTGTCCGCAGACGCTCTCCATCCAATCTGACAGAGCTTGAGCTATTTTGCAAAGAAGAATGTGCAAAAATGTCCCTCTTTAACCCAACCCTGCCGCACTTTAGGTCAATCCCGGATCCGCAGGTTTGGGCGCGATTTGGAATCTCTACGCTGGGCGATATCCTGTCGTCGGGAGGGTTGCCTCCTTTTGCTCGGCTGGCAGAATCGCACGCTCTGCCTGGTTGGATGTACTTCAGATACCTCCAGCTGCGGCATGCGGTTAGAGCTCAGTTCTCTGTGTCCCCAACCCTGCAGTCCACTCCCCTGGAGGAATTATTCACAGGGGAGGGCCCAAAAAAACCTCTCTCGGATCTGTACCGGGTGGTCTTCCCGGCTGAACCGGCGAGGTTGAATTTGCTTTGGTCCAAATGGAAAGCTGATATCCCTGCTCTGGAGAAGGAAGACTGGGAGGAATGCCTGGAGAGGGGCACTAAACTGGCCATATCAGCAAGTGATAAACTCATCCAGACGAAATTTCTCCATCGGGTGTACCTCACTCCTGTACGTTTGTCAAGAATATATCCCACTAGAGACCCCTATTGCCCCAGGTGTCGAACTGAGGTTGGAACGTTCCTGCATATGTTCTGGGAGTGTCGGCGGCTGGAGGACTTCTGGTTAGGCGTTTTTGATCACTTGAATATCCGGCTGGGGTTAGGGGTCCCTCGGACTCCTGAATTAGCCTTATTGGGAATTCATCCGGATGAACTCACACCATATTACTCTAAACTATTGACCTCCTATCTCCTCTTCTATGCGAAGAAGGCGATTTTGTGCAAGTGGCTCTCGGAGCGCCCCCCAAGTGTAGCCCGATGGGAACGTGCAGTTGATGCTGCCCTCCCATTATACAAACTAACGTACCATAATCGGGGTTGTCCGTGGAAGTTTGACAAGATCTGGCTCCCGTGGACCTCCGGGGCAGCCACATGAGGATGGAGTTGGGATCTTGGATTGCCTGCCCTTCAGTTTCCCGGGGTTTGCTTCCCCCCCCTCTCCCCCTCCTCCCCTTTGGTGGGTCCCCCCCCCCCGCGGGGGGTCCCCCCCCCTTCCCCCCCCCCCCTGTGTTCCCCCTATGTTGCTTCTTCCCTCCTCCGCCCCTACCCCTTTTTCCTTCCAATGATGACTACTGGGTTGTTCTCAGCTTATATGTTTGGGTATATCTTCTGTATTACGTCTATTGCCGGAAGATCTGCTCTGGGCCTCATTGTAGGGGTATTCGAATATCCTTCTTCTATTGTATGACACTCTGAACTACCATGCTAATCTGTAACTGCTTGTCGGTACGATTGAGTTGTTCCTATGCCTTATGTTGTTTTGTATTCTGTTACGATATTTTTGAAATAAAGCACTCCTGTTTTCAAAAAAAAAAAAAAAAATGTCCCTCTTTAGATGTGCAAAGCTGGTAGAGACATCCCCAAAAAGACCTTCCAGCTGTAATTGCAGTGAAAGGCGGTTCTCCAAAGTATTGACTCCGGGGGGCGCTATACAAATGCACAGCAAACTTTTCACATATTTATTTGTAAACCATTTTGAAAACCATTTATCATTTTCCTTCTACTGCAATCCATTCACTCCAATCTTTAGTAGAGAAAGATAAATTGTGTTCCGATTCCAATTTTTGCATGTAAAGAAGCTTTTTCTGAAATTAGGCCTTTTCCCCTTGGATTTTTTTAAACAGATCTTTTCATAAAATGTAGGGGGTACTATATCTGTCATTTGGAAATAAGTAGTATAAAATTGTCTGAACTGTAAAAATCTGCAATGTTATTTGTGTGGAACGTGGTATTTTGTTTGAAGGGATGAAAACGAAGTGAATGTGAAATTTGTAATAAATCTATGTAGGGAAATAAGGTCGTTGTTGATCCACCAGCAGAAACTGAATACCAGTTGGTTTAGAGGGGCTAATTTTATGGAACATTTTTGGACTATAGAAGTCCAGAAAGTGAGTACAGATAGATTGAGTTTCCATCTAATATTACCCAGGGAATCTACGGTTTAGATTAAGTTAGTTATTATGCTATTTGATGCCATATTCAAATGTTTTTCATTGAATGAAGCACTTCAATACCGAACACTTTCATCCCTCTCCTGCCCAGACCAGTTTTCAGCTTTCAGCGCTGTTGCAGTTATAATGGCATACAACACTTTACTCATATTACATTTTTATCTTTTTTTTTTTTTTTTTTTACCCAAATAGAGCTTTTTTTTGGTGGTATTTAACCACTTGCCGACCGCCGCACGACGATGTACGTCGACAGAATGGCACGGGCAGGCATATGGGCGTACCTGTACGTCCCTGCCTTCCCGCGGGTGGGGGGCCCGATCGGGCCCCCCCCCCCCGTGCCTGCGGCGGTCGGTATTCGTTCGGGAGCGATCCGGGATGAGGGGGCGGCCATTCATTCATGGCCACCCCCTAGGGTTGCCACCTGTCCAGGATTCACCCGGACAGTTCGGGTTTGGAATCATGTGTCCGGGTTTCAGACTGTCTGCAACCCGGACACATTATTTAGACTGGCCTATGGCTTCCCACTCCCAGCAGGTTTGCTGGCTGCAGTTGTCTAAGCTGAGAGTGTCTGTTACTCTCTTTCACACTCCCCAAAGCCAACATTAACAACCCCCCCCCCCCCCCCCAAACACATACAGACGGGAGAGGAGAGAGGGCTCGATCTGAACCTTTTCCCCCCCACCCCTACCCCTCTTTGTCTGCCAACACTCCAATCCCTGGCACTGTGCCTCAGAAAAGGGAAATTTGGGCCAGAAATTTGAAGTGCAGCAGCCTCAGATCCAACTGGATGAGAGGTGCTGACTTTCAAGAGGTGAGTGAGCTCACCATCCATCTCACCATCCATCCATCTGTGATTGAAGTCTCCCCCCTTCACTGTCTTGCCTCTGAGTAAGTACACTAAGGCAAATCAGGGTTCTCAGAGCACCCCTTATATCAGAGTTTCCCTTTACACCAGAGGCCACAGTCTTTCCCCTTACATCAGAGTCCTCTCCGTACATCAGAGTTCTCAGTGTTCCCCCTTAGATCGGGGTTCCCAGCGCATCCCTTATGTCAGAGTCTGAAAAGCCCCCCCTCCCCCCCCCTTACAGTGAAAGGGAACTCTGCGAATTCAGATGTAAAGAGGAACTCTGTGGACTCTGATGTAAAAGGGAACTCTTGTTATTAACTTCAAATGATTAGAAATGTTTTTTAGTAGCAAAATATATCTATAGTTTATACTATAAAAAAAATTGCTGTGCACCACTAAAGTGTTCGGGTTTGACTTGAAGAAAAGGTGGCAACCCTACCACCCCCTCGCGATCGCTCCCGATGAATGGAAATGCTCCGTGACATCACTTCCTCTCCTGTAATGTAAACACAGTAGAGGAAGTGATGTAATCTCTCCTCCGTGTCGGTATTTTTCGTTCCGGCACCGAGGAGAGAGGATCGGTGAGTTGCACCAACACGACACTACACAGTAGAACATGCCAGGCACACTCTCACCCCCCCGATCACCCCCCCCAATTAGCCCTGCCCCCCAGTCACAGTGACACCAATGTCATTTTTTTTTTTGCATTGGTGTCATTTGTGACTGTAATAACTGTTAGGGCAGTTAGGGTTAGCCCCCTTTAGTTCTAAGGTACCCCCCTAACCCCCCCAATAAAGGTTTAACCCCGTGATCACCCCCCGTCGCCAGTGTCACTAAGGCTGGGTTCACATTGCAGCGGTTTATGAGAACGGATGTGATTCGCACCGCACTGCAGTGCAAATCACATCCGATCTCTGTGCGATTCGAGTTCAGCCATAGAGATAGTATGGCTGAATTTGCGTCGCACCCGCCGCACCCGCCGCACCCGCCGCAAATTCGCACGGGACCCTTTTTTTGGTCCGCAGCAGAATCGGATCGCATGGGTGTTCACACCATGCGATCCGAGTTTGCAGATCGCACTGCGATATGCGAACTGATCTGGGGGTGTCATTAACATTTCACTGACACTCCCAGCAGTTCGCATAGGGCAGTGTGAACTGCCGCCGGGAGGCATGCGATGCGGGAACCCGCCGCGGATTCGTGGCGTTCCCGCATCGCTCCAGTGTGAACCCAGCCTAATAAGCGATCATTTTTCTGATCGCTGTATTAATGTCACAGGTGACGCTAGTTAGGCAGGTAGGTATTTAGGTTCGCCGCAGCTTTTTATAGCGCCAGGGACCCCCATATACTACCGCATAAAGCCCCCTGATTGCCCCCTAGTTAACCCTTTCACCAGTGATCACCATATAACTGTTACAGGTGACGCTGGTTGGTTAGTTATTTTTTTATAGTTTCAGGGCACCCGCCATTTATTACCTAATAAAGGTTTAACCCCCTGATCACCCAGCGGGTGTCATTTGTGACTGTAATAACTGTTAGGGCAGTTAGGGTTAGCCCCCTTTAGTTCTAAGGTACCCCCCTAACCCCCCCAATAAAGGTTTAACCCCGTGATCACCCCCCGTCGCCAGTGTCACTAAGGCTGGGTTCACATTGCAGCGGTTTATGAGAACGGATGTGATTCGCACCGCACTGCAGTGCAAATCACATCCGATCTCTGTGCGATTCGAGTTCAGCCATACAGATAGTATGGCTGAATTCGCGCCGCACCCGCCACAAATTCGCACGGGACCCTTTTTTTGGTCCGCAGCAGAATCGGATCGCATGGGTGTTCACACCATGCGATCCGAGTTTGCAGATCGCACTGCGATATGCGAACTGATCTGGGGGTGTCATTAACATTTCACTGACACTCCCAGCAGTTCGCATAGGGCAGTGTGAACTGCCGCCGGGAGGCATGTGATGCGGGAACCCGCCGCGGATTCGTGGCGTTCCCGCATCGCTCCAGTGTGAACCCAGCCTAATAAGCGATCGTTTTTCTGATCGCTGTATTAGTGTCACAGGTGACGCTAGTTAGGCAGGTAGGTATTTAGGTTCGCCGCAGCTTTTTATAGCGCCAGGGACCCCCATATACTACCGCATAAAGCCCCCTGATTGCCCCCTAGTTAACCCTTTCACCAGTGATCACCATATAACTGTTACAGGTGACGCTGGTTGGTTAGTTATTTTTTTTTATAGTTTCAGGGCACCCGCCATTTATTACCTAGTCTCACTAGTGTACCCCTAAATTTAGGGGTGTCTACTTTCCAAAATGGGGTCATTTGGGGAGGGTTTGTGCCATCTTGGCATTTTATGGCCTTCAAAACTGTAACGCCCTTAGAAAGCCTGAAGGCGGTGCTTGGTTTTCGGGGCCCCGTACGCGGCTAGGCTCCCAAAAAGTCCCACATATGTGGTATCCCCGTACTCAGGAGAAGCAGCAGAATTTATTTTGGGGTGTCATTTCACATATGCCCATGGCATGCGTGAGCAATATATCATTTAGTGACAACTTTGTGAAAAAAAAAAAAAAAAAAAAAGTTTGTAATTTTCCCGCAACTTGTGGCAAAATATAAAATATTCCATGGACTCAACATGCCTCTCAGCAAATAGCTTTGGGTGTCTACTTTCTAAAATGGGGTCATTTGTGGGGATTTTGTGCCATCTTGGCATTTTATGGCCTTCAAAACTGTAATAGGTAGTGAGGAGTGAAGTCAAATATTTACGCCCTTAGAAAACCTGAAGGTGGTTCTTGGCTTTCGGGGCCCCGTACGCGGCTAGGCTCCCAAAAAATCCCACACATGTGGTATCCCCGTACTCAGAAGAAGCAGCAGAATTTATTTTGGGGTGTCATTTCACATATGCCCATGGCATGTGTGAGCAATATATCATTTAGTGACAACTTTGTGAAAAAAAAATAAAAAAAAATTTAAGTTTGTAATTTTCCCGCAACTTGTGGCAAAATATAAAATATTCCATGGACTCAACATGCCTCTCAGCAAATAGCTTGGGGTGTCTACTTTCTAAAATGGGGTCATTTATGGGGGTTTTGTGCCATCTTGGCATTTTATGGCCTTCAAAACTGTAATAGGTAGTGAGAAGTGAAATCAAAAATTTACGCCCTTAGAAAGCCTGAAGGCGGTGCTTGGTTTTCGGGGCCCCGTACGCGGCTAGGATCCCAAAAAGTCCCACATATGTGGTATCCCCGTACTCAGGAGAAGCAGCAGAATTTATTTTGGGGTGTCATTTCACATATGCCCATAGCATGTGTGAGCAATATATCATTTAGTGACAACTTTGTGTAAAAAAAAAAATATATTTTTTTTTTTGTCATTATTCAATCGCTTGAGGCAAAAAAATAAAATATTCAATGGGCTCAACATGCCTCTTATCAATTTCCTTAGGGGGTCTACTTTCCAAAATGGGGTCATTTGGGGGGGGTTTTGTACTGCCCTGCCATTTTAGCACCTCAAGAAATGAGATAGGCAGTCGTAAACTAAAAGCTGCGTAAATTCCAGAAAACGTACCTTAGTTTGTAGATGTGACAACTTTTGCGCAAACCAATAAATATACAGTTATTGACTTTTTTTTTACCAAAGACATGTGGCTGAATACATTTTGGCCTAAATGTATGACTAAAATTGAGTTTATTGGATTTTTCTAATAACAAAAAGTAGAAAATATCATTTTTTTTCAAAATTTGCGGTCTTTTTACGTTTATATCGCAAAAAATAAAAATCGCAGAGGCAATCAAATACCATCAAAAGAAAGCTCTATTTGTGGGAAGAAAAGGACGCAAATTTTGTTTGGGTACAACATTGCATGACCGCGCAATTACCAGTTAAAGCAGCGCAGTGCCAAATTGTAAAGAGACCTCTGGTCATTGACCAGCAAAATGGTCCGGTCTGAAAGTGGTTAATCACCACTGAGTTTTTTATTTTTTGCTAAGTAAACAAAAAAAGACAGAAAATGTTGAAAAAGGCGTGTTTTTCTTCATTTCTGTTATAAAATATTTCAAATAAATAATCTTTACTCATAAATGTAGACCAAACTGTATTTTGCTACATTTCTTTGGTGAAAATAACCCAAATCAGTGTATATTATTTAGTCTGTAGGAAAGTTTCAGGCCGGATTCACACTTATGCTAATAGGATGCTGTTTTCCCCCAACCAATTCGCATAGCAGGAGAATGTGATGGGCTCTCTATGGAGCCGTTCACATATCTCCGCAGCAGATCCGGTGCAATTTGCAGGAAAAACGTGTGCCTTTTATGGTCCATTTCAGGTCCGAATTCAGCCCAAATTTCGGGCTGAAATCAGACCTGAAACGGTGAACCCGGATGCACCAGACCCCTGCTGTGCGACGGATCAGTCTTAGGTGTGAACACAGCCATGGAGTCCACAAACTATGATATATAGCTGAAAATTGATCTGTTCTGATGTACTGATCTCATTTCTTGAGGCCCAAAAACACCAGGACAGTAAAAATATCCCCTAAATTACACCTTTTTGGAAAGTCCAAGGTATTTAGTAACAGGCATGGCAAGTTTTTTTAGGTTTTTGGTCACAATTTTTTGGAAAATGAAGAAATTAAAAAAAAAATGTTTCTTTACTCTTTTTTTACATACTGTCACCAGTATAGCATCATCATATAACTGGTGATCAGGGACACTGACTGATGGCAATATGTTAAAAATAAATAAATAAATAAAAAATATATATATATATACATACATATATATATATTTTTTTTCTTTACTTTTTTAAACACAATGTAACCAGTGCAATACATTGTTACCATAATCACATTGTACTACTCTGGGAAAGTGATTTTTTTTTGCACATTATCATTGCTTATACCAGTGAATTTCACTGTTATAAGCAATCATTTTTACTGAATGAAGTTGATTCATTCAGTGCTTACTATTGTAGTTTGCTGTGATTGGCCACAGCTAATCACATGGTACAGATGGGCTGTGATTGGTCCTGTCTGTACCATGTGATCACTGTGATCAATCACTGAGATCAACACAATAGTATGCAATGGAGGGCATGAATGAAAGCCATCCATTGTGTACAATTGTCATGTGATCTGTCGTGATTGGTCAACCTTTTTACCAAAAATATGTAGCAGAATACATATTGGCCTAAATTGATGAAGAAATTTGATTTTTTACAGTTTTTTATTGGATGTGTTTTATAGCAAAAGCTAAAAATATTTTTTTTTCAAAATTGTTATGCCCCATACAGGCGGTCGGAAATTCAGATGGAAAAAGTCAGATCGAATCATGTTGTCGGAAAATACGATCTTGTGTGGGCTCCTTCGGACTTTTTCCATCGGAATTTCCGACGGAAAATGTTTGAGAGCTGGATCTAAAATTTTCCAACAACAAAATCCGATCTGACTTTTTCCGATCGTGTGTAGAGAATTCTGACGCACAAAGTGCCACACGTGCTCAGAAAAAATGGAGTCAAAAGCTATTGGCTACTGGCCTCTACGTAGTCCCGTCGTACATTTTGTACGTCACCTCGATCAGGTTTTCCGACAACTTTGTGCAACCGTGTGTATGCAACACAAGTTTTGGCCAAAATCCGTTGGAAAAATTCCGACGGATTTTGTGGTCGGAATGTCCTACTGTGTGTATGGGGCGAGGTGATCAAAAGCTTTATTTGTGGGGAAAAAAGGACATAAATTTTTCACAGTGTTGCACGACCACGCAATCGTCAGTTAAAGTAATGCAGTGCCATATCGCGAAAAATATGAAATAAGAAAGAAAGAACATTAAAAAAAAAGAAAGAAATAAGGAAGGAAAGAAAGGGAGAAAGAAGGAAGGAGAAAAGAAAGGGGGAAGGAAAGAAAGAAAGAAAGAAGTGAAATAAATAAAAAGGAAGGAAAGAAAGGGAGAAGGGAGGAAGAAAAAAAAGGGGGGGGGAGAAAGAAAGGGGGGAGAAAAAGGGAAGCAAAAGGGAAAAGAAAGAAAGAAAGAAAGAAAGAAAGAAAGAAAGAAAGAAGGAGAGAGAAAGAAAAAGAAATAAAGCTAATGCAATCGTTACATCTAAATACTGGTAGACTGCAATGTAACAAATGTTTGCTTTTGGGTTTGATATTGCTTTGTCACAAAAAAAGGGTTCAGAAATTTGCCTGGCATTTATGTTATCACTCACCCTAATTGTTTTTTGCACAATTGGTAGCCTAAGTGCGGTAGATCGCAGCTTATCTCCAAAATACCTGTCTCCTCTTGCTTAATGAGAGATTCTCTATCGCCTGACTAGCATAAAATACAAAACTATACTGGTTAATGGTGTGTGAATTCCCTGAGAGAGTAATTTATCAATTGCCAGGATTTCCAGAAGTATAGAACATTTCATGCTGCAGGAGACAATAGTTCATGTGGGGTAGATCTGTAGAGCGTAGGTGGAGACGCACCGAGGATGCAGATAATATAAATGAGGTCTCCTGGTATATAATTCAGTTACGGCTAATCTCTAGCTTCAGTTATTTTCTTACATGCAGTTTAGTAAACCTGACATTTATGTTTGAAAACTTGATAGATTAAAGAGAAAATAAATAAATTTGATTCATTTAAGTTATTTGTTGTTTTTATTGTATCACTTGTAAGTGGATACCCGTGTAAAGGCCGTGTTTGCATTCATGGGATGCACAGGTGTTCCATGCATCTGCATGCAGGCAGTCCAATTAATGTCTATTGGGAGCAGCAGCTGCATGGACACAGCCGCTGCTGTCAATTTGACATGCGTAGGAGTGCAGGGGCATGCAGACACACCCCCACACATAGAGACATGGACAGATTGGTGGAATTTACTTTGAATATACAGTATACACCTTGCAGCCGGCAGTTGCCAGTCCCTTAAGGGGTTTTACATGCCAGCAGGCAGGGCTGGGCTTAAGGTCATGTGACCACCATGATTTTCGGCACAGTACTGTTTGCACTAATGCAGGCAAATATGCACCTGCAAATTTTGCAGGGGATCAATTAATTATTTTCGACAAGAGGGGGGAGTTTGGGACTTTAAATGAGGCACAATAAATGTACCTCCATCCCGGGTTCAGCTACATAAGAAGGGAATGTGGGGCTTTAAATAATTATTTTCCTCACTGTATATGGAGGTCTCACCAATCCCTGAGGAGGCAAGGCTCAGTAGGTGGGGGAACAACCCATAAATACTTAGGAGCCTGGCAGTCAGTGAGCAGGGTCTTGTCATCTGGGGAAGACCCCTGTGCTGGGGGGCTCTGCCCCTGGGCAGAAGGAAGGTCAGGAGAGAGAAAGAGAATGAGAGGAAGAGAGAAGGAGCAACCGGAAGCCTCACACTCTTATCTGGCCTCAGCTAGGCTTAGCTGAAACCAACCTGAAATGAAGACCCAGGCCCACCCAAAAGGCCCATACAGCATCCTCTTGGATTCCGGGAACCACTTAAAGGGACTGAGTAACTTCCATGCCATTTGTAATTAAGGAATAAAAGACCTGACTGCGCTCAACCAACCCAAATGTAAAATATTATGTAACTTCACTCACTATGCACATGTGTGGATTAAAAAATGTTTATTGGTATCAAAACAGCCATATAAAATCATCAATCAAACATAGAGCAAACATACTAATAAAACACTGAGTCCACCTCTGAATGGCAGATGGATACGGCCAAAAAAATTGAAGATGTGAAGGTTGGTGAATTAAGGTTTCATCCCCTGGCTCATGTAGTCTCGCAAGAGGAAGTATTTGTATATCTTTTGGTCAAAACCAAGAATGTGGCTAATGGATGACAAGGTTAACAATACCATGCATTGAAACACTCCACAGTAATGTTCATGTCTCTGACACTATTCAAGGGAAAAACCTCACAGTTCATATTGAGAATGCTCCAGTGGTCCAGAGGAGGTGTAATAACCAGGGTTGGTGTAGATGATGTGAACAAATGTGATCACTTGATCGACTGCAAAATATATAGAGTAAAACCTTGGATTGCGAGCATAATTTGTTCCATAAACATGCTTGTAATCCAAAGCACTTGTGTATCAAAGCGAATTTCCCCATAAAAAATCATGGAAACTCAAATGATTTGTTCCGCAACCATTTATTCATAGGTCTTTCAGTTTATAGGCCATATAAAAAGATTATAGCAGTGTGACCAGGTTGTGTAACCATAAAATGTCCATCCAGAAATGGAAGCCTCCACAAGGGGATTATAAAAGAGAAGAGAGACACCCCTAATGCTGGCCATACATGGTTCGAACTTCGAACATATCTAAAAGGAACCATTAGTGGGCTGCAGCAACAGCGAATTTTCGTGCGGCAATCAAATTTGAGGAATCGGACATGTTTGAAATTTTTTTAATTCAAATAGTTTTTATTGATAATAAAGAAAGAAGGAGAGGTACATACAGACACAATCCGGGTTACAATGCTTTTGGAAATGTTACATAGAAGGGTACAATATGAACATATCCTTGCCCAAAACGCATTACAAACAAAAAACGTATTACTACAGATCTACCACAATTGTCAAATATAACAAAATGTAACTATTATACCACATCAAGTAAGGCATTAACCAGTTGCCGACCGCCGCACGACGATGTACGTCGATAGCATGGCACGGGCAGGCATATTGGCGTACATGTACGTCCCTTGCCTCCCGCGGGTCGGGGGCCCGATCGGGCCCCCGCCCGGTGCCTGCGGCGGTCGGTATTCGTGCGGGAGCGATCCCGGACGAGGGGACAGCCATTCGTTCATGGCCACCCCCTCGCGATCGCTCCCGACGAATAGGAATCCCCCGTGACATCACTTCCTCTCCTGTAATGTAAACACAGGAGAGGAAGTGATGTATTCTCTCCTCCGTGTCGGTATTTTCCGTTCCGACACGGAGGAGAGCGGATCGGTGAGTTGCACCAACACTCTACACACACAGTAGAACATGCCAGGCACACTCACACCCCCCCTTTACCCCCCGATCACCCCCCCAATTACCCCTGCCCCCCAGTCACAGTGACACCAATGTCATTTTTTTTTTTTTTTTTTTGCATTGGTGTCATTTGTGACTGTAATAACTGTTAGGGCAGTTAGAGTTAGCCCCCTTTAGTTCTAATGTACCCCCCTAACCCCCCCAATAAAGGTTTAACCCCGTGATCACCCCCCGTCGCCAGTGTCACTAAGGCTGGGTTCACATTGCAGCGGTTTATGAGAACGAATGTGATTCGCACCGCACTGCAGTGCAAATCACATCCGATCTCTGTGCGATTCGAGTTCAGCCATTCGCCGCACCCGCCGCACCCGCCACACCCGCCGCACCCACCGCAAATTCGCACGGGACCCTTTTTTTGGCCCGCAGCAGAATCGGATCGCATGGGTGTTCACACCATGCGATCCGAGTTTGCAGATCGCACTGCGATATGCGAACTGATCTGGGGGTGTCAGTAACATTTCACTGACACTCCCAGCAGTTCGCATAGGGCAGTGTGAACTGCCGCCGGGAGGCATGCGATGCGGGAACCCGCCGCGGATTTGCGGCGTTTCCGCATCGCTCCAGTGTGAACCCAGCCTAATAAGCGATCATTTTTCTGATCGCCGTATTAGTGTCACAGGTGACGCTAGTTAGGCAGGTAGGTATTTAGGTTCGCCGCAGCTTTTTATAGCGCCAGGGACCCCCATATACTACCGCATAAAGCCCCCTGATTGCCCCCTAGTTAACCCTTTCACCAGTGATCACCATATAACTGTTACAGGTGACGCTGGTTGGTTAGTTATTTTTTATAGTTTCAGGGCACCCGCCATTTATTACCTAATAAAGGTTTAACCCCCTGATCACCCGGCGGGTGTCATTTGTGACTAATAACTGTTAGGGCAGTTAGGGTTAGCCCCCTTTAGTTCTAAGGTACCCCCCTAACCCCCCCAATAAAGGTTTAACCCCGTGATCACCCCCCGTCGCCAGTGTCACTAAGGCTGGGTTCACATTGCAGCGGTTTATGAGAACGGATGTGATTCGCACCGCACTGCAGTGCAAATCACATCCGATCTCTGTGCGATTCGAGTTCAGCCATTCGCCGCACCCGCCGCACCCGCCACACCCGCCGCACCCGCCGCAAATTCGCACGGGACCCTTTTTTTGGCCCGCAGCAGAATCGGATCGCATGGGTGTTCACACCATGCGATCCGAGTTTGCAGATCGCACTGCGATATGCGAACTGATCTGGGGGTGTCAGTAACATTTCACTGACACTCCCAGCAGTTCGCATAGGGCAGTGTGAACTGCCGCCGGGAGGCATGCGATGCGGGAACCCGCCGCGCATTCGTGGCGTTCCCGCATCGCTCCAGTGTGAACCCAGCCTAATAAGCGATCGTTTTTCTGATCGCTGTATTAGTGTCACAGGTGACGCTAGTTAGGCAGGTAGGTATTTAGGTTCGCCGCAGCTTTTTATAGCGCCAGGGACCCCCATATACTACCGCATAAAGCCCCCTGATTGCCCCCTAGTTAACCCTTTCACCAGTGATCACCATATAACTGTTACAGGTGACGCTGGTTGGTTAGTTATTTTTTTATAGTTTCAGGGCACCCGCCATTTATTACCTAGTCTCACTAGTGTACCCCTAAATTTAGGGGTGTCTACTTTCCAAAATGGGGTCATTTGGGGGGGGTTTGTGCCATCTTGGCATTTTATGGCCTTCAAAACTGTAACGCCCTTAGAAAGCCTGAAGGCGGTGCTTGGTTTTCGGGGCCCCGTACGCGGCTAGGCTCCCAAAAAGTCCCACATATGTGGTATCCCCGTACTCAGGAGAAGCAGCAGAATTTATTTTGGGGTGTCATTTCACATATGCCCATGGCATGCGTGAGCAATATATCATTTAGTGACAACTTTGTGAAAAAAAAAAAAAAAAAAAAAAAGTTTGTAATTTTCCCGCAACTTGTGGCAAAATATAAAATATTCCATGGACTCAACATGCCTCTCAGCAAATAGCTTGGGGTGTCTACTTTCTAAAATGGGGTCATTTGTGGGGGTTTTGTGCCATCTTGGCATTTTATGGCCTTCAAAACTGTAATAGGTAGTGAGAAGTGAACTCAAAAATTTACGCCCTTAGAAAGCCTGAAGGCGGTGCTTGGTTTTCGGGGCCCCGTACGCGGCTAGGCTCCCAAAAAGTCCCACATATGTGGTATCCCCGTACTCAGGAGAAGCAGCAGAATTTATTTTGGGGTGTCATTTCACATATGCCCATGGCATGTGTGAGCAATATATCATTTAGTGACAACTTTGTGAAAAAAAAAAAAAAAAAAAAAAAAGTTTGTAATTTTCCCGCAACTTGTGGCAAAATATAAAATATTCCATGAACTCAACATGCCTCTCAGCAAATAGCTTGGGGTGTCTACTTTCTAAAATGGGGTCATTTGTGGGGGTTTTGTGCCATCTTGGCATTTTATGGCCTTCAAAACTGTAATAGGTAGTGAGAAGTGAACTCAAAAATGTACGCCCTTAGAAAGCCTGAAGGCGGTGCTTGGTTTTCGGGGCCCCGTACGCGGCTAGGCTCCCAAAAAGTCCCACATATGTGGTATCCCCGTACTCAGGAGAAGCAGCAGAATTTATTTTGGGGTGTTATTTCACATACGCCCATAGCATGTGTGAGCAATATATCATTTAGTGACAACTTTGTGTAAAAAAAAAAAAAAATTTTTTTTTTTGTCATTATTCAATCGCTTGAGGCAAAAAAATAAAATATTCAATGGGCTCAACATGCCTCTTATCAATTTCCTTAGGGGGTCTACTTTCCAAAATGGGGTCATTTGGGGGGGTTTTGTACTGCCCTGCCATTTTAGCACCTCAAGAAATGAGATAGGCAGTCGTAAACTAAAAGCTGCGTAAATTGCAGAAAACGTACCTTAGTTTGTAGATGTGACAACTTTTGCGCAAACCAATAAATATACAATTATTGACTTTTTTTTTACCAAAGACATGTGGCTGAATACATTTTGGCCTAAATGTATGACTAAAATTGAGTTTATTGGATTTTTCTAATAACAAAAAGTAGAAAATATCATTTTTTTTCAAAATTTGCGGTCTTTTTACGTTTATATCGCAAAAAATAAAAATCGCAGAGGCAATCAAATACCATCAAAAGAAAGCTCTATTTGTGGGAAGAAAAGGACGCAAATTTTGTTTGGGTACAACATTGCATGACCGCGCAATTACCAGTTAAAGCAGCGCAGTGCCAAAGTGTAAAAAGACCTCTGGTCATTTACCAGCAAAATGGTCCGGTCTGAAAGTGGTTAACTGACCCTGATTGTTGAGGAACAACCTTAATTCTTCTACGTTGGAAGAATGTCAAAGATAAGATATAAAAGAAAAGGAATTAGAGAATTGAGAAAAAAAATACGGAAGAGAAAGGATGAGACTGAAAAAAAGAGGAAAGGTAAAAAAAGAGAAGAAATTGCTAAGGATGCAAGGTTGGGGTGCAAGATATGAGGTTCAAAAGTATGGGTACGAGGGCACTAAAATGCTGCAAAAATAAAAAATCAAGAGACCGTGTGTTTCATAACCCGGCTCCCTAAAGAGACATTCCAAGCAGACCAATTATTTAAATACTTCTTTCTGGATCCATCTCTGAATGCTAATATTTTCTCATACTCTGAAATAATATTCACTTTGAAAATCAGTTCTGAGACGTTTGGGATCTCCTTTGATTTCCATTTATATACTATCAAGGACCTGGGCGCGAAGATCACATGCATAGCTATTGTTCTCATGGGTACTGGATAGTCTGACATACCAATGCTTAATAATGCTTTATCTGGGGAGGGCTTAAGAAAGACGCCTGTGACTCGGGCAATCAGTTTAAACACTTCTTTCCAAAAACTCCGTAGGTGTGGGCACTTCCACCACATGTGGAGCAGCGTCCCTACCTGACCACACCCCCTCCAACACTCGGTAGACCGCTCGTTGGAGAATTTAGCAGTAATATATGGAGTGAAGTGCCATCTAGCCGTTATCTTCGCAGCCAGCTCCTCATAATTCGAACATCTCGAGAAACTAGTATTATGTTTAAAAGCCAATAACCATTGATGTTCAGTGAACTTCCGACCCAGGTCTCTTTCCCACCTGTCTAAGTGGCCAAACCGGCAGAAAGAAGACTTTGCGTTAAGTAAATCATACATTAACGATATCCCTTTAGATTTGTATTTTGATGAATTCAGGAAGTCCCATATCAATGTTATAACCTTAGTACCGGACAACTTCTGTTTTAGGAGCCAAGACCGAATCTGACAGTATGTCAGAAATTCGGATTGAGGTATACCAAACCTTTTCCGAAGAGCCTGGAAGTCTACCATGCTATTTCCCTCCAGTAAATCTTGAACCATGGACACTCCGCATTTTTGCCAAATGGCCAGAGAAAGATTCGGAATTAACCAGTAAAGAGACTCTATTGGGATGGGGACATATGTAAACGTTTCTGAGGTACCATATGAAGAGAGCAAATCCTTCCAAGCCAGAAGGGAAGTTTTAATGGTGGGGTGGTCATAAGTAATGTGGGATTGCTCGACGTTATATGCGATTAGGAGGGATCGGAGCGACCTAGGATATATCCATGCCTGTTCTAATTGACACCAAGGCTTCGGCTCCAGGGTGGAAAACCATCCCCGAAGCTGATCCAGAACCGCAGCTGTGGCATAGTCCCGGATAATAGGTATACCCAGACCTCCCACCTGTTTTTTCTTATTTTGCACACTATTAGAGAACCTAGCTCTCTTCCCCTCCCAAATAAATTCTAGCATTTGTCTCTGAGCGGCTTTAAAAAATTGGACGGGTATATGGATGGGGAGTGCTCTAAATAGGTATGTCAATTTAGGAAGTAGTAGCATTTTATATGCCGCTAAACGCCCATGCCACGATATATAGTGTCTTTTGATTTTATTTATATCTAACTGGAGCAACTCTAATAAAGGTGGAAAGTTTGCCTGAAACAGCTGCGCTGAAGAGGGTGTTAGATTAGTACCCAGGTATTTTATAGAGTCTCGGGCCCACGGATATGGAAGAACTCCTTGGATTTGCGCTTTAATATGATCGTCTATATTAATTCCTAGGATACAGGACTTATTTTCATTAATTTTATAGTAGGAGGCCTTCCCGAACTGCACTATAATATTATGCGCTGCCACAATAGATTTAAGGGGGTCGGAAAGTGTCAAAATGACATCATCCGCAAAAAGTGATATTTTATGCTGCTTTTGCTGGGAGTGGATGCCTAGTACATCTAGCTGACTTCTAATATTTTCGGCGAAGGGTTCCATCACTAATGCAAAGATAATGGGCGATAGCGGGCAGCCTTGCCTGGTGCCGTTTGTTATATGAAAATGCTTGGAGAACATCCCTTCAGAATACACATAGGCAGATGGAGAAGAATATAGAGCCAAAATTGCCCGGAGGATTTGCCCCACCAGCCCAAATTTTTGTAGAACTCTAGTCAAGTAACCCCAGTGGATTCTATCGAAGGCCTTCTCTGCGTCCAGTGAAAGGAGCAGAGAAGGCCTTCCCGATTTTTCAGTGGAGTATATCAGGTTAATCAATCTCCTAGTCGCGTCATTGGCCTGCCGGCCTAATACAAAGCCTACCTGATCATGATTAACAAGTCCCGGCAACAACCCTGCCAGTCTACTAGCAATCAGTTTTGCATACACTTTAATGTCAACATTTAATAACGATATCGGCCTGTAACTCTGTGGTAGTGTAGGGTCCTTACCCGCCTTCGGCAAAGTAATAATAGATGCCGTAAGCATCTCATTTGGAAAAGAGGCACTGGACATCGCGGCATCAAAGATCCGTTGCATATAAGGAGAAAGTACAGCTTTAAACAATTGGTAATATTCTGATGAATAGCCGTCCGGGCCCGGCGCTTTATTGTGAGGCATACTATGGATAATTTTTTGGATTTCAGGGACTGTGCAAGGTGAGTTCAGCGCCTCCAAGTCACTCTGGGAAATAGTTGGAAGATTGATCGAGTTTAGGAAATCTGAGATCGAGCGGTCAGTAGGTTGAAATGTTTCTGGGTCATTTCGGAGATTATACAGGGACTCATAATAGTCGCTAAAGGCGTCCGCGATCTCTTTGGGGTTACATACTTCCCGTTTCGTAATGGGATTGAACATGGACCTGATCCTTTGCTGAGTGATCCGTTCCCTAAGCTGGCCCGCCAGCAGTTTCCCCGCCTTGTTGCTATATCTATAACTATGAGCTTTAATGGATCGAAGGCGGTTCTCCTGCTGTGAGACCAGCATAGCTCGCAGCTCTTGTCGAGCAGCAAACAGATCTTCCCTTAGTTTTTGTGTAGTTTGTTGTTTATTTGTGGATTCCAATTTTTCTATCTTTGCTAAAAGACCGTTAAGCCGCTCCGCCCTTTGCCTCTTACTCTTCGCAGCTAACTGGATTAATAAGCCTCTCATATACACCTTGTGTGTATTCCAGAGGGTAAAGGGGTCCGACACCGATGGAGCATTGATCTCGAAAAATTCTGACATAGCAGTCTGTAGATATTTTGTATTCTCAGGCTGGGAAATGATGGACACATCATTGCTCCACCTGTTTGCTCTCGTAACAACGCCGTTCCCCTCCACCCTAATCGAAATAGGCGCATGGTCTGACCACGTTATAGCATGAATATCCGATTTAACAATCTTCTGTAGCAGGAATTTATCAACATGAAATCTGTCAATACGAGAATATGAATGATGCACATTTGAAAAGAAGGTATAGTCCCTTTCTGAGGCATGCTGACACCTCCAAACATCATAAAGGTCAGCCGTAGAATTTTTTTTTGTTAAAGTAGGCCTACGGGACTTACGTATACGTGGGTTAGATACGTCTAAATCACTATGCATAATGGAATTAAAATCCCCACATAGTAAAACATGACCCCTTTTCATACTTGACACTTTTTTCAAAATCTTTTGTAAGAAATTTTGTTGATTAGAGTTTGGTAGATACACATTCACCAAGGTATATATAACCTGAGCTATTTCACAAATAAGAATAATGTACCGACCCGATTGATCCATATGTGAGTCTATAAGACTGAAAGGAATGGTGTTCTTAACCGCGATGACTACACCTGCTTTCTTCTTGGGGCCGTTGGCTAAAAACACCTGTGGAAATTTACGGTTCTGGAATGAAGGATGTTTTCCCGACATAAAGTGGGATTCCTGAAAACACACAATGTCACAGCGTAATCTGGCTGTTTCCTTCCACGCCATTTGGCGTTTGTAGGGACTGTTAAGCCCCTTGACATTGAGCGATGAGATTGTAAAGGCCATAATGTATTTTCAAATCTGTCTTGACGATAAAGGAGTTCACAGTTGCACCCTCGATGGACTAATTGAAGAATAATAAAGTTCAGAATCAAAGAAAGAGTAGTTGCTAAGTATGCGACTACGGGAAAAAAAAGAAAAAAAAAAAGAGCAGAAAAAACAATAAAAAGGTAGCGATTCACTGAGGAATCTGTGCAGATAATATTCCGCTAAGACCAGGGGGGTAGATGCGGGTTTAGATGTAACCAACAGTTAGCCAGAATGAATGAACATGTTCTATAAAAAAAAGAAACAAATAAACGAAGAAAAAGTAAACCATTAAGCCAGCTAGCTGGGCGTGAAGGCGAATATAGAATACTCAACCATGTTGATACTCAACCCGTTTCAGCATCGGAACTTGAGCGCGTAGATAGAGGAGATCTCGATTTATTCGGGTCTGTACGCGGTGGAAGAAGAATTTGCCATTCTTCAAGGAGGCGGATGCCCTCTGCGACTTTGGTCACTACCTGCGACTTCCCATCATATGTGATAAGCAACTTAGCCGGATACAGCCACCTGTAGGGAATTTTATGGTTATTCAAGGGTTTCGTTATGGTGACTAGCTGCCGTCGTTGCTGCATTGTGTAAGCCGAAAGATCAGCAAAGAAAGATAAATCTTTGAGCTCCGTGGGCAGTTCCTCCCTCCGTCTGGTCGCTCTGACAAACTTCTCTTTGATATGATAGAAGTGGATCCTGACTATCGTGTCCCTTGGCAAGTGCGCTGGGACACTTTTAGGCCTCGGCAGTCTGTGAATCCGATCCACTACCAATTCCTCCTCAGTTAGCTCTGGAATGGCTATTTTCATTAGCTTAATAAAGTATTCTCTCAGCTCCTGCGGTTGAACGGACTCTGGTATCCCACGAATTCTAATATTATTACGCCTTGAGCGGTCCTCGAGGTCTGCTAATTTTGCTTTAATAGCCGCCATATCCTCTTCTCTATCGTTATGGGCGTCTACGAGTTCATTAAATGTTTCAGTAAATTCCCCCATCTTCACTTCCACATGGGACACTCTGTCAGTAACTGCATGCACTTCTTTTTTAAATTGCTGAGTGATAGACAGAATATCTGCATGCAGGGTGGATCTTAGGGATACTAACATATCCTTTAAAGTGGTGTCCATTACTGGTTGATTCAGTGTGGGGAAATCGGTGATAGAGTCCTGCAATTCCCTAGTGTCATCCATTGAGGAATTAAGATCACTCACCTCCTCTGTGTCATTCAATTCATTCTGGGCATCCGTTCTCTGCCTGCTTTTTGCTGGGCTTGAAGATGCAGAGGTGGGAACCGAGTGATCGAGCGGGACCGCTGCCTGTCGTCTGCTATGATCTGTGTACTCATCCGTCCGCTCCTGCTGTGGCCGATGGCCTCGTGCGCGGCCGCCATCTTGGGCCTGGATCTGGCGCTGATGGGCGAAAAAGTCCAGCATTTTGCCCGGTTTGGAAAGCCCTTTTCTCTTTTTAGATGGCATCAGGGATGTTGCCCGCAGGAGCTGGTATGTCTGGGAGCCAAAAACGAGGGTTACCGCCGCTGTAATTTGCCTTCACTGCACAGATCGCTGCGGAGCTTCTCTCCTACACGTCCATCCGCTCCGCTGGCTGGCCACGCCCCCCCCCTGAAATTTTTTTAAAAACAAACGATTTTCTAATTAACGATGGGAGAATTGTGCGAAAAATGTAATAAGAAAAAAAAATAGGGGTACAGAAAGGCATAACTGTGCAGATTTGTTGTGCCACATCCTATAACAACTGCAAAGAAAAGGAAATCCCTATAGGTGGACTTTAAAGGCACATACTACTATACGATAAAGTACAAAACTATATTTTTATTAATGCAGAGTCTATATATACATAATCACAAAAAGTAAACACAAAGTAGTACAAAACAATAAAAAATAAGAGAACAATGTTAATATTGATAAAGGAGTGTATAATCCCTCCGAAACGCGTAGGGTAACGAGTATTGGGGCGCATTTCATTATGTATGGGTGCTCAACTCTGCAATATTAACATTGTTCTCTTATTTTTAATTGTTTTGTACTACTTTGTGTTTACTTTTTGTGATTATGTATATATAGACTCTGCATTAATAAAAATATAGTTTTGTACTTTATCGTATAGTAGTACGTGCCTTTAAGGTCCACCTATAGGGATTTCCTTTTATTTGTAAGAAAAAAAAAATGTGCACGTGCAAGAAAATAAAATTTACCGAGAGAAAATAATTCCCGGCCACAAAAATTTTTTTCTGTAGCAACATGAGGTGAAATTGAAGGCGTGGTCTGACGATTTTCGAAAATCAATGGGGGCATCATCGGATCAAAAAAAAATTCTGATTTTGAAAAGAAAATTTGTTTGAAATTCGACCATGTATGGCCTGCATAAGTGTAGCAATATGTTTCTAAATGTTGAACCTTCATTAAATGTAACCATATTGCTACACCTAGCCGGAGAATCCATCGGAATGTGTCCTATCGGACCGTGTTGTCGGATAATCCGACTGTGTGTGGTCTGCATCGGACTGTTTCCGTCGGAATATCCGTCGGACCAAATTTTCCAACTTGTTGGAAATATTTTCCGACAAACTGGTCCGATAGGACATACTCCGATCATGTGTAGAGAATTCCAATCGGACAAAGTGCCACGCATGCTCAGATCAAATGCCTACATCAAAGCTATTGGCTACTAGCCTGAACGTAGTCCCATCGTAACGAAATAACGTCATCACGTTCTGAAAGATCTGATTTTTCGACAACTTTGTCCGACCGTGTGTATGCAACAGTTTCGGGCACAATCCGACGGACAAAATCCGACGGATTTGGTTGGCAGAATGTCCGACCGTGTGTACGAGGGCTTAGAGGAGCCTCTCTTCTCTTTTATACTCAGTTGTGGCATGACACTACTTGCATATCAAGACATCGCTTGTATATCAAGTCAATGTTTTAAAAATAAAATTGCTTGTCTTGCAAAACGCTCTCAAACCAAGGTTTTGCTGTCTACTGTATATACCAATTGCTCCATGGCCTCCCTCTCACTGTGCTATTATTCCTCTAGTGCAATGAATGCAGCCAACTCTAGCTACCATTCCCGGCCGGTCAAGGCCGATTTGTAAACCAAGTGGAAGAAAAGCATTACGAAGTGAGAGTTCCACATCCAAATGAATGTATGTATACTTATCAAGTCCATGAAGTGCCAGTATCCCTCAGTGGAGTGAGGTAAACCCATCCCATAGAAGCCACTAATCCATAAAGAGTGTTGTTAATGTCAAGTGGTCAACATCCAGAAGTCCCCATCTGGATGTTGACCACTTGACATTAACAACATTTTATGAAGAACAATTCATTTTTTTTGTTTTTCCAATCCATGATGTATCAGATAATCTCAAATTATCAGCCAAAACAGCACAAGAAAAATCCAGCAACATATACAGCTTTCCCTGTATCTTCTTGTATTTGGCCAATTTAAAGTGTTGTTTTTGGCTGTGGCCACCTAGGAAGCTAAAGTCATTATGATTTCGGAACATACCGAGATATGTAGTCATAGGAGGTAATCAATAAGGATTTTAGCTGGCTGCTACCGCCCCACGGATCTATGGGGGGGTAAGTAAGAGGAAAGATTAGAGTCTTATTTCCTGCTGAGCAAAAGCAGCTAATGACCTGCAAGCAGCAGAGAAGAGAGTACATTGCCGGTTGTTCTGCCCCTCAATCCTGGGAGGTTAAATTGGCTAAATAACATCGCCCTACATCATGCTAATGAGGCTCTGCCATAGAAGATCTTGAAGGGCATCTTTCATTTTAGTGTTATTATTGCCCGGTGTAAGTATTAAAAGCTAATCGTGCAAAAATTTCTAGTCCTAGGAAGATTTTAAATGATAAAAGTCAGCCAGAACTTTATTTTTAGTTTTGGATACAGTGGTCGGGTTTGTAATTGCTCTGATTCCTACACAATTTTAATGTCTTTATAATCAGAAGTAACTAATGGGTAAAAAACCCAGACCAAAGTCTCCTAGAAAAAAATGATACACATACAGTGCCTTAAAAAAGTATTCATACCCCTTGAAATTCTCCACATTTTGTCATGTTACAACCAAAAACGTAATGTTAAACTTAAAATGAATTTTTGGGGGATTTTATGTGATAGACCAACACAAAGTGGCACATAATTGTGAAGTGGAAGGAAAATGATAAATGCTTTTCAAAATTTTTAACAAATAAATATCTGAAAAGTGTGGGGTGCATTTGTATTCAGCCCCCTTTACTTTGATACCCCACAACTATAATCTAGTGGAACCAATTGCTTTCAGAACTCACCTAATTAGTAAATAGAGTCCACCTGTGTGTTATTTAATCTCATTATAAATACAGCTGTTCTGTGAAGCTCTCAGTGGCTTATTAGAGAACCTTAGTGAACAAACAGCATCATGAAGGCCATGGAACACACCAGACAGGTCAGGGATAAAGTTGTGGAGAAGTTTAAAGTGGCTGTAAACCCTTTGGGACCACTTTAACTTACAGGTAAGCCTAGATTAAGGCTTACCTGTAGGTGCAAGAAATATCTCCTTAACCTACTCGGTTAAGGAGATATTTTCCAAAAACCGGGCACCGATATCTACAGGGGGAAGCACGCCGTAGACAGCGCACTGAGCATGCCGTTAGTGAAGGCTAACGTGCCGTCACTGACGGCTCCCGCACGCATGCGCTGGAGTGACTTCATCACCACTCACAGCGCCGGAGCAGCGATACCCAGAAGAAAGATGGGCACTTCGTAGAAGCGGTGACTTCACTGGCTCCTGTGTCAGGTAAGTGACACATAATGGGCTACTATGAGATGCATAGTAGCCCATTATGCTTTACCTTTGCAGGGAAACAAATAGGAAGTAAACCCATCAAGGTTTACTTCCTCTTTAAAGCAGGGTTAGGTTCTAAAAAAATATCCCAAGCTTTGAACATCTCACGGAGCTCTGTTCAATCCATCATCCGAAAATGGAAAGAGTATGGCACAACTGCAAACCTACCAAGACATGGCCGTCCACCTAAACTGATAGGCCGGGCAAGGAGAGCATTCATCAGAGAAGCAGCCAAGAGGCCCATGGTAACTCTGGAGGAGCTGCAGAGATCCACAGCTCAGGTGGGAGAATCTGTCCATAGGACAAGTATTGCACAAAACTGCCCTTTATGGAAGAGGGAGAAGAAAGCCATTGTTGAAAGAAAGCCATAAGAAGTCCCATTGGCAGTTTGTGAGAAGCCATGTGGGGGACACAGAAAACATGTGGAAGAAGGTGCTCTGGTCAGATGAGACCAAAATTTAACTTTTTGGCCCAAAAGCAAAACGCTATGTGTGGCATCATCATGTTGTGGGGATGCTTTTCTTCAACAGGGACAGGGAAGCTGGTCAGAGTTGATGAAAAGATGGATGGAGCCAAATGTAGAGAAATCTTAGAAGAAAACCTGTTAAAGTCTGCAAAAGACTTGAGACTGGGGAGGAGGTTCACCTTCCAGCAGGACAACGACCCGAAACATACAGCCAGAGCTACAATGGAATGATTTAGATCAAAGCATATTCATGTGTTAGAATGGCCCAGTCACAGTCCAGACCTAAATCCAATTGAGAATCTGTGGCAAGACTTGAAAATTGCTGTTCACAGACGCTCTCCATCCAATCTGACAGAGCTTGAAATATTTTGCAAAGAAGAATGGGCAAAAATGTCCCTCTCTAGATGTGAAACGCTGGTAGAGACATCCCCAAAAAGGTTTTGCAGCTGTAATTGCTGTGAAAGGCGGTTCTACAAAGTATTGACTCCGGGGGGCGCCATACCAATGGCCCCCAACACTTTTCACATATTTATTTGTAAAAAAAATGTTGAAAACCATTTATCATTTCCCTTCCACTTTGTGTTGGTCTATCACATAAAATCCCAATAAAATAAATTTACATTTTTGGTTGTAACATGAGGAAATGTGGAAAATTTCAAGGGTTATGAATAGTTTTTCAAGACACTGTATATTTTCAGCATTTCTTGATTAGTCTGATGATGTCACAGATCCTTCTTCTTATCCCCGGTAACAGTGGTAGGTGGTTGGTAGGTTAATCCTCTTTAAACACTTGACGTCAAGTTCATCAGCACAAATGCCCCAAAAAAAAAGAAAAACACCCCTCAAATTTCCCCTACAAGTACACATTTTACCCCCCCCCCCCACTCCAAATTGGCATCATAGCAAAAATCCCCCCTCCCAGCACAAACACCCCCCAATCATTCCTACTAGCACATATCCCCCCCCCCCCCATCATATCACATCTTCTAGCACAAACCCCCAAAATCGTCCCTCCTAGCACAAAAATCCCCCCTCCCAGCACAAACACCCCCCAATCATTCCTACTAGCACATATCTCCCCTCCCCCCCATCATATCACATCTTCTAGCACAAACCCCCAAAATCGTCCCTCCTAGCACAAAGTCTCTTCTTCTCCCATCTCCCACCCAACACATATCCCCCTGAATCACCACTTTAGCATAGCTGCAGGGTTTCCTGAATGGCAGTTTACTGATTCATTTTTCTTGTTTGTCAAAGTCACTCTTTTTCTTTAAATATATGTCATTATATTTGCACTTTACATAATTGCCAAATGTTATTCACTTCCAAATGTCGTTCATGCCTAAGTATTTGTCTTTTTAATTCCTTTCTAAGTATCAGAAATGACAGAGTCCTTGAAGGAATAAGATACCATTTTAGTCTATACTTCAGGGAAATCTTTTCTTAGCCTCCTAGCCCTGCTCATTGCAAAGCGGTGATTATGAAAATGATTTTAGCAGCAGAAATCCTTTTTCAATGAAAACTATATTTTTGTGTAGTACCCTCCTAAGCAGAGGATGCAGAGGCATAACTGGAACCTTCAGGGCCCTGGTGCTAGAAAGCATGAAGGGCCCCCCTGACCGCCAGGGCCCTTTTTATTGGTCCCGGTCTTTTCCATCAGTCCTGGGCCCCTTTCCACTCATCCCTGGGCCCTTTACTCCTGTGCAGAGCACTTTATAAGCCCTGGTTCACACTGCAACATATTAAGTCACATGACAAGTCAAAACACATTCATTTTAATGGTTGTCGTCTTAATCAATGCGACTCAATTCAAAATAGTTCATGCACTACTTTTCCACGACTTTGGTGCAATTTCAGAGCCATAGACTGCAATGTTAAATCGCAAAAATTGTAAACCAAGTCCCAAGGAAGTCAAAAGCCGCAAAGAAGTTGCAAGGAAATCACAAGCAAGACGCAAACAAGTCCGCGGCTTTGGGGTCGAAGCAGTGTGAACCAAGCCCACAGTGGCGAAATGCCAAGGCCCATTCACATGTGAGACTTTTGCGACCCCGGGAGTTCCCCCACTGATGCTAGGCAAGTTTAGTTTTTGGCTCCTTCTGCAGTCAAGACAGCAGTGATTGTTTGTTCTGGTCTGTTCACCGTTTTACAGGATGGAAGCGTGGTTGATTCCCTCTGCCTCAGGAAGAAGCTTCAAGAAAATAAGGAGGGTAATTCAAATCATCAACCTGAATATTTATCATGCTCCAGCCAATTACTGGGGAAAAGTGTCCAGCAGGTGGCTGGTGAAGTGATGAATAGTCTGAAGCCCTGGTGAGATTATTCTCTCTCCCCAGGAGGGTTCTGAAGCCTGAGTGGCTGCTACCCTGAGGCAGCCCATGGATGGCTGTTCTTGAGGGCCTGGATGGATCTCCTGAGAAGCTGGCTGTAAGACTTCACAACAAGGGACCTGGTCTGGAGAAGGGCTGTCTCTCTCACTGGACCATGTTTGGAGGAAGCTGGAGGGTAGCAGCTGACCTGGGGACCTGCGAGTAAAGACCTTGAAATAATATCTGATGACTGTGTGCTTTGGGAAGGTAAGTGCCAGTGGCAACTGTAGACTGTGATGGCTTTAATAGATCTCAGAGTTCCAGCCATTCCACTATGCTCAGCAGAATCCTGGAGTTTGACCCCCGGAGAAAAATGCCCCTGCTACTGTGCAATGTTATGGAAATAGCACTGGGTGCCAAGCGGCTTGCTATGGTGGCCACTCAACTGGTGAGAGGAGCCAGGAGCACTGGCGGGGGACCCAAGAAAAGAAGGAGTGGGGCTGCTCTGTGAAAAAACATTACACAGAGCAAGTAAGTATAACATGTTTGTTATTTTTTAAGAAATGTATATTTTGTATATAAAAAATGTATATTTACAATCACTTGAAAGTGTAAACCCAATGTTAAGCACATCATCTAGCAATGTAAATGCTCATCAGTCACATTGACCCACCGCCACAGTCTTTGTGTTCTATCGGTAGAGAATTCCAGTAATAAATGAAAGCTCTTGGGCTGTTTATATTTGTATTTTGGCTTTGGATTGTGCCGTATGAATTATTATTATTTGAAACCTGAGTTCTTTATGTGTACAGTACATTGGGAACAATGTAAAAAGAAGAAAGGGGTGTGTATGAAACAAACTGATTTCACACCTCGGGGAACATTGCTCGGGCTTGTAGAGAGATGTTCTGTCATCCTCAGAATTGCTTTGATAGGAAACAGCATAATAAGCACTGGGAAAGCGAACTGTCTCTTCATTTTCCTTTTTATTGTCAGATTTACTTATATTATTTGCAAATGTGTGCAGACTAAACCCCTGCTTTTAATGCATACTGTTAGACAGGTTTACTTGGTTGTCTGCGGGCTCGTTGGTAAGTTAAGTTTGTTTTTTTCCTTGGATTTATCCTTGGCCTTGTTTATAACTTTTGTTAGCCCTACAATGCATCTTACTGATAGCCAGCTATAGAAGGGGGCAAGTGGCATACCCTTTTTGATTCACTGTTGTGTTTTATGGTCAGGCAACGCACTGACACCTTTGCAGCCATTGTGCTATATGCTGGGTGTTCAGTGTGCTCCTGTACCTTTAAGAAGGGGTGGCTCCCCTTCAGTCCACCTGCTCTCACCTATTCATCAGAATGCACGTGCCTCCACTGTGGGGACACTTATAAGTTAGTGTTAGGTACCACAGATACCAGGGTGCCTTGACGAGGCCCAGTGGCTTAGGTATGCATTTGTAAATGTGTGCAAACGAAATCCCTGCTTTTAACGCATTCTGTTAGAAAGGTTTACGTGGTTGTCTGCAGGCTGGTCGGTAAGTTAAGCTTGCTTTTTTTTCCTTGGATTTATCCTTGGCCTTGTTCATTACTTTTATTTATACCTACTTATTGGAATAAACAAAGTCTTACACTGAACAACTGTCGTTTGGTGAATACCGTTTAACCACTTTCAGACCGGACCATTTTGCTGGTAAATGACCAGAGGTCTTTTTACACTTTGGCACTGCGCTGCTTTAACTGGTAATTGCGCGGTCATGCAATGTTGTACCCAAACAAAATTTGCGTCCTTTTCTTCCCACAAATAGAGCTTTCTTTTGATGGTATTTGATTGCCTCTGCGATTTTTATTTTTTGCGATATAAACGTAAAAAGACCGCAAATTTTGAAAAAAAATGATATTTTCTACTTTTTGTTATTAGAAAAATCCAATAAACTCAATTTTAGTCATACATTTAGGACAAAATGTATTCAGCCACATGTCTTTGGTAAAAAAAAAGTCAATAATTGTATATTTATTGGTTTGCGCAAAAGTTGTCACATCTACAAACTAAGGTACGTTTTCTGGAATTTACGCAGCTTTTAGTTTACGACTGCCTATCTCATTTCTTGAGGTGCTAAAATGACAGGGCAGTACAAACCCCCCCCAAATGACCCCATTTTGGAAAGTAGACCCCCTAAGGAAATTGATAAGAGGCATGTTGAGCCCATTGAATATTTTATTTTTTTGCCTCAAGCGATTGAATAATGACAAAAAAAAAATTTTTTTTTTTTTTTTACACAAAGTTGTCACTAAATGATATATTGCTCACACATGCTATGGGCGTATGTGAAATGACACCCCAAAATAAATTCTGCTGCTTCTCCTGAGTACGGGGATACCACATATGTGGGACTTTTTGGGAGCCTAGCCGCGTACAGGGCCCCGAAAACCAAGCACCGCCTTCAGGCTTTCTAAGGGCGTAAATTTTTGATTTCACGCCTCACTACCTATTACAGTTTTGAAGGCCATAAAATGCCAAGATGGCACAAAACCCCCACAAATGACCCCATTTTAGAAAGTAGACACCCCAAGCTATTTGCTGAGAGGCATGTTGAGTCCATGGAATATTTTATATTTTGCCACAAGTTGCGGGAAAATTACAAACTTTTTTTTTTTTTTTTTTTTTTTCACAAAGTTGTCACTAAATGATATATTGCTCATGCATGCCATGGGCATATGTGAAATGACACCCCAAAATAAATTCTGCTGCTTCTCCTGAGTACGGGGATACCACATATGTGGGACTTTTTGGGAGCCTAGCCGCGTACGGGGCCCCGAAAACCAAGCACCGCCTTCAGGCTTTCTAAGGGCGTAATTTTTTGAGTTCACTTCTCACTACCTATTACAGTTTTGAAGGCCATAAAATGCCAAGATGGCACAAAACCCCCACAAATGACCCCATTTTAGAAAGTAGACACCCCAAGCTATTTGCTGAGAGGCATGTTGAGTCCATGGAATATTTTATATTTTGCCACAAGTTGCGGGAAAATTACAAACTTTTTTTTTTTTTTTTTTTTTTTCACAAAGTTGTCACTAAATGATATATTGCTCATGCATGCCATGGGCATATGTGAAATGACACCCCAAAATAAATTCTGCTGCTTCTCCTGAGTACGGGGATACCACATATGTGGGACTTTTTGGGAGCCTAGCCGCGTACGGGGCCCCGAAAACCAAGCACCGCCTTCAGGCTTTCTAAGGGCGTAATTTTTTGAGTTCACTTCTCACTACCTATTACAGTTTTGAAGGCCATAAAATGCCAAGATGGCACAAAACCCCCACAAATGACCCCATTTTAGAAAGTAGACACCCCAAGCTATTTGCTGAGAGGCATGTTGAGTCCATGGAATATTTTATATTTTGCCACAAGTTGCGGGAAAATTACAAACTTTTTTTTTTTTTCACAAAGTTGTCACTAAATGATATATTGCTCACGCATGCCATGGGCATATGTGAAATGACACCCCAAAATAAATTCTGCTGCTTCTCCTGAGTACGGGGATACCACATATGTGGGACTTTTTGGGAGCCTAGCCGCGTACGGGGCCCCAAAAACCAAGCACCGCCTTCAGGCTTTCTAAGGGCGTTACAGTTTTGAAGGCCATAAAATGCCAAGATGGCACAAACCCCCCCCCCCAAATGACCCCATTTTAGAAAGTAGACACCCCTAAATTTAGGGGTACACTAGTGAGACTAGGTAATAAATGGCGGGTGCCCTGAAACTATAAAAAAATAACTAACCAACCAGCGTCACCTGTAACAGTTATATGGTGATCACTGGTGAAAGGGTTAACTAGGGGGCAATCAGGGGGCTTTATGCGGTAGTATATGGGGGTCCCTGGCGCTATAAAAAGCTGCGGCGAACCTAAATACCTACCTGCCTAACTAGCGTCACCTGTGACACTAATACAGCGATCAGAAAAACGATCGCTTATTAGGCTGGGTTCACACTGGAGCGATGCGGGAACGCCACGAATGCGCGGCGGGTTCCCGCATCGCATGCCTCCCGGCGGCAGTTCACACTGCCCTATGCGAACTGCTGGGAGTGTCAGTGAAATGTTAATGACACCCCCAGATCAGTTCGCATATCGCAGTGCGATCTGCAAACTTGGATCGCATGGTGTGAACACCCATGCGATCCGATTCTGCTGCGGACCAAAAAAAGGGTCCCGTGCGAGTTTGCGGCGGGTGCGGCGGGTGCGACACGAATTCAGCCATACTATCTGTATAGCTGAACTCGAATCGCACAGAGATCGGATGTGATTTGCACTGCAGTGCGGTGCGAATCACATCCGTTCTCATAAACCGCTGCAATGTGAACCCAGCCTTAGTGACACTGGCGACGGGGGGTGATCACGGGGTTAAACCTTTATTGGGGGGGTTAGGGGGGTACCTTAGAACTAAAGGGGGCTAACCCTAACTGCCCTAACAGTTATTAGTCACAAATGACACCTGCCGGGTGATCAGGGGGTTAAACCTTTATTAGGTAATAAATGGCGGGTGCCCTGAAACTATAAAAAAATAACTAACCAACCAGCGTCACCTGTAACAGTTATATGGTGATCACTGGTGAAAGGGTTAACTAGGGGGCAATCAGGGGGCTTTATGCGGTAGTATATGGGGGTCCCTAGCGCTATAAAAAGCTGCGGCGAACCTAAATACCTACCTGCCTAACTAGCGTCACCTGTGACACTAATACGGCGATCAGAAAAATGATCGCTTATTAGGCTGGGTTCACACTGGAGCGATGCGGAAACGCCGCGAATCCGCGGCGGGTTCCCGCATCGCATGCCTCCCGGCGGCAGTTCACACTGCCCTATGCGAACTGCTGGGAGTGTCAGTGAAATGTTACTGACACCCCCAGATCAGTTCGCATATCGCAGTGCGATCTGCAAACTCGGATCGCATGGTGTGAACACCCATGCGATCCGATTCTGCTGCGGGCCAAAAAAAGGGTCCCGTGCGAATTTGCGGCGGGTGCGGCGGGTGTGGCGGGTGCGGCGGGTGCGGCGAATGGCTGAACTCGAATCGCACAGAGATCGGATGTGATTTGCACTGCAGTGCGGTGCGAATCACATTCGTTCTCATAAACCGCTGCAATGTGAACCCAGCCTTAGTGACACTGGCGACGGGGGGTGATCACGGGGTTAAACCTTTATTGGGGGGGTTAGGGGGGTACATTAGAACTAAAGGGGGCTAACCCTAACTGCCCTAACAGTTATTACAGTCACAAATGACACCAATGCAAAAAAAAAAAAAAAAAAAAAAAAAATGACATTGGTGTCACTGTGACTGGGGGGCAGGGGTAATTGGGGGGGTGATCGGGGGGTAAAGGGGGGGTGTGAGTGTGCCTGGCATGTTCTACTGTGTGTGGGATGTGTTGGTGCAACTCACTGATCCGCTCTCCTCCGTGTCGGAACGAAAAATACCGACACGGAGGAGAGAATACATCACTTCCTCTCCTGTGTTTACATTACAGGAGAGGAAGTGATGTCACCGGGGATTTCCATTCGTCGGGAGCGATCGCGAGGGGGTGGCCATGAATGAATGGCCGTCCCCTCGTCCGGGATCGCTCCCGAACGAAAACCGACCGCCGCAGGCACCGGGCGGGGGCCCGATCGGGCCCCCGACCCGCGGGAGGCAAATCACGTACATGTACGTGCTTATGCCTGCCCGTGCCATTCTGCCGACGTACATCGGCGTGAGGCGGTCGGCAAGTGGTTAAAAAAAAAAAATAGAAAATAGAGACGTACATATCTCAGAATTAAATTAAAAGATAACCAATCACTACAATCTTTCATAACATTTCTAAAGTAATTATTTTTAAAGTGGAATTAAAATCAGCAAAATAACTTTCTCCTTTGCATTAGTTGGTCATACACATTCTTTGTGAATAGCTTCCAAACTCCAAAGCCTTTCTCTTTCAAATCCTCTGAAGCCTACGTCACCTAAACCCTCCAAAGCCTTCCTCTCTCAAACCCTCTAAAGCTTTCTGCTTCCAAATCATCCAAATCTTTCTACTTCCAAACCCTCCAAGGCCTTGCTCTTTCAAACCCTCCAAAGTCTTCCTCTCCTAAACCTCTGAAGACCTTCCTCTACCAAACCCTCTAAAGCTGTCTGCTTCTAAACACTCTGAGACCTTCCTCTTCCAAACCCTCTGAAGCCCTTCCCTTCCATACCCTCCAAATCCTTCTTCTTCCAAACCTTCCAAAATGTTATTTTCAAAGCCTCCTTCAAAGTTCCTCTTACGAACACTTTAAAACCTTCCTCTTCAAAACCCTCCAAAATGTCCTCTTCCAATTTCTCCAAAACCTTAGTTTCCCAAACCCTCTAAAGCCTTATACTTCCTAACCCTCCAAAGCCTTCCTCTCCCAAACCCTCCAAAGCGTTCTACCTCCAAACTCTACAAGGCCTCCCTCTTCCAAACCCTCCAAAGCCCTCCACCTCCAAACCCTCCAAAGACTTCTTCTGAAAAATGCTTTCTCTTATGAACCCTCCAAAACCCTCCTCTTCAAAACCCTCCAACATTTTTCTTTGACAAGTGGAATTAAATTTAGCAAAATAACTTTCTCCTATTCATTAGTTGGCTATACACATTCTTTATGGATAGCATCCAAATCTCCAAAGCCTTCCTCTTTCAAACCCTCCAAAGCCTACCTCACCTAAACCCTCCAAATCGTTTTTCTTCCAAACTTCCTCTTTCAAAAACTCCAAAATCTTGCTCTCCCAAACCCTTCAAAGCTTTCTACTTCTGAACCCTCTAAGGCTTCCTCTTCCAATCCCTCCACAGCCCTCCACTTCCAAGCCCCCCAAAGCCCTTCACTTCCAAACCCTGTAAATCCTTCCTCTTACGAACCCTCCAAAAGCTTCCTCCTCAAAACCCTCCAAAAATGTCCTCTTCCAATCTTTCCAATGGCTTTCTCTTTGAAACCCAAATACTTCCACATACTTTTTCCAGGGAATGTCACTCTTGCATGCAAAGTTGATCACACATTCTGTCTGTGCCAAGGTCTTGAAAGGGCCTTGCTGTGATGAAGTCATCATCTAAGCTTTTTTCTCAAGCATCTTTGGATCTCTTTGGTCTGCGCATGTGAACTTAAGCATTGATGTGTGTTGAGGGTGGAAGTAGGGTTTTGGAAAATAAATGCCAGAAAGCATTCAATATGACACTGGCTGAAATAACAGGTGGTAATGGGCAGAAAAGACACACATCCAAAAACGTAGTGTGCTTCATAGTATTGTTGTGTACCCTGTTTCCCCTACAATAAAACCTAGTGTGATTGTCGGGTATAGCTGCAATAAAAGCCCTACCCCCCAAATAAGCCCTAGTTAAAGTCTTTGTAGGTCTTCTTTTCAGGGTAGGGCTTATTTTTGAGGAAACAGAGTAGGGCTTATTTGGGTGGTAGGGCTTATATTGCAGCCAACACCGACAATCACGCTAGGTCTTATTTTAGGGGAAACAGGGCATAATAACTACTAAATACGTTTTTATATTTGTAAATGAGGTTCTGACTTTTAATGGGAGTGACCTAAAAGCTTTAATAAAAGGTAAAAAGAGTAATAAGTTCTGCAGCTTTTAGGAAAATAATAAACCCTGGTGATCTGCTTATTTAGCTACTTCCTGTTATAGGGAGAAAATCTCTAGCCCGTGTCTCTTAAATAGAGTTTACATCTGCTTCCCTGATATGCAGATGGTTAGAGAACCCATTTACACAGCTCTATAATAAAAACAATAAAACAAATAAGGAACAGAAAGCAAATAAATTCTGGTCATTTCTTTAATAAATAAATCACTGCAAGGAAAACGTTTCCTAACTGAAAATACAATCAGACTGCCCATCATTGGGTAACATTCATGAAGTGGGAGGTGGTAGAGTCAGCAGTCAATAGTCCGAGTACCGTATATACTCGAGTATAGGCCGACCCGAATATAAGCCGAGGCCCCCAATTTACCCCCAAAAAAACTGGCAAACTTATTGACTCGTGTATAAGCCGAGGGTGAGACATGCCTGTCCATCCCTGTGTGTGTGTCCGTCCATCCCTGTGTGTCCGTCCATCCCTGTGTGTCCGTCCATCCCTGCGTGTCCGTCCATCCATCCCTGTGTGTGTGTGTGTCCATCCATCCATCCATCCCTGTGTGTGTGTGTGTCCATCCATCCATCCATCCCTGTGTGTGTGTGTCTCCATCCATCCATCCATCCCTGTGTGTGTGTGTCTCCATCCATCCATCCATCCCTGTGTGTGTCTCCATCCATCCACCCATCCCTGTGTGTGTGTGTGTCTCCATCCGTGTGTGTGTGTGTGTGTGTGTGTGTGTGTGTGTGTGTGTGTGTGTGTGTGTGTGTGTGTGTGTGTCCAGCCTACCTGTGTCCCGAGCCTTTGTCCCGAGCCTCCGTCCCGTGCCTTGCCTCCGTCCCGTGCCGTGCCTTGCCTCCGTCCCGTGTCGTGCCTTGCCTTGCCTTGCCTCCGTCCCGTCCCGTCCCGTGCCGTGCCTTGCCTTGCCTTGCCTCCGTCCCGTGCCCTCTTCGTCGGCGCCTCGGCGGCCATTGTAAAATTCAAAAGCCGCGCCTCCTCCTTCGCCTGTGATAGGCGGAACACTGAATTTCCCAGCAGCCTGTGTTCCGCCTATCACGGACATCGTATCATCCTCGTCCGTAGTACGAGGATGATACGATGTCCGTGATAGGCGGAACACAGGCTGCTGGGAAATTCAGTGTTCCGCCTATCACAGGCGAAGGCGGAGCCGGAGGCGCGGCTTTTGAATTATAGAATGGCCGCTGTCTGTCTGCTCGACACGCTGATCGAGCGGGCAGACAGCGATGACTCGAGTATAAGCCGAGGGGGGCACTTTCAGCCTCAAAAAAGAGGCTGAAAATCTCGGCTTATACTCGAGTATATACGGTAACTGTCCAAACTTGCCAGTCTCAGCAACCCAGAATTTGGGGCACCCAAACTCCAGAAGATTGCATCTAAAGGCAAAATGTATTTCCTGTGTTGTATTTCTAGTGCTTTTCAGCGCCATTTTTGAGGGGACAGCAACTTTACACTTTTATACAAGCTGTAAACTCACTACTTTACATTGTAGACAAGTGTCATTTCTTCAGTGTTGTCACATGAAAAGATAGAAGAAAAGATTGACAAAAATGCAAGGGGTGTACTCACTTTTGTGAGATACTGTATATCTCTTATCAGAGTACAGACTGTACCTGCCTTCAAGTATCTTTCTCTTCGATACTGAAGATTAGCACTGTGTCTCTGGAGTCCTGCAGAAGCAGCTAAGTCTGAGAAACGCGTAGACTGTGCTGCTATCTTATAGTCAAGACACACAGGATACATAATGTTGTAATCTGTATCTTGGTTTTATGGAATGCAGTCTTTTTGTCCACTGTAATTTTTATATAATTTTGTGAAAAAAAATTATGTTTTTTTATAAGTATGTTGTGTACTCCACTATATGATCTCCTGTGAGGCATAATTAGTCCCATGTTTTGCTCCTTTGTGGTATACTTATATGGTTAGGTTATGGATGGTGTCTCCAGGGGATCATTACCTATAATAGTTCTTGCTTATCCCACCAATATTTGTGCTTTTTAAATTCTATTTGCGTTTTTTTTTATTCTGATTAACCCTCAGGGAAAATCTCACAAAATATGACACGTCTGTTGCAGATTGTACCTAAAACCTGACTTGTACCTTAGTGCAGAGTTTCCTTCTCAAGCGGGTAATGACATTTCTGGGGGCGTTCTGTACATCAGCGGTGTACAGAATGTCTCCAAATTTTACAGATAATTACAGCACTGCAGTTGTAAAGGAAATGTAACTTTTAAAGCGGAGTTCCACCCAAAAATGGAACTTCTTCTTTAAGTGAAGGTGACCCCCTTATATGCCACATTTGGCATGGTATTTTTTTGGAGGGGGGGGGGGCGGGAGCCCTCTTTTTAGAGGGTTCCAGCTCCCACTTCCTCCCGGGGCACTGTGGCACGTGGAGGAGGTTCACCTCTCCCCCCTCCCTCTCGGCAATCATCTGGGACACGTCACAGGTCCCAGATGATTGCTCAGCCAATCACAGTGAGCAGCGCGGCTCGCGCATGCGCAGTGCATGCCCAGCTGTGAAGCCACACAGTGACAATGCCGGCACCGCAGAGAGGAGGGGGAGATGAGTGGGGCTTCGTTCCCTCGCATCGCTGGACCCTGGGACAGGTAAGTGTTCGATTATTAAAAGTCAGCAGCTGCAGTATTTGTAGCTGCTGATTTTTATTTTTTTTGGCGGAACTCCACTTTAACAACATCTGTATATGCTATATTAAATGTTTTTATTTGCTCTATTTTTTGGTGGTTACCCTTTAAAGTGGTTGTAAACCCTTACAAACCACTTTGACCTACAGGTAAGCCTAGATCAAGGCTTACCTGTAGGTCCAAGAAATATCTCCTATACGGTTTAGGAGATATTTCCAAAAAGACAGCCACCGCTGTCTATGGCTCATGCGCCATAGACAGCGCACAGGCGCACTGGGGCAGGCCGCAGATCGCGGCAATATGCCGCGAGTGTCGGCTCCCGTGCGCATGCGCGGGAGTGACGTCATCGCTGCTCCGGCGAATCACAGCGCCAGAGCAGCAAGACCCGGAAGTCACTCCGGGATCCATGGCAGCGGCAGACTTGAAGACGGAGGACCGCTTCGGGGGCTTCGTTCTCAGGTAAGTTATTCATAATGAGCTAGTATGCTATGCATACTAGCTCATTATGCCTTTGCCTTGCAGGTTGCTTCTCCCCCCCCCCCCCCCCATGGGTTTACAAGCTACATTTAAGGCAATCAAGTGAACAGTTATGCCCCATACACATGTTTGGAAATTCCGACGGAAAAAGTTATTATGTTGTCGGAAAATCCGATCGTGTGTGGGCTCTATCGGACTTTTTCTGTCTGAATTTCCGACAACAAAATCCGATCAGACTTTTTCCAATCATGTGTAGAGGATTCTGACGCACAATGTGCCACGTATGCTCCGAAAAAAAAATTGGAGAGGAAAGCTATTGGCTACTGGCCTCTACGTAGTCCCGTCTTACATTTTCTATGTCACCTCGATCCGAACGTTCAGAATTTCCGACAACTTTGTGCGACCGTGTGTATGCAAGACAAGTTTCGGCCAAAATCCATCAGAAAAAATCAGACGGATTTTGTGGTCGGAATGTCCGACCGTGTTTATGGGGCATTAGTGTCCATGCACACATTATTTGCACTGAAAGTGCACTTGGAAGTGCAGTCGCTCTAAATTTAAGGGGTAGATCTGAAATGGGTGGAAGCTCTGCTGATGTTATCATCCAATCATGTGCGAGCTAAAATGCTGTTTTTTATTTTCCATTCATGTCTCCCTCGGATCTACAGCGACTTTACTTTCAAGTGCATTTGCAGTGCAAAGTGGCTTTTCCTTTAGTAAATAGCCCCCATAGGCTGTTAACAGCAGTTTTGAGCGGCAAAAAACCCCCCAAACTAGTGGGTTCTGAGTGACGTTTTTCAGCTGTAAAAACGTTCTAACGCTGATAAACGTTTAAAAACACTCAAAAACGTCGCTCACCAGCATCCCGTCTTTCACACTGGAGTGACAGGAGAGGCGCTTTACAGGCGCTTTGCAGCCGCTATTTTTAGTGCTAAAACGCATGTAAAGTGCCTCAGTGTGAAAGTAGCCTATATATAGTATATAAGTATATATAAGTATATATATATATATATATATTTATTTATTTATTTTTACTTTCTGCTACCATGTTTCCTCAAAAATAAGCCTGGGTCTTCTGTTAATTTTGGCAACCAAAAACACAGTAGGGCTTATTTTCGGGTAGGGCTTGCCATTTAATGTGCTGTCTTCTCTCCCCCTCTTCCTCCCTGCCTGTCAGCAATCCTCAGTGTAAACATTTTTTTTTTTTACTGGATGTGTTTTATAGCAGAAAGTAAAAAATATTGTTTTGTTTTGTTTTTTTTAAATTGTCTATTTTTTTGGGGGGGTTTGTTTATAGCACAAAAAAATAAAAAACGCAAAGGTGATCAAATACCACTAAAAGAAAGCTCTATTTGTGGGAAAAAAAGGACATACATTTTTTTTGGGGTACAGCGTCGTTCGACTGCATAATTGTCAGTTAAAGCAATGCAAAAAATGGCCTGGTCATGAAGGGGGGAAAAACCTTCCGGGGCTGAAGTGGTAAAGGTATAACCACATCCATTTTCTCTTTTTAAAAAAAAAATCATTCTGGAGTTTGAATTGAACATGTATGCTGTAAAATTTCATTTTAGCTTTTAAAAGCCTTGTCAGCTGGGTTGTAATGACGTTCTTTCGAATGAATAAAAATTCTGGCCAGAGCCAGCTGAAACATAACAAAAAAAACAAAGCGCGTTGGGGGTGGCGATAGGCAGCAATCCTTCGCTAAGGATTAAGTAATTGCACGCAGAGGTCATGGCCTCTCCCGAGCAGCTGCTGTTGCACATACTCTGATTTCACGCTTGTGAAAAATGCCCGGCCATCTGGTTCGTTGGCGGGAACTGACCCCCGCCAACAAAGACCTGATGAGCGCCGCTTGCAATCGCGCTGATGAGACACTTCATTCCCAGCTTGTCAAGAAGCGCAGAGAGCCCCCCTCACAAAACACGAGGTGTTGCAGCGAGGGGAGAAACAGTATAACAATTACGTGGATTCTATTATGTCGCTACATTACTGTTCTGAAGAATGAACTTCAGCTTCAACATGAACCGGGGATTGACACCACTTCTTCTGAATCCGGGTAACAGGTGTCTCTCATGTCGCTGTTCTCTGCTGCTGTTGGATATGAGATGTTTGGATAGGCTAATATTGGTCAGGACATTCCTCAACGTAGTACTAGCCGTTTCTCGGTGTTGGAATATCTTGTTCATGTATTTTTGTACAACAACTACAGATATATTCTTCAGCCAGTAGATGGCAGTGTCTATAAGTTTTTTTTTTTTAGCTGCATCTATGGTTAAACTCATCTTTTCTCTCTATAATAAAAATTTCTGTTTCCTGTTTGCAGTCAAGCAGCAGATAAATACATGTGAACTGTGCACTGTCTGTTCTGCATACCTCCCAACATTTTGAGATGGGAATGAGGGACACCTACTAGCAAATGTATGTAGGTACGATCGGATTATAATTGTCGGAAAAATCCAATCGTGTGTGGGCTCTATCAGACTTTTTCAGTTGGAAAAAATTTAAGAGCTTGATCTAAAATTTTCCTACAAAAAAATCCGATCAGACTTTTTCCGATCATTTGTAGAGAATTCTGACGGACAAAGTGTCACGCATGCTCAGATTAGATTACGAGACCAAAGCTATTGGCTACTAGCCTCTACGTAGTCCCGTCATACGCAGCAAACGTCACCTTGTTCGGAACAATCGGATTTTCCGACAATTTTGTCCGACTGTGTGTATGCAACACAAGTTTCAGCCAAAATCCGTCGGAAAAAATCTGACAGATTTTGTGGTCGGAATGTCCGACCATGTGTACAGGGCATAATACTATTCATTCCTAGAACACTAATGCCCTGTACACAGAGTCGGACATTCTGACCACAAAATCCGTTGGATTTTTCCTGACGAATTTTGTCCGAAACTTGTGTTGCATACATACGGTCGCACAAACGTTGTCGGAAATTCCGATTGTTCCAAACAAGGTGACGTACAAAACGTATGACGGAACAAAGTAGAGGCCAGTAGCCAATAGCTTTTGTCCCCAAATTTATTCGGAGCATGCGTGGCACTTTGTGCGTTGGAAATTCTATTCACACGATCTGAAAAAGTCAGATCGGATTTTGTTGTCGGGAAAATTTTAGGTCCTGCTCTCAAATTTTTTCCGTTGGAAATTCCCACGGAAAAAGCCCGCTAGAGCCCACACACGATCGAATTTTCCGACAACATAATCCGATTGGACTTTTCCTGTCGGAATTTCTGACCGTTTGTACAAGGCATAACACTTAGCCCTTGTACACACGGTCGGATTTTGTCCGACGGATCTTGTCCGAAACTGTTGCATACACACGGTCGGACAAAGTCGTCGGAAAATCCGATCATTCAGAACGTGATGACGTAATTTCGTTACGATGGGACTACGTTCAGGCTAGTAGCCAATAGCTTTGATGTAGGAATTTGATCTGAGCATGCGTGGCACTTTGTCCGATCGGAAATGCTCTACACATGATCGGAGTATGTCCGATCGGAGCATTTTGTCGGAAAATATTTCCGGCAAGTTGGAAAATTTGGTCCGACGGATATTCCGACAGAAACAGTCCGATGCAGACCACACACAGTCGGAATATCCGACAAAATGATCCGATCGGACACATTCCGTCGGAATCTCCGATCGTATGTACAAGGGCTAACAGTGGCTACAGTGAGTTGGTAGTGGTGAGTCCCGCTGTAATAATACAATGTCCCGGCAAGGGGAATTCCTCTATCTACTTTGCTTATGTAATAGAGTCTGCTGGCTGAACGTGAATCATACCTCTCTATGGCCAGCCTAATACAAACCCTCACTGTTACCCTTCCAATAACCAATGGCCCAATTTACATATGGGCCATTCTACAGGCCTATAGAAGGAGCTTGTGTTCCGAGCACGTAGCCTATCCTCTGCCTAATGTCTCTCCATCCAGCCCGCCTGAATCTCGTTCCGGTGATTTAATTTCTGGCTGTTCAGGCCGCGTTCCACGATGGTTGTTGGTTCCCGTTTCCTGCTTTCTGGGGGCCACATGGCGCACAGAACAATATCCATCCATCTACACAGCCTGGAAAGTAACAGAGAACTTTTATGGATGCCAAAAGGCTTAAACATCTCCTTTACCCATAGACCTTATGAACCTGAACTACCTTTTAACCTGTAAGTGTTACTCATCCTTGCACTGATAAGCATTTTTGACCCCCCCCCCCCCTTTTTCTCCTCCTTTCCACACTAGTACAGAGGCTGCCAGTCACAAGCACAGTCTCACGCATGCCCACAATAATGGCTCTAAGGAATGTCTTTTTATGATTTAATGCTGAGGAACAGGAGAGGGGTTTAGGGTCACAGGATACTAAAAAATAATAATAGTAATCAATGGGAGGACAAACAGTACCGAATCAACTCACAACGTCCCAGGAGCACTCTGCTACTCAGCATTCACAGGTAGATCCTCAGTGAGGGGTGTAAAAGATCCTTCTCCAGATCAGAACCTTAGGACAGTGTCCTCCAGAAAAAATCCATTAGCAATCTCCTCCAGGCCCTCAGCCCAGCTCCTGCTAAAGTCCCAGACCGCAATTCTTGTCTCAGTAGACCTCTCACAGCGGAAGCAGCCCCAAGAAAACTGGAACCTTCCCTGGAAATAAAAGAACATTCTGGAAAGGCCTCCCAAATATTTATCACCTCCCCAGCCAGCTTTTGGGTGCCTCCTTCCGGAGATTGATTGGGGCGTGATAAATATTCATAATGGTTGTGACAGACCCAACCAGGACGGGGGCTTTTGGAGGGGACTGCAGGGTAGCCTCTTGCCTACTAACTATGGGCATTTGAGGGAGCTACAAGCATTCAGGAAGATGTCCTGTTATATAATGCAGGAGGACATTATTACATTTAACAGTCAATGAAGCCATGATGGTCTCTGCCAACTGGAAACTCAGTGAGAATATTTATGTGAAAAGAAAGCTGGATAATGAGACTTGGATAGCCCTGGGTCTTCTTGAATACTGGTGCTGAACCGTCTGGGTTTACAATGACCATCTATTATTGTCTAGGTGATTAGTTGTTAATTAGTTCATGTTAATTAGATCACTGTCAGCTAATAGTGGCTAGATGTGGATTAGCATACTGTTTATGTTGGCTGTTCCTTAGATGTGCTAATTGCTTAGGATAACGTGCTCAGGCCCTTACCCGATCTTGTGTGCTATATATTCTGTGTGAGTTTACAATAAAGAGCGTTACAGTTTGCACCTAAGCTAGTGTCATCTAGTTCTTGGGTGCAATATGCAGCTATAATACCTGGTTCCTGGTTTCAGACTGGAGGAAGCTATAGCTTGACAGAAGCACCCAAGCTGGGTGCTAGACAGTCTGTCACAATGGTTATTTGACTCTCCCTGCCCTATATTCTGTAAGGAATCAGACACCCAGCACAGGAAATCCTGACCAGACTAAAACTGTAGATTACTGCTCCACTGATTACAGTGAAGCCAAAAATAAAATTTAACTTAATAACCTAACTTTAGGAGGGCACTACACTAGCATTTCAATATACTGTATGACTAGAAAAATTCATGACTGCTGCAATGTATTATAAAGAAACTCTTCATGTCTTCATGACAAGGAGAAGGCAAATTTTTCAAATACTTTGTTCAGCTCTGTGTATACAAAGGAGCACGGGGAGTTCATGTCCATAATGGAGGTGGTATTGACAGTCCAGAAATATTTAGACAGAATAAAGGTGGATAAAGCATTTGGACCAGAAGGCATCCACCCACAGATCCTAAAAGAATTGAGCTCTGTCTTTTCAAAGCCATTGTTTCTAATTTTTAGAGACTTATTAATGTCTAGAAAAGTACCACTGGACTGGCGTGCCATGCGTAGGAATGGGTGGTAAAGCATATTGAAGTGTAGGGTAAGTACTGTACAGATCACTGGCGGCTGGTGAAGTTTTAGGATGGGGGGTGCCAGAGCCCGCCCTTCCTTTTTTACCCCTCCCACTTGGCAGAAATGGGCGTGGTGTCAGCCAAATAGTGGATGTGACTTAAAGGGGTGTGGCTCTAAGGGGATGTGGTTAGCGTCTGAGATGAACGAGGGGTGGAGGGAGAGAGGGATGAAGGGACAGCAGGCCCAGATCCTACACAACAATAGAAATATGTGTATTCCAGAAAGTTTAACAGTTAGCAGATAAACATACTCCAAACACCTGGTGTTGGCGCTTCAATCATCCCGGCACCATCGTTGTTATGGTGTCAGGATGATTGAAGCACATTATTTTTATTATCACATTGTAATATAAAAATAAATTATTCAACTCACAATAATGCAGAATCAGTGGGAGCCCTGAGCGTGTCACCTACCACCTTCCCTGCCACCAGATGCCATCAGGTGCCCCCAGCAGAGTCCATCCTTACATCAGGTGCCCCCAGCGGAGTCTGCCCTTACATCATGTGCCCCCAGCAGAGTCCTTTCTTACATCAGGTGCCCACAGCAGAGATCCTCCTTACATCAGGTGCCCCCAGCAGAGTCCATCCTTACATCAGGTGCCCAGAGCAGAGTCCCTCCTTACATCAGTGTCCCCAGAAGAGTCCCTCCTTACATAAGGTGCCCCCAGTAGCAGAGTCCTCCTCACATCTGTGTCCCTATCAATGGAGTCCCTCCTTACGTCTGTGTCCCCATCAGCGGAGCCCCTCCTTACATCTGCGTCCCCATCAGCGGAGCCCCTCCTTATATCGGTGTCCCCATCAGCGGAGCCCTTCATTACATCTGTGTCCCCGACAGCGGAGCCCATCCTTACTTCTGTGTCCCCATCAGCGGAGTCCCTTCTTACATCGGTGTCCCCATCAGTGAAGTCCCTCCTTAAATCAGTGTCCCCATCAGTGGAGTCCCTCCTTACATCAGTGTCCCCATCAGTGGAGTCCCTCCTTACATCAGTGTCCCCATCAGCCGAGTCCCTCTTTACATCTTTGTCCCCATCAGCAGCAGAGTCCTCCTCACATGTGTCTCCATCAGCAAAACAGAGTCCTCCTCACATGTGTCCCTGGCAGCACAGCTCTCCATCATGCTGTGTCTGCCTCTGTCCCTTTCAGCGGCAGCTAGTTCACAGCTTTCTCCATGTGTTAGGTGGAGAGGGGAGGGGCCTCCCCTCTCCACTGAACACAAGTGGATTAGTCCTCATGGTGGGCTGCCATCTTTTTGTACCCCGCCAGAAGTGACGTTGTTCTGACACTGAGAACAAAGCACCCGGCCGTAGTGTAACACTACGGGCGCTGGGCGGAAGTTGTTTGGCACGATGGACTGCGCCACAAAGCAGCTCCAAACCCCGCCAATGAAGCCCCTCGTCTGCAATGTCATGACTGCATAGACGTGGTGCTTCCCATAGTGCACTGTGTCCGGCGCCCAAACACAGTACTCTTGAGGACTTTTTTTTTCTTTTTTTAAGAGTCATGTTTAAAAAAATGTTTTTGTTTTTTTTGTGAGTGCCTGGGGGTAGTGGGGGGGGGGGGGGGCGCCGCCACTGGTACAGATCATAAAACACACAAGGTCTTGAGTCTAGGCATCAGGGCAGATGGCATTACAAAAGTAAAACAGCTTAGTTTGTGAATACTGTACATCTGAAGAAGGAAGATCTAAAGGAAGAAGATTAAAGGGTGTACTAAAAAGAACCACAAAATTCTAAAGCTCAAGCAGTATACAGCCATCTCCTCCTTCTCTCCTTGATCTCCGACTTGATGTACAGGGTCTTAAGTGCAGTCCCTGACATCACCAAAGGGCCACAGTGAATGTAATCCTACAGAAAGCTGCCAGAGACTTTAGAAACACAACAGAAAAGGACCAAAGACAGAAAATTCATAACAAAAAATAAAATAAAAAATGTACTCTACCTTGTGGGGCTTCTTTATCCGAGAATCTCACTTTACCTCCAAGCACTCTTTTTCCGGCAGTGATTTTAGGAAAGGACAGAGGATTCAAAATCCCCTTACTCCCCCTCCCTTGGACATGTGAAAAATGTCTATGCCAGAAATCTTGCAAGATCCCGCAGTGTATACACGAGATTTCTCAGGAAGGCACTTGGTTAGGTACCCCTCCCAGGATGCATCTGTAGGAAGGGCATGCCAATAGACGAAATGGCTCCTCTGGATGACCTGTAATTCTGTATCCTGATTCCAGTTTCTAACCCGGATTGTCTTTTAACTCCTTCTGCACTGACCTCAGCTTGTCCCCTGACCTCTGCTTGTGTCTGCTGCATTGGCTCCTGCCTCACTGATCGGTCCCAGACCCAGCTTGTTTCCTGACCACGCTCCTGCCGGGGAAGTTTACAGGCTGCAGAAAAAAATGCCTGAAGCCAAAAATAGCTGCTGTAAAAACAGCTGTCCAGTGTGCATGGGGCCTAACAGTCAAAGTTTTGCCTTTTTGCACCATAAAAACTATGGTGATTTGCTATCCGCATTTACAACTGAAAGCAACATAGTTGTTTCTGTTTTATTGGGGGGAGGGGGGATGTTGTTCTGCTTTATAAAATATACAAAAGGATTTTTCCATTTCAGAAAGTGTGGTATTGGTAAAACTTTTTCTTCTTTCTTTTTTTTTTTTCTAAGCTTTGTCTGATCAAGTAGAGTTCTCTTCACTTCCTGTCATGTAGCTACAACAGGAAGTCAGCGCAAATCTCTTCAAAGTGAGATAAATCTCCTCTTTGTCAGGGCTCGGCTTGTAGCAACTCTCTTCTCAGTGCTAAATGCTGCTCAGATGTCAGTTAATTACCAGGCACTCATTGTTTCCGCCTGGTTACCATTACCTGCCTCATTAGTCCAGCCTACAGCCAGCCCTTCTTGTTATTTAAACTGCCTTGCTCATTCCCTTTGTGCCTTCGCCTGGTCAACATATCCAGTGTGTCTCGGCTGTGTTTCTATTATGACTTTTGCCTGGCTGACGTTTCTTCTGCTTCCTGTTCATGATCTTTGGCTTCTGACAACACTGATTCCTGGCTTCCCGATCCTGGCTCATCTGACTACCTGTTTAGGCCTCCTTAACCAAGCTTTTGTTTTTGACTATGTTCTTGATCTGTATTAGTTTTATTTTTTCCATTAAAGGTGTAATTTTGCTGCATTTTTTGTCCCTGCCTGGTTCATGGTCCTTGACACTCTTTTAAACAGTTGTCACCAGAACAGATGTCCCCAGTGGAAAATGTTCAAAATATCCCTGTTTTAGTGGCATTTTGGATTTTCACTTTCAGCCCCAGGGACATTGGTCACCAAGACAAATAGAGAAGGGAAATCTCCCTGGCAGGGACCCAGACAGCAATAAAAATCTGTTGAGGAAAATGGAAAAATAGTGTTGGACCCGTAAGGTTATCCTATTGGAATTCAGTATAAGGGAAGGAAAGAACCCCAAGTGGCTCAAACCAACAGGACCCAAAAGTAACTATAGTAGAAGCAGCCTCAGCCCAGCTCTGTCCAGGCCACACATCCCCGACATGTTTTGTCCCACCCACAGGACTTATTGGTATTGCTGTCTTAAAATATTGATGTTGATGGTGATAATCTGAAGTACCACCCCACTGCTTAGGGGTCCAGATACCACTTCAATCAAGCCCTGATGAAGAGGGCATTTTTGGACCCCCGAAACACATTAGGTACTCTTCGGACTGTCCCCCTGAGTTTTATTTGAATAAAGTTGTATATGGACCTATTAGCAGCGGTATGGCACTTCAATTTCTTTTTTTGTAGCAAAAAATAAAAAATCTGACAGCGGTTTTTTATTCTGCCACACATTAATAAAAACTTAAAAAGAAAAAAAGTTTTGCCTTTAGATATATTTTAAGTATTTTCTATTTTGTTTAATTGGAATGTCATGGTTGTTCATGATTCTTGAATTTCCGCCTACAGTTGGTACGATGGGTAAGCTGTGGCTCTGACAGTCTTCAGTCTGTGTAGGTGTTGGCTCCACGTTATCATCCTGATAAAGTATTCTCAGATGTACGTACTCCTATACATTATACAGTTCATGAATCAAGCCGTAAAATCATTATTATCCATCACCCGCCTCAATTATGTCATCTTCCGTGTACTGAGTTATTGAATTATTTCATGCAGAAAAATAATCTCAGTTTTGCACAACCTCACAGCATCGGCTTTATTGAAATTAATGGAGAGATGGCTTGATAAAGAATCCTCCACTTCTTATAAGATGTCTTTGGTGGCACTTTTCTAAATTAAACTTATCTGGAAGCCTTGAAGGCTTCAGTATTGTTTTCCTAATGGAATCTTGGTGGATTATCGGCCAGCTTGCTGTGCATACTCTGCGTCATTCACTGGAGGCAACATTCAGAAAATTAGAATCCGTTAATACACAATGATGAATAACATCAGTATTTATTCAGCAAAGTAAAAAAAAAAACACTTCTCAAGAGAAATTATTTTTGTATATTTTAAATATTTGCAGTTTTTGATACTTTTGTTATATGCTATATATATATATATATATATATATATATATATATATATATATATATAATATTTTAAACACATACACACACACAAACATATACACACAGTATCTCATAAAAGTAAGTACACCCCTCACATTTTTGTAAATCTTTTATTCTATCTTTTCATGTGACAACACTGAAGAAATGACACTTTGCTACAATGTAAAGTAGTGAGTGTACAGCTTGTATAACAGTGTAAATTTGCTGTGCCCTCAAAATAACTCAACACACAGCCATTAATGTCTAAACTGCTGGCAACAAAAGTGAGTACACCCCTAAGTGAAAATTTCCAAATTGGGCCCAAAGTGTCAATATTTTGTGTGGCCATCATTATTTTCCAGCACTGCCTTAATGCACTTGGGCATGGAGTTCACCAGAGCTTCACAGGTTGCCACTGGAGTCCTCTTCCCCTCCTCCATGATGACATCACGGAGCTGGTGGATGTTAGAGACCTTGCGCTCCTCCACCTTCCATTTGAGAATGCCCTCCAGATGCTCAATAGGGTTTAGGTCTGGAGACATGCTTGGCCATTCCATCACCTTTACCCTCAGCTTCTTTAGCAAGGCAGTGGTCGTCTTGGACGTGTGTTGGGGTCATTATCATGTTGGAATACTGCCCTGTGGCCCAGTCTCCGAAGGGAGGGGATCATGTTCTGCTTTAGTATGTCACAGTACATGTTGGAATTCATGGTTCCCTGAATGAGCTGTAGCTCCTCAGTGCCGGCAGCACTCATGTAGCCCCAGACCATGACACTCCCACCTCCATGCTTGACTGTAGTCAAGACACACTTGTCTTTGTACTCTTCACCTGGTTGCTGCCACACACGCTTCACACCATCTAAACCAAATAGGTTTATCTTGCTCTCATCAGACCAAAGGACATGGTTCCAGTAATGCAAATGTAAACTGTTAGCGGGCTTTCTTGTGCATCATCTTTAGAAGAGGCTTCCTTCTGGGACGACAGCCATGCAGACCAATTTAATGCAGTGTGCGGTGTATGGTCTGAGCACTGACAGGCTGACCCCCCACCCCTTCAACCTCTGCAGCAATGCTGGCAGCACTCATACGTTTATTTCCCAAAGACAACCTTTGGATATGACGCTGAGCACGTGCACTCAACTTCTTTGGTCAACCATGGCGAGGCCTGTTCTGAATGGAACCTGTCCTGTTAAACCGCTGTAGGGTCTTGGCCACCGTGCTGCAGCTCAGTTTCGGGGTCTTGCCAATCTTCTTATAGCCTAGGCCATCTTTATGTAGAGTAACAATTGTTTCAGATTCAATTTTCAGATCCTCAGAGAGTTCTTTGCCATGAGGTGCCATGTTGAACTTCCAGTGACCAGTATGAGAGCAGCAGAGCGATAACACCAAATTTCACACACCTGCTCCCCATTCACACCTGAGACCTTGTAACACTAATGAGCCACATGGCACAGGGGAGGGAAAATGGCTAATTGGACCCAATTTGGACATTTTCACTCAGGGGTGTACTCACTTTTGTTGCCAGCGGTTTGGACATTAATGGATGTGTGTTGAGTTATTTTGAGGGGACAGCAAATTTACACTGTTATACAAGCTGTACACTCACTACTTTACATTGTAGCAAAGTGTAATTTCTTCAGTGTTGTCATATGAAAAAATAGAAGAAAATATTTACAAAAATGTACTCAATTTTGTGAGATACTGTGTGTATATATATATATATATATATATATATATATATATATATATATATATATATTTATACATATATATATCAAGGCACCTCATCCCAAAGTTATTGGATAGAAAGATAAAGGAGGACAAAACGGGATTATTACGGTGCTAGTCACTTATTATTGGAGAGGACCCCCATTTTAGGGGTGCAGAAACAGAAATAGTATAATATATGATAAAAGTAGAAAAAATAATTTATTGATTAATTAAGCACAATTCTTTAAAATACAGAACAAGTATTCGAGGTAGCAAATACACCACATAGATGATTCAGAGTTAGGTATCCATATTCAATCATTCAATTCAATTGAAGTTGCATTTGGCTAATCAGATGGAGTCCCAACATGTTTCGCCTAAACAAAGGCTCCCCTGAAGAAGCCTTTGTTTAGGCGAAACATGTTGGGACGCCAATAATAAGTGACTAGCACCGTAATAATCCTGTTATATATATGTATATATATATATATATGTATATATATATATATATATATATGTATATATATATATATATATATATGTATATATATATATATACTTTTTTTCTTTTATTGGTTGAACTAGATGGAGTTTTGTCTTTCCATTACCACTTTAAGTTTAGTGAGAGGGATAGAAATAAGTGTTAAGGCTAAAATATGACACTATAAATCAAACAAATCCCTTGCGTTGCAGTCCAAGCATCAGCCAATAATGAATTGCATGTACTTGCTGCTCATTAAAAGTGGAACACACGTGACAGTTAAAGAGCTGTAGCTTCACGACAGAGATTGTCACAGTGAAAAAAAATGAATAAATGCCTAAAGCTAGAGAGAGGAATATTTTACTCTGTTTTAGGTGACAATTTCCGTGTTGAGATTTCTTCCTTAGTTAAAATATCAGCTAAATATTATTTAAAAAATGTTTTTTCTCATTTATCAGTCTTTATTCTGACTAGTGCTTTTTTTTTTTTTATTCCTTATTATAATTAGAAGGCCCACTTGAACAATCCAATGAATCTACATCTATTACAACAGGCATTCCTAACATCAGAACATTCATTTTACCACCCACGGTGTGCCATAAACAGATGATCTCTGCCGGAGCACTGAATTACGAGCTGGATGATTTCGTTTACGGCCAGCCTTGGGACCGTCTCCCTCGTGGCACTTTCATTGAAAACTTTCCGTAGTCGTCAGGAGAGTACGCTGGCATCTGCTGTAGGTCGACGCGTCGCTGCTTTTTATCCATGTAATTCCATCTTGTAATCCTCAAAAGATATATAGAAATGTTTCCATAATTTCATAAGGGTTGATTTGGCAATTACTGTCAGTTGTAGACTTCTGCTACATACAATTCAAAGTAATTAGACACAAGAGTATGCAACTAGACGGAATAGTAGGGTTTAATTATACACAACAGTAAATATCATATCATGAAATTAAATTGTGATGGGCAGATTCTTTTGTTACAAAAAACAAAAACAAAAATTAAAACCAATTACAGCTCTATTTTTTTATTATTTTTTTTTCCGCAACAAAACAGAATGCTTACTCCTTGTACGGAAATTGTAGTATAAAGGTAGAGTAATGCCGCGTAGACACGACCTGGAATTTTCGACGGACTAGGTCCGATGGAATGAATCCGTCGGATATTACGATCGTGTGTGGGCTCCAGCTGACTTTTTTCCCCCAAATGTCTGACGGACCTAGAAATAAAACATGTTTCAAATCTTTCTGATGGACTTGAGTCCGGTCGTAAAAACCAGTTCGTCTGTGTGCTAGTCCGACGGACAAAAACCGACGCTAGGGCAGCTATTGGCTACTGGCTTTGAACTTTCTTGTTCTAGTCCGGTCGTACGTCATCACGTTCGAATCCGTCGGACCTTGGTGTGCTTGTGTGTGGCCAAGTCCGTTCATTCGGAAAGTCCTTCGGAACTCTGCCGAAAGACCGTCGGACCTAGTCCGTCAAAAAGTCTGGTCATGTGTACGCGGCATTACATAGATAAAATAGTTTTAATTGTGACTTGATCTACCAGCATCCCAAAATGTATATACAAGGCAAGTAAATGTGGGAGTGTGGCACCAACAAATTATGGACACATACAGTGGCGTAACCAGGTCTTTTTTTCTCAGAAAATGGGTGCAGGAACTCCCCCTTTTGGGAGTTACACATTGTCTTTGCCCCTACCTACCTCTGAGCACCAGTCCTTGGTTCCACCCCCTACCCACCTCCCAGCACTGTCCCTTTTAGAGAATACAGAACCAAGTAACATTTGTGGTACTAAGTAATTTGTATTGATTTTTTTTATTGACAACAAGAAAAGCAGTAAAATAGACCCCCCCCCCCCCCCACAGTCAACAACAATATATCCACCAGCAACAGTTAATTCCCCCCTACAACAATGGACCGCCTACAACAAAACACCACTCAGCAACAATAGACCCTCTAGCAGCCAGCTATAATAGACTGCTCCCTCAACAGTAGATTCCTCCCAGCGACAACTGACCCCCTCCCAGCAACATAAGACCCACCCCAGCAACAATATATCCCCCACCAGCAGCAATAGAACTCCCCGGCAGGATTCAACCCTTCTGCAGAAAAAGATCCTCTCCAGCAACAATAGATCCACCAGCAGCCAGCATCAATAGACACTGTAGCACAACCCAGCACTCCTTGCCATTACATACATTCAGTGGTGGAGGTGCCGTAACTGCGTTCCCCCGCGTTCCCGCTGAAAAAAAGCCTGGGGCGTAAATAGAACTTTTAGGGCCCCGGTGTAAGAAACCTTGAAGGGCCCCCCTGACCCCAGGCTGGGGCCCTTCCCTGCAAGCCCGGTGGCAGAACGCCAGGACCTGGTTGCAAGTGCGACATTTGGTAGTTCCGCAACTGGTGTCAGTAATTTTTTATTTTCTTTACCTTTTTTTTATATATATTTATTTTACAACACTATTTTTTTTTTATTATGTGATACAAAATTTTTTAGGTGCCCCCTTGGGGGGCTTTTGGGGAGATAAGGGGTCTAAACAGACCTCTGATGTTTCACTTTTGAGACAGAGAAAGGAGATTGAGGACACAGCCCTCAATCTCCGTCTCTGCAGCCTCAGCTGCACAGCATGAATGGACAGAAATAACTCTGTACAGAGCTTCCCGTTCATTCATAAACTGAAGCATAGTAAACTCCGTTTACTATTCCTTAGTTATGAATGAACAGAGTCAGTGACTTTCCATTCAGAAAAGGAAGGGGCCATTAAATGAAACATTTACTGGCCCCTTCCCTGCTCTCCATCCTATAACACCCCCTGCAGCAGCCAGTGGGAGAGGGGAGGGAGGGACCAGGCAGAGCTGTAGGGGAACATGGGGGAGGGGGGCTGGAGAGCACATTGGGGGCAACAGAAAGCAGCTGGATAGGAGGAGCAGCAGGGGGGCTGCACATATAAGGACCCAATATCTATATTTTCCTCCTGTCATTCACCAGCTGTAGGAGGAAAATGTAGAGATCGTGGCTCTTTGTGTAGCCATCCCCCAGCTCCTCCTATCCAGGGGTATAGGTGGGCTGTACAGGCCCCCTGCAGTTTGTGGCCGGGTCGCTATTGCAACCCCTGTAGGTATGCCCCCTAATAACATTTCTACATTTTCCTCCAGGCATTCAGCGGCTGCAGAAGGAAAATGTAGAGATCAGTTCCTCCTTGTGTGTAGAGATCGTGGCTCTTTGTGCCACCCCCCTCTCCTCCTATCCAGGGGTATAAGTGGGCTGCACAGGCCCCCTGTAGTTTGGGGCCAGGTCGCTATTGCGACCCCTGCAACCCCTGTAGGTACGCCCCCTGATTAAATAAATAAAAAATATCATTTGTTAATGGGTTTTGTACCCTCATGAACATAAGCAAACTGTTGTGATCATTTCAAGCGTCAAGATTTCATTGTCTTTGTCCAAAGCAGTGTGAGTATTCTCTTTTCTTTAGGGTCATTTTATTAAACAATGACATTGAGATATATGACAGTCAGCTTGGAAAAGGTAAAACCAATCCAGTCCATGCATTCCTAAAATGGTCAGGCCCCCAAAGGGGAAGGGGTGATGGCATGAGACCTCAGGGCAGCAAAAACCCTTAAACATCACAACATGGGAACGACACTGGCTGGGAAGGGGTTAAACATCTAGGGTGATGAAAGCGTTGACTGTGTGCCTAGCCAGTGTTTTAGTGTACTGTGGGAGGTGCTTTTACTAGGGGAAAACATTGATCCTAGTGCCTGCTTTGCTTCTCCCCTGTTAGAACAGCGATCTGCCTTGTTTACATAGACATAGTGCCAATGTGGCTCTCTGCCTAATGATCAGTGGGTGCTAGCGGATATCAATTCCGCGGTATCCGCAGATCAGCTCCTGCTGTGTATAATCATTTGCACCCTTACCCAGAAGTGTTGGATCGCGCATATATGTGTATATATATATATATATATATATATATATATATATATATATATATATCTATATCTATTTATATCTATCTACTATCTATCTCTCTCTCTCTCTCTCTCTCTCTCTCTCTCTCTCTCTCTCTATATATATAGCCCCCGAACCGACCACAATGCATTGCGGTGCTGAACAGTGCATTGCAAGCCCTGATTGGCTGAAGCAGTGAAAGCTTGAGCTAATCAGGGCACAGAGCACTGTCAAAGTCATGATTGGACACTGTCATTATGACTTTATCCAATCATGGCTCATTCCTGCCCCACAGTATAAAAGTATTCTTTCAATGGCAGCCATTTTCAGTGTCATTTAAGCATGGAGAGAGATAGAACAGGGTTCTGTTCAGTGCTATTAGTTAGTTAGTGTGCTATTTTGCTTCAATTGTCAGTGTAGAATATTAGTTTAGTGTCAGTATATGGATAGTGTGAGTGTAGCAAGGAGGACCATCATTCAGCTTTGCATAGTGTGCAACTAGAGTAGGGGCAGCTCAGATAGTTTCACTGTAGTGTAGTGAGACCATGTCAGAAATATTTACATTAGTGTATAGCTAGAGTAGGGATAGTTCAGATAGCATCAGTGTAATGACGGTTGAACACCGTCTATTTGATTGCGTTTCTGCCAGTTTACCGCCATTTACTTCTGTCTGCATTACTGCCAGTCTAACGCCATATAGTTCTGTGTGCATTACTGCCAGTTTAACGCCATATAGTTCTGTGTGCGTTACTGCCAGTTTAACGACATATAGTTTTTTGTGCATTACTGCCAGTTTAACGCCATATAGTTCTGTGTGTCACTGTACGTTTGGCGCATTATATTGCAGTATATTATAGTGTATCCGTGGAGTGTGTCTGTGTAGTGTGAGTACTCAAATTAAAGTGCACCAAAAACCACTTACATTGATTAAAGTACATCTACAGAGTTCCACTTCTGCTTTACATTTGTTTATAAGCACCACCCCCTCCCTCCCAATAATGTCTGGGAGGACAACAAGGAGAGGCAGACAATCCCTTGGCACTGTAAGAGGGCCAGCAACAAATGTGTCCACAGGCAAAGGTGGACATGATGGTCAGTCCTCCAGTACAGAATAAGTTTCTCTGTTTAGTGAGTTTACCTGTGTTATCCAGCCACAGAATGCAGAGAAGGTGGTGGACTGGCTTACTAAACCTTCCTCATCCTCCTCATCCTCTGTTATGCAAGTAAAGACAAGTGTGCAGTCCCCCGCAGTTGCCAGAGTGGATAAACCTGTCTCTTTGTCCACTTCTATTCCTGCCATAACCCCAACATCAGCCATGGAGGAGTCAGCTGAGTTATTTGGCATTGACGTCAGCCACTTGCTCCTTGATTATGCCCAGTGATTACTGGGTTCAGATGTTGGTTCTGAGGTTGAGGATGACAGGAACATGAGCGTAGAGAGAGGGGAGAACACTGGTAGACAAATTGGCATTCGTGTTCCCCCATCCACAGCGTATTGCCAAGTTGTCCCCGGTGGTAATGATGATGATGGAGGAGATGGAGATTATAATTATGATGATGATGATGAGGTCACAGATGCGACTTGGGTGCCAGATAGAGCAGAGGAGGAAACTGAAAGTGAGGTGGCACAACCCCAAGGAGGCCGAGAGCAGGGGCAGAGAGCAGCCACCCTATTACATTACATTCTTCAGCTGTTATCTCCCAGCTCACTCCCCAAAACTCAGCTGTCTGGGCCTTTTTCAGCACATCTTCAGCAGATCGCACTGTTGCTATTTGCAAACTGTGTCCCGGGCACATCAAACTTGGCAAAAACACCAGCCATTTGGGTACCACATGCTTAACAAGGCATTTAACCAACCACTCAGTCCATTGGTAAGAGCACCTAAAAGCCACACAAAAGAGGCACAAATCTGTTCCTCCTCCTCCTTACCCACTTCAGTCTGCCCCTGCTATAATGAGTCATTACCTCTCAGCAGCTTCCACTGACAATGAAGAAGGTATAGCACAGGGTGTCCCAGGTCCTAGCAGCACATCTGCCAGCAGCACTCCACCAACTGTAGACTGTAGCTGGCAAATTTCTCTGCCCCATCTGCTGCAGCGTAAAAAAACTACAGTGCCTGCCCAGCGTCCAAATGCAAGCTTGTCAAAGCTGTTGGCTCTCCAACTTCTGTCTTTCAGCCTGGTGGATTCTGCCCCTTTCTGTGAATATACACAATGTGCTATACCACAATGGCAGGTTCCCAGTCGCTACTATTTTTCACGTAAGGTCGTTCCATCTCTCTACCGTCATGTGGAAGGGAATGTTCTGGCATCATTGGACATGGCAGTCAGCCATAATATCCACCTTACGGCTGACACATGTTCCAGCAAGCATGGGCAGGGATGATATATTTTATTCACAGCACACTGGGAAATGCTGCTTACAACGCGAAAGGATATAGGACAGGGCTCGGTGATGCAGCTTGGTGTGCCCCCACGTCTCCCTACAGCTGGTGGTGATGATCCCAAACCTGTGGGCTCTACTCCCTCCTCCTCCTCTATGCCCTCCTCTGCAGAATTGTCCTATGAACACCGGGTACCCCCTAAGCGTTCAAAGGGCTATTCCACGAGGCTAAAAGGTGCCATGCAGTGCTTCAGCTGGTGTGTTTAGGGGACAGGAACCACATCGGAGCAGAGATTCTTGCAGCTCTGCAGGGACAGGCCCAGAGGTGGCTCACAGCATGCCAGCTGGAGCCAGGAATGGTGGTGTCCGATAAAGGGCTAAAACCTCCTGTCTACCCTTAGACAGGGAAAGTTGACACCTGTGCCAGAAGAGTCTGGCCAGAAGAGTCTGTAACCATTTCAGGAGGTCATACACAGGCAGTGCTCGGTTGGCTGAAATTCAGCAGGAATTCCACCTGCCTGTAAACCGCCTGATTTGTGACATGTCCACCAGGTGGAACTCGACTTTGACAATGCTGCTGTGGCTATACATGCAGCAGAGCACTGTCAACGAGTACCTGTGCGTGTACAGCACAATGACAGGCTCAGGCCGCCTCAACTTTTTTCCCCACGCCAATGGCTGATAATTAAGGATGCATGCACTGTATTGTCACCATTTGAGGAGGTCACAAGGATGGTGAGTCGTGACAGTGCACATGCATCAGTGACACAATCCCTGTTGTGTTCCTGCTGGAGCAAATTCTGCGTGGCATTATGGACAGGGCACTGGAGGAAGAGCCGCAGGAGGAAGAGAAGGACTTCCTTTCCTCTTAAGGCCCACTTTATCCAGACACCATCATTCCTATGTCACAGAACACACAGGAGGGGAGAGGATGAGGAGGAGGATTCTGGCACTTTCATAGGCTTCAAAGAAGAAGGAAGACATGCGTCAATCTGTAAAGCGATGCCTTTCCAACCCCAGAAACCTTGGGAGTAGTACGTGGCTGGGAGGAGGAAGTCCCAGATCCTGTCATGCTGAGTGACCCAAGGAGTCTGCTTCTCAAGCCTTGGCAAATTTTAGGTGCATGGGCAACCTCATGCTTCAAAGTCTGCGAAAGGACCCAAGAATAGGAATTGGAGCTGTCAAAAAAAACAAAAAAACTGTGGCAATGTTTATCAACAGCATTGCTCAGTGCTGAAACAGAAAGATAAAAAGAAGCATTGTTTTTTTTTTTGTTTATCCATCTTCAGATCAAAGGGATGATGTAAGAGTCCAGGGCTTACTATGCATGCACCAATGGCGCGTTGCCGCAAGAGGAAATCTCTGCCAACTGAGCATACGCTAAAGATGTCTCACTTTGCCAACCCGCACCTGCGCAGAAGACCTGATGGAAAAAGGCAGGAACATGCCCAGGAGGTGCTAATATTTTTACACCTTTAACATATATTTACACATTTCACATTAAAAAAAGTGCACAATTTAAAAAATATATATATACCGTATTTATCGGCATATAACACGCACAGGCGTATAACATGCACCTTCATTTTAGGAGGTAAGTAAAAATAAGGGTCAGTGTCCATCAATGCAGCCTCACCATTGCCCTTCTGCAGCCTCACCATTGCCATAAATGCAAGCTTGATCAATGCCACTTGCAGCCTCACAATTGCCCATCAATGCAGCTTGATCAATACCCATCTGCAGCCTCACAATTGCCCATCAATGCAGCTTGATCAATGCCCATCTGCAGCCTCACAATTGCCATAAATGCAGGCTGATCAGTGCCCATCTGCAGCCTCACCTCAGATTACTGCTGCCTCAGAGAGGACAGGGATGGGGGCGGGACCAGCGCCGTCAGATTACATACAGCGCAAATCTGTTTACTCGGCAGCCTCTTTAATACAAAGTTCTATGATAGACAGAACAGCAGTCCAATGCCAGCCCAGGAGACGGGACTTCCTATTACAGAGGCCTCAGAGTAAACAGGAGATTCTCGCTGTATGTAATCTGATGGCTCTCGTCCCGTCTCCACCCAGTTCCTTCCTAGGCAGCCCAAACTGCAGTATCGGTGTATAACATGCACACACCATTTGAACCCGATTTTCAGGGTGAAAAAGTTATAAGCCAATAAATACAGTATATATATTTCAATTGTAAATAACTTTTCAATGCTTTGTTCCATTGCTGACAGCTGAAGTGTACATAAAACAGTTGTGGTAGGCATTGGCAATTGGTATCGGTGAGTACCAAAAAATTTTTTTACTACTCGTTGTAAAAAAATGGTAGTGGTGCATCCCTACTTGAAACATGTTGGATACTCCTTGGATTGAACCCTGACATTTATTGAAGTAAAGTTGTATGTGGACCTCTTATCAATGGTATGGCTCTTTCCATGTATGTTACATTCTGTTCCATGTATCCGTCTTCTTAAGAAGCATACCACCCAGTGAACATTGGACAAAGTACCAGGGCTGTGATTGCTTACTGTGTTCGGAGTTATTGCCATTCACAATCATGTTTGTGCATTAAAGGCTTAATATGGGCCATTTGGGAAATACATTTCAAGTGCAATCGGAAAGAATTGTGAAAGCGTCTTAAACACAGTGATGGAAATTTTGATTGCCTCTTCTAAAGAAAAGTAGACTTGATTTCTTCGCAGTCTTTCCTCTGCATTGTATTGCATTTTTCCAACATCCTATTCAGTGTTCCATCTGATTTTTTTTCCCCTTGTATTGCTGTCAGTAGGGAAGTAATCTTTTAGTTATAACTAGAGCACGTACACACGATCGGACTATCTGGCGGACTTGGTCTGGCAGACAATCCGCCCGTGTGTGGGCTCGGGCGGAGTTTTTCTTTCCAAAAGTCCGGTGGACTTAGAAAGAAGTTTTGACTCAAAATTGTCCGGCGGACAATCCGCCCGTCTGTGTGCTAGTCCGCTGGACTTTTGAAATGAACAGACTTGCCCACACGGAGAAAAGTCCGTTCGCTATGAACGTGGCTCCAGGTAGACAGGACTAGCAAAGGAAGCCAATGTCGCCGCCTCCATCGGCGAGATTGACACCTCGCTGGCCCTGTCACCTGGTATGGATTTAAATGGGAACCCCTATGCCGAAAAAACGGCGTGGGGGTCCCCCTAAAGTCCATAGCAGATCCTTATCTGAGCACGCAGCCTGGCCGGTCAGGAAAGGAGTGGGGACGAGCGAGCGCACCCCCCCCCTCCCCGAGCCGTACCAGGCCGCATGCCCTCAACATGGGGAGGTGATTTGTGGAAAGGTGGGGCCTGTGGCCCCCCCACCCCAAAGTGCCTAGTCCCCATGTTGATAAGGACAATGGCCTCTTCCCGACAACCCTGGCTGTTGGTTGTCGGGGTCTGCGGGCGGGGGGCTTATTGGAATAAGGGGGCCCCCAGATTCCGGCCCCCTACCCAATGTGAATGAGTATGGGGTACATTGTACCCCTACCCATTCACCTGGTGAAAAAAAGTGTAAATAAAAAAAACCCAACACAAGTTTTTAAAATAATTTATTAGACAGCTCCGGTGGTCTTCTTCCGTGTTGGGGGGTCTTCTCATAGCTCTTTTACTAGCGTTGGCCCGGTCTTCTGTTGCCGCCGCCTTCTTCTTCTTCCTTGCGATGTTGACACGACGCTCTCTCTGGCCGCAATGGCTGGGACACGTTGTGAGGTGACTTATATAGGGACACGGGCGGGGTCACAGGATGATGTCCGACGTGACCCCGCCCCCTTATGATGTCACAGTCCCAGAATCCTCCGGGACTGTGACATCAATTGGACTGTCCCTGATTTGGAGCAATGTCCCTCTGTCCCTCATTCCTCCTTATTTGTCCCTCATTTTGATCTGATCTATAGTTGTATATAAAATGCACTTTGTATCTATCTAAAAGTGCTTTCTAGCGCTAAACCTTTCATTTGATTTCTAAATTGCTGCATTTGTAAATTCCAAAAGCCAATATAAAGGAATAGTAGTGGTAAAAAAAGCACTTGTGGGTTTAACCAATCTTGTTTTTTTGTACAATTCTCCTTTAAGGGGGTGTGGCAAGGGGTGTGTCCTATGCCTGCATACTTTTGCTGATAGGTGTCCCTCATTTCCATCTAAAAAAGTTGGGAACAGGGGCGGACTAACCATTCGGGCACTCGCCGAGGGCCCCATGCCACTAAGGGGCCCCATTAGGGTTGCCAGCCTCAATAAAACCAGAGATGGGATGTAAAAATCTGTGTTTTTTTTTTAATTCCAAGATTACAGCTGCCCTGCCTCTCCAGTACCTTTTCAGTGTGTGTATGTGTATACTGTGTGTGTATATTGTGTGTCTGTGTGTGTATACTGTGTGTGTGTGTGTTTACTGTGTGGCCCCATAATCTATTGCCTGGTGCCCCATAATCTCCTATTGCCCGCGGACCCCATGAATTGTCAGTCCGCCCCTGGTTGGGAGGTATGTGAACAGACGATCTGTCTCTTCTCCCGTCAGAGAACCGGAAACACACACAGATCCCGGGGGTCGGTGTGTCACCAGCGATCACAGGAGCCCAACAGTGATCACGACATTGGCTCCAGGGGGACGAGCAGTGGCCACAGGGCGAAGCAACGTTACATAAAGTAGTTACCCCAGCCATGCCAAAACTGCGGTGGCTGGTCAGCAAAACACACTGAAACGCATCAAAAACATGCATGCAAAAAAAGCATCTTGAACTTATCCTGACTGCGTTTCTATGGTGGGAACCGGCCCTGACTGCTCTTGGGTCCATTTAGGCCAATGGTCATCGACCCTGTCCTCAGGACCCACTAACAGGCCAGGTTTGCAAGATAACTGAAATACATCACAGGGGATATAATTTACTGCTCAGTGATTGCAGTATTCTAGTCTGCATCTCCCCAAGATAATACATAAAACCTGGCCTGCTGGTGGGCCCTGAGGACAGGGTTGATGACCACTAATTTAGGCCCACCGGATTGAGGCCGGGTGTGCAGCTGTACTATGACAATGCTGCAGTATCGATTATTGACCAGCAGGTGGCAGAGGCTGCAGGCCGGTTGTCCTCGGTGTGTCAATTTCCATTTAAATTTTTTTGGGTCTGGAATAAAAAGCTAACCTCAGTTTATGCTTCTGGAAACCACCAAAGTGTCCTACAAGTCCGGACCTTCTTCATTGTTCTTCTCCATTTCTTTTGGTCTTCGTTTTATTTTTTTACAAAAGACAAAGAATTCTCTACGCTCCTTTAAAACGCGGAGCGCTGGCAAGAAAGAGAAGGAAGAATGTGACTTGCGTTCTAATCCTTTTCAGTGCCTCGTCTTCTTTCTGAATTATTAATCGCTTTTGTACATTTTTAAAGGTCATAACTCGGATTAGGAGTCCTCGGCTTCTCCCTCGTACAAGTAGCTGAAATAAGCCGTGGATAATGATTGCTTTCCCTTGACGTTTAATGATATTTGATTGGCAGTCTTGGAGGAGGTCTGTCGGCATACCTGTACTTACCGGCAGGCAGCGGGGTTAATCCGTCTACTGAAGACTTGCTTGGGAGAGTGTGGGGGGTGGGGGTGGGGGGGGGGTTACCAAGAGACTGAGGCTTCTTCCACCCACACAGCGTAGCCTGAGTAGGTGGGAGATGAGACGCTACGGAGAAGCCGCCACCACTGGGCTGCCAGGAAGATCTTGATGAGACCAGACAATCCCCCAAGAACAGATCATTCGCTACAAATCTCTTAAATGGGAACGCCGCTGAGAAAGTCATGCCAAGCATCGCTAAAATTGTTTAACCACTTGCCTACTGGGCACTTTTGCCCACTTCCTGCCCATGACTTTTTTTAGCTTCCAGCGCTGTCACACTTTGACAATTGCACGGTCATGCAACACTGTAACCTTAAATTACATTTTTATCATTTTTTTCACACAAATAGAGCTTTCTTTTAGTGGAATTTAACCACTGCTGGGTTTTTTATTTTTTCCTAAAAAAAACAACAAAAGAGTTTCTGACAGTAAATTTTGTAAAAAAAGTAATTTTTCTCCTTAACTGATGTGCGCTGATGGGCTGCAGTAATTGGCACTGAAGAGGCGGCACTGAAGGGCACTGATTAGGTGGCACCGATGAGGAGGCACTAATATGCCCCACTGATGGGCACTGATAGGTGGCAATGATAGGCGGCACTGATGGGCACCGATAGGTGGCAATGATAGGCGGCACTGATGGGCACTGATAAGCGGTGCTGATGGGCACCGATAGGTGGCAATGATAGGCGGCACTGATGGGCACTGATAGGTGGCAATGATAGGTGGCACTGATGGGCACCGATAGTTATCAATGATAGGCGGCACTGATGGGCACCGATAGGTGGCAATGATAGGTGGCACTGGTGGGCAATGATAGGCGGCACTGATGGGCAAGCACTGTAAAGACCCGTACACACGACCAGAAATTCTGCCAGCAAAAGTCGGATGTGAGCTTTTGGTCAGAAATTCCGACCGTGTGTATGCTCCTTCGGACTTTTGCTGGCGGAATTTCGGCCAGCAAAAGATTGAGAGTGGGTTCTCTATTTTTCGGTCGGAAAAAATTCAGATCAGAAATTTCCGATCTGTACCGTGCAAAATTCCTACGCATGCTCTGAAACAATTCGACGCATGCTCGGAAGCATTGAACTTCATTTTCTCGGCTCGTCGTTTTGTTGTACGCAGGGGCGGATCCAGAGTTTAGTCTCGGGAGGGGCACTGACAGAAAATACGTTTTTTTGCAGGCAATTTATCGGGGGAAATCACTGGTGTTGTTATGGTGTCAGGATGATTGAAGCGCATTATTTCTATTAATACATTGTAATATAAAATGAAATGGTTCAACTCACCATAATGCAGAATCAGTGGGAGCCCTGAGCGTGTCACTTGCCACTGTCGTCTGCCACACGTTGCGGATTGTCACTTGCCACGTCACCTGCCACCAGATGCGGATTGTCATTTGCCACGTCACCTGCCACTAGATGCGGATTGTCACTTGCCACGTAACCTGCCACCAGATGTGGATTGGCACTTGCCACGTCACCTGCCACACATTGCAGATGTCACTTGCCACACCTTTGCGGATTGTCACTTGCCACGTCACCTGCCACCAGATGTGGATTGGCACTTGCCACGTCACCTGCCACACATTGAGGATTGTCACTTGCCATGTCACCTGCCACACCTTGCGGAATGTCACTTGCCAAACCTTTGTGGATTGTCACTTGCCGCATTACCTACCACCAGACGTGGATTGTCACTTGCCATGTTACCTGCCACATCTTGCGGAATGTAACTTGCCACACCTTTGCGGATTGTCACTTGCCACGTCACCTGCCACCAGATGTGGCTTGTCACTTGCCAGGTCACCTGCCACCAGATATGGATTGTCACTTGCCATGTCACCTACCACACCTTGCGGATTGTCATTTGACACACCTTGTGGAATGTCACTTGCCAAACCTTTGCGGATTGTCACTTGCCAAGTCACCTGCCACCAGATGTGGATTGTCACTTGCTACATCACCTGCCACACCTTGCGGAATGTCACTTGCCACACCTTTGCGGATTAACACTTGCCACATCACCTGCTACCAGATGTGGATTGTCACTTGCCACGTCACCCTCCACCAGATACGGATTGTCACTTGCCACGTCAAGTGCCAGACCTTGCGGATTGTCACTTGCCACGTCACCTGCCACACCTTTGCGGATTGTCACTTGCCACGTCACCTGCCACCAGATGCAGATTGTCACTTGCCACGCCACCTGCCACACCTTGCAGATTGTCACTTGCCACGTCACATGCCACACCTTGCGGATTCTCACGTCGCCTGCCATACCTTTGTGGATTGTCACTTGCCACGTCACCTGCCACACCTTGCGGATTGTCACGTGCCTGCTAAGGTGGTGTTTTCCTTGTCTCTTGCTTCTTTGTCCCAGAGTCAGGCAGCAGAGATATAATGTGATCTCTATGCTGCTTGCACAGTGAGGGCGGAAGTTATTTAGGGATGAGGGGGCGGTGAGAGATGATGTCATCTCTCTGCTCCCCTGCCTGCCGGCTCGTTGATTGGCCAGCTGTCCACTCACACCTAGCCTGCTCTCACCCACCCACACACTGAGCCACATGCGTACCCACCCACCCTCTGCAAACCGAGCAGCCCGATCCGCCCGCTCTCTCCTCCACTCGTAGAGCCACCCGCTCTCTCCTCCACTTGCGGAGCCACCCGCTCTCTCCTCCGGCTGGCCCGCAACAAATTTATCGGGGGTGGCAATTGCCCCGTGCACCCCCTGGATCCGCCCATTGTTGTACGTCATTGCATTCTTGACGGTCGAAAGTTCAGAGAACTTTTGTGTGACCATGTATGCAAGCCAAGCTTGAGCGGAATTCCGTCGGAAAAAACATCCAAGTTTTTTTCTGATGGAATTTCTGATCGTATGTATGGGGCATAAGGCACTACAAGGCAGCACTGACTGGCATCACTAATGGGCACTGATGTACCCTGATTGGTGTCACTGGTGGGCAATGATAGGCAGCACTGATGGGCTCTGATATGCAGCACTGATGTGCACTGATGGCAGCACTGGTGGGCAATGATAGGCGGCACTGATGGGCAGGCACTGATGGACACTGAAAGGCCGCACTGACTGGCATCACTAATGGGCACTGGATGGAACTGATAGGTGGTACTGATGGGCACTGTTATGCAGCACTGATAGACGGCATTGGCGGGCAATGATAGGCAGCACTGGTGGGTAATGATAGGCAGCACTGGTGGGTAATGATAGGCGGCACTGATGGGCACTATAAGGCAGCACTGACTGGCATCACTAATGGGCATTGATAGGCGGCACTGATGGGAACTGATAGGTGGTACTGATGGGCACTGATATGCAGCACTGAATGGCGGCACTGGTGGGCAATGATAGGCAGCACTTATGGGCATGGAAAGGCAGCACTGACCGGCATCCCTAATGGCCACTAATTGGTGTCACTAATGGGCACTGATTGGTGTAAATGATGGGCACTGCTGGGGCTGTACTGTAATCAGTACCCTGATTACTTGTACAGTCTCCCCTGCGAGGAGATGCCGCTGATTGGCTCTCCTCGCCACACACTCTGTCAGTGTGAGGAGAGGAGAGCCGATAAACAGCACTTCCTTTTTTTTTTTCATGTGACCGGCTGTGATTGGCCACAGCTGATCACATGGGTAAAGAGTTGCATCATCCGGCACGCGAGAGCGACGGTTCTGGGGCGCTGTCATATGACATCATCCCAGAACGAGAGCGCATCCAAACCGACGCCATTTACTATACGGCAGGTGGGAGGTGGTTAAAGACAATCTCTGCCTATACCATGCCTGCATCATGTTTGTTGAATGGTCAATGGTAGTCTCTATCGGAATCCCATGTGACAGTTGGGAGACAAGGACAGAATGTAGTCAGCCTATAACAGGAAGTTCCTGTACAAGGACCTTTATGGCAGGATCTTGGCATTTCTTTCTTTTATAATTCTTTATTTAGGATTGCCATAAGGTTCATGGACGCAGAACAAATACAAGAAGTTCTGGTGTATGGGGGTTCCAGGGAGGGGTTCTTCCCTGGAACAGACACTCTCTAGTCTTGAGGCCAAGCTGAAGCAGGAGAACCGAGAGGCCAGGAGAAGGATCTAGCTGGAGATCAGCCCGCAGCGTCCATGGCCTAGACTCAGCCCTGGAAAGCTTCTGACCCTCTTTTTTGAATGCTGTGACTGGGGAAGTGCTAAGTAGAGATCGGTGCGGATATCTTGGTCTGCTGGAGCGGGGAGAGGAGCCACTGAGAGGGGCTACCGGTAAACCACAAAAGAAGCTAAAGAAGCCACGGTCATTTACATATGCCTATTACCCCTGCAGGGGTAGCAGGAGCCGGTGAGTGGGGCCCCTTCATTAGGTACACCTGTTCAATTGCTCGGTAACACAAATTGCTAATCAGCCAATCACATGGCAGCAACGCAATGCATTTAGGCATCTAGATGTGGTGAAGACGACTTGCTAAAGTTCAAACTGATCATCAGAATTAGGAAGAAAGAGGATATAAGTGACTTTGAACGTTGGTGCCAGACGGGTTGGTCTGAATATTTAAAAAAACTGCTAATCTACTGGGATTTTCACACACAACCATCTCTCAGGTTTACAGAGAATGGTCCGAAAAAAGAGAAACTATCCAGTGAGCGGAAGATGTGTGGAGAAAAATGCCTTGTTGATGTCAGAGGTCAGAGGGGAATGGGTAGAATGGTTCTAGATGATAGAAAGGCAACAACAGCTCAAATAACCACTTGTTACAACCAAGGCGGGGGCGGACTGACAACTCATGGGCCCCCAGGCAACAGGAGATTATGGGGCCCCCCGGGCAATAACAGAAGATTAAGGGGTCAATAGGAGATTATGGGGCCCCCAGGCAATAGATTATGACGCCACAAAGTATACACACACACACACACATACAGTATACACACACAGACACAGAATATACAAACAGTATACACACACAGAATACACACACACACTAAAAAAGTAGTGGAGAGGCGGGGCAGCTATAATCTTCGGATTTTTTAAAAAAAACAGATTTTTACATACTGTCCCTGCTTTTATTGAGGCTGGCAACCCTGATGGGGCCCCTTAGTGGCATGGGGCCCTCGGGCAGTGCCCGAGTGCCCGAATGGTCAGTCCGCCCCTGCAACCAAGGTATGCAGGATAGCATCTCTGAACACACAGCACATCGAACCTTGAAGCAGATGGGCTACTGCAGTAGAAGACCACACCGGGTGCCACTCCTGTCAGCTAAAAACAGGAAACTGAGGCTTCAATTGGCACAGGATCACCAAAATTGGACAATAGAAGATTAGAAAAACATTGCCTGGTCTGAGGAGTCTTGATTTCAGCTGCGACATTCAAATGGTCGGGTCAGAATTTGGTGTAAACAACATGAAAGCATGGATCCATCCTGCCTTGTATCACCAGTTCAGGCTGGTGGTGGTGGTGTAATGGTGGGGGGGGATATTTTCTTAGCACACTTTGGGCCCCTTAGTACCAACTGAGAATGGTTTAAACACCACGGCCTACCTGAGTATTGTTTCTGACCATGTCCATCCCTTTATGACTACAGTGCCCCATCTTCTGATGGCTCCTTCCAGCAGGATAATGCACCATGTTACAAAGCTCCAATCATCTCACCACTGGACAATGAGGTCACTGTCCTCCAATGGCCTTCAAAGTCACCACATCTCATCCAATAGAGCACCTTTGGGATGTGGTGTAACGGGAGATTCGCATCATGGATGTGCAGCCAACAAATCTGCAGCAACTGCGTAATGCTATCATGTCACTATGTACACCCATTTGCCCAGCTGTGACATTGTACAGACCTACATTGTGCGCTGTTTGGCAAGGGGTTAAATTGCATAGGCTGTTCAAATTCCACATGTTGGTAGAGTAACTTTTCCTCTAGAGCAACTCTTATTCTTTTTCAATATACAGAGCATACAATGGGAAAGTATTGCAAAAGTGGGCATCATTTCTTGATTAACTTCCATTCAATATTCACATGCTGGTAGAGGAACTATTTTCTCTTTCATTGCACATACATAATGGATTCCAAGTGGGAGCAATGTGCCATCATTGAGTTCTTGACGAAGAAGGGATGCAAGCTGTCCAACATCCACAGAAGGTTACATAAAGGTTTACAGAGATGACCCTGTTAACAAGAGCAATGTCCTACCATTGGTGACTCTCTTCAATGGTGTCATCACTGTAAACATTCTGTAGCCTTGCGTAGATGTTGAACAGCCTGTATCCCTCCTTCATCAAGAACTCAATGATGGCACATTGCTCCCACTTGGAATCCATTATGTACGTGCAATGAAAAAAAGGAAGAGTTCCTCTACCAACATGTGAAAATTGAATGTAAGTTATTCAAGAAAATATGCCCACTTTTGCAATACTTTCCCATTGTATGCTCTGTACATTCCTTTTTCTAGTTCCAGTGGGAAGAAGACCTAGATGGGTGTGAGTATGAAGAGTAAAAGTCAATCTGGTTGTCAAAGGCTTCATTGGTGGTCAAGTGAGGTGACCTACTCCTGCCATGATATGACAGTTCAACCAAACTTCCTATGTGCCTGTTACTCAATAATCTGGATAACCTACACATCTTACTGCCGAATGGGGATGAACCCCCCCGCCCCGGTTTGGTTCATACCAGAACCTTCGAACGGACCAAAAATTCGTACGAACTTTAGAACCCTATTAAAGTCTATGGGACTCGAACGTTCGAAATCAAAAGTGCTAATTTTAAAGGCTAATATGCAAGATATGCAACAGACAACACCAACAATAAGGGGTATCTTCAGGTGTATACTGTGCTGGAGGCACACAACACCCACTTTAACTCCTGCAGATGCCTGTATTAGAGAACACCAGCAATAAAGGGTAGATACAGGTGTATACTGTGCTGTGCTGGAGGCACACAACACCCACTAACTCCTGCAGATGCCTGTATTAGAGAACACCAGCATAAAAGGGTAGATACAGGTGTATACTGTGCTGGAGGCACACAACACCCACTAACTCCTGCAGATGCCTGTCTTAGAGAACACCAGCAAAAAAGGGTAGATACAGGTGTATACTGTGCTGGAGGCACACAACACCCACTAACTCCTACAGATGCCTGTATTAGAGAACACCAGCAAAAAAGGGTAGCTACAGGTGTATACTGTGCTGGAGGCACACAACACCCACTAACTCCTGCAGATGCCTGTATTAGAGAACACCAGCAATAAAGGGTAGATACAGGTGTATACTGTGCTGGAGGCATACAACACCCACTTTAACTCCTGCAGATGCCTGAGAAAAGAACACTGTCCCTGCCTATCTTGCTCTTTCCCTGCACGCCGGAACACACTACACAAGGCCGCCACGCTGGCGGCCTTATATAGTGTGGGGCATGTACTAAACCCCCTGAGCTATAATTGGCCACAGGCATCCTGCCTGTGGCCAATTATGGCTCTCCTCGCTGCCGGCGCTGTGATTGGCCAAGCATGCGGGGTCACAGTGCATTCTTGGGCAATCATGAGTCAGCAATGCACTGCGATGGCGTAGTGCATTGTGGGCCGTTTGTGCCACACGAATTTGGTGCGAACGGTCCACAAAGTTCCGAACAGACGAACGGCCGATGTTCGAGTCGAACACTGAGCTCATCCCTACTGCCGAATAATCAAACTGCACATCTAACATGTCTAAACCTTGACATAAGGTTTAAACCTTGGACTAAACCTTGGACCACATGGACCATAATACCAAAGCTGGAAGCTGTCACACTGTTGCTCATCAATGCATCAAGGTGTGTAGCAAACAGATACCGTATGTGGCCTATGTGGCCTTCATCTTGAATATGGCCACCTAGGCTGATTGCCAGGTAAAGTAATCTTCGACAACCAATTGGACATCTACTGTTGCATCTAGTGGAGTCCTTTAAGCCTCAGGGACAAGGCTCTGTCCCAGATGGGGAGGATGTATAAATATGTGAAGGCACGTCCTGTTTAATTACAATGAAAAAAAGAAGTGCCACATGGAAAACCTTGTTTAACTGCCAACAAACTACATATAAATGGTTAAAACATGTATTTCTCCTCCGTCTTTAGTTTCCATGGCAAGCCAGAAGTTCTCCAAGATATTATAATCAGTAACTCTAGCCCGTTTAGTGATAAAGCAATCACCATATGTCTTTTTTGTTTCTATAGTAATTATGATGCTGTCATTAGTCAAACAGATAAATATAATTAGTTGCTGTTGGGTTTGGATTCAGCTCGGCTCCCGTAACAGAGGCGTACTATCCTTTCGTCAGGCGTTTGCAGGAACAGAAGAAAAGATGTTTGTGACAGAAAGGAAACAATTATGTTTTCATCAGTCCCTTGGTCGTCTGGTGTCACGTGCACAATCGGTATCCATCACCTTCTTCTACATTGTGCATATGAGGGTAAATGGGGATGTGGGGATATCAATTCCCAATTTTTCATTCCTAAAAAAAAAAAATAGATATTTGTAAAGTGCAAGATGTGAATACTTGAACCCCTTTCTGCCACCCTGCCCATCACATCAATCCATATAGTCCTATTCCTTCAGCACAGGACTCTAAACTTAGCCCCAGCCTGCCCCAGGACTGGCATTGTTATGCCTACAAGGCTCATTGGGCAGGCTACAGCAATGTTTAGAGCCGTGTGCAAAAGGAACAGGTCTACATGGAGGGATGTGATGGGCAGGGTGGCAAGAAGGGGGCTGAATATGCTGGGAACATATTGATTTGGAGCACTATGGCAGGCGGAGACAGTTGCAAAAGAAGTCCTTGCATGAAGATTCAAGATCTACTTCTTAGGCAGCTGCCTTGTCCCCCCCCCCCCCCCCCCCCCCCCCAAGTCTAAAAATGTTAGCTTGTGCAGCAGGGCAGAAAACGATAAGAGACCAGATGCAGAAACAAGAGTATATTGCAACAAAAGTCCAGCAATACACAACAGGCTGGGCAGAAAGTTAACCCCCCCGACTGGAAACACTCACAAGATGTAACAGTGATGTGTCAGTAAATAGGTGGCTCATGGGTGCCGAGTCTGTCTCAAGGCGTCGAATGCGGCCTGACCACTCCACACCCAAGTGGTGAGGCTTCCAGGAAGGATGGCGTGACCCTGCACTTTCCTTTCTCCTCCAGAACCTTTCCCTGATGCTAAGCACAGCCCTTGACAGATGAGTTCCCAGTCCCTACACTGCCACTGACAAAATGTTTGTCAAGCCTTGGAGCCAGGCTCTTAAATAGACTCTGCCTGACCCAAGATGGCAGCCAGAGTCACATGGGGTGCCAGCATCCAATCGGATAGCTGCCTACCTGTGACCCAGGAAATCATAGAGGAACTAAGTTGCTCTTGACCTCCTCTTCCATCTGCAGTGCTGCTGTAAAAGATCGCCTCCTGCAGTGGAGAAAACAGACTGCACCAACTTACAAGCTGAAAGCAAATAAAATTTGAAGAAAAGGGAAAAAAGTATTCACCTTACAGCATGACTTTGGGCAAGCTCTCCTAGGCAAAGGTGATGTCACTGAGCCTTCTCCCAGGATCCTGAAAAAGCAGGGATCTCAGTGAGCTGTGATTGTTTAGCTAAGTCGGCTCTGTGTGCTCTGCTGCTGCCAGTCTGACCGATAGTTCCCTCTGTATCTAGGCAATTTGAGAAGTTTTTGGATGATAGGTGTGGAGCTATGCATGAATATTGATGCAGCCCTGGCTTATCCCATAGAGGCAGGCTCTGATGGCATGCTTAGAGACTGTATGTATTCTGAGAGCACACTGAGCTCTGGGTTTTTCCAGAGTGGATTAGTCCTGCCAGGGGGGCATGCAGCTGTTGGTGAGGCCTCGGGTGGGTGACCTGAGGGGAGAAGTGCAAGGACCCAGCTGTTAAGGAGAAGCTGACTGAGGGGAGCTGTCTGCTATAGATCTGTCTGGTATCGCTGGAAGGTGTCGCTTGAAAGGAGGTTACCATCTGTCCTTGGGCCTTGTGAGTATAGACACTGAGATCTTGGAGACCATATGTTTTAGCTACCCCTCTGGCAGGGGCGGGGCAACGGGGCAATTGCCACCCTGAGAAATTTGTTCTGGGCCGGGCGGAGGAGATAGCGGGCGGCTCTGTGAGTGGAGGAGATAGCGGGCGGCTCTGTGAGTGGAGGAGATAGTGGGCGGCTCTGCGAGTGGAGGAGATAGTGGGCGGCTCTGCGAGTGGAGGAGATAGCGGGCGGCTCTGTGAGTGGAGGAGATAGTGGGCGGCTCTGCGAGTGGAGGAGATAGCGGGCGGCTCTGTGAGTGGAGGAGATAGCGGGCGGCTCTGTGAGTGGAGGAGATAGCGGGCGGCTCTGTGAGTGGAGGAGATAGCGGGCGGCTCTGTGAGTGGAGGAGATAGCGGGCGGCTCTGCGAGTGGAGGAGATAGCGGGCGGCTCTGTGAGTGGAGGAGAGAGCGGGCTGCTCCGCGAGTGGAGGAAAGAGCGGGTGGCTCTGTGAGTGGAGGAGAGTGCGGGCAACTCCGTGGGGCGGATGACAGAGCGGGCAGACTGTGTGGCTCAGTTTGTGGGCGGGTGAGAGCAGGCTAGGTGTAAGTGGGCAGCTGGCCAATCAACGAGCCGGTGAGCAGGGGAGAAGAGAGATGACATCATCTCTCACCGCCCCCGCATCCCTGCAGTAACTTCCGCCCTCACTGGGCAGGCAGCGTGGGAAGCAGAGAGATTACATTATATCTCTGCTGCCTGACTCTGGGACAAAGAAGCAAGAGACAAGCAAAGCACCACCTTAGCAGGCACGTGACAATCTGCAAGGTGTGGCAGGTGACATGGCAAGTGACAATCCACATCTGGTGGCAGGTGACGTGGCCGCATCTGGTGGCAGGTGACTTGGCAAGTGACAACCCGCATCTGGTGGCAGGTGACGTGGCAAGTGACAATCCACATCTGGTGGCAGGTGACGTGGCAAGTGACAATCCTCATATGGTGGCAGGTGACGTGGCAAGTGACAATCTGCATCTGGTGGCAGGTGACGTGGCAAGTGAAAATCCACAAAGGTGTGGCAGGTAACGTGGCAAGTGACAATCCGTCTATGGTGGCAGGTGTTGTGGCAAGTGACAATCCACATCTGGTGGCAGGTGATGTGGCAAGTGACGATCCGCAAAGGTGTGGCAAGTGACCTTCCACAAGGTGTGGCAGGTGATGTGGCAAGTGACAATCTGAAATGTGTGGCAGGTGACGTGGCAAGTGACAATCCGCAATGTGTGGCAGGTGACCGTGGCAAGTGACAATCCGCAAAGGTGTGGCAGGTGACGTGGCAAGTAAAATCCCGCAAGGTGTGGCAGGTGACAATCCGCAACATGTGGCAGGTAATGTGGCAAGTGACACGCTCATGGCTCCCACTGATTCTGCATTATGGTGAGTTGAATGATTTCATTTTATATTACAATGTAATAATAGAAATAATGTGCTTCAATCATCCTGACACCATAACAACCATGGTGCCTAGATGATTGAAGCGCCAACACCAGCCATTTCCCCGATAAATTGCATGCAAAAAAAAGTATTTCCTGGCAGTGCCCCTCCAGAGACTAGACTCTGGATCCGCCTCTGCCCTCTGGTGCCTTATAGTCAGCTGTGGGTCTGTTAAAAGGGACACCAGCTGGTGTCCTGAAGAGCTTTGTCATGATTATCTCCTACTTAATGGGACTTTGCTCTTGTGTCCCTAACTACTACTCAAGCTGAAGTCTACTGCGTGTTATAAGCCAGGACTTCATTATAGCTTACTCATAAAGGAAATGGAATACCAAATCCTAAAGTTCTACATAGTTCTCATCTTTGGAGCATCCCTCAACACTATCCAAGTTCTCCAAAAATTTAAAACCACAACATCCCCTAGACTGGTCCTTGAAGAAAGAGTGAATGAGCCTGTTGTATGCCTGGCTCCGGGGCAGAAGTGTGGGAAGATCTGGACAGTAATTATTATGGCTCCTACAGGAGTAGCGCTACATAGGTTAATTAAAAATGATGTCCACTTTTGCATTACTTTCTGTACATCCCTCGAAAACCTATTCTTTCCCTCTTTAACAGGTACATCTCCATGATACTTTAGCTGCTCTCTCCCTATACAATGGGGCTCTATCCTTCTCTCCCACAACGTGGACATGCCAAATGATTCAGACTCTCCTATTTATGGAGTTTTTCTGAGTCAAGATGGCCACTCAAACCTCACAGGATTTCAGTATCCAATAGGATTGCGGTTCTCCTTAGGTTGGCTGCCTGGAGCCCATAGCAGGGGACAATTAGTCCTCAATGGGCTCCTGCCAGCCTGAAGTAATGACACAGTGCCACCTTCAGGTTGGAGGCTGTACTGCAGCCTCCACCTGCCTACAAGCAGCATGGGGCATTTAAAGATTGTGGGTGGGAAGAGGTTTACATCTGCTCTTTTGCTGATTCTGCTAATTATGGATCTGTAGTTTCTCACAGATCTGAAACAAAGCACTGGGCAATTAGTCTCATCGCTTCTCAATTTTGTAATATTTTTGTGAAAGAGGAGGCCAGGTAAAGTAGGACAGGTGATAACTGTATTAAAAAAAGGTTCCTTGTGAGATTCATCAGCAAAAAAGGCAGGGGGTTCTTTTAATATCCCTTCCCCATTAAATCCTGGTGACCCCCTAGCAAGGAGATGACTATCGTACTTCTCGAAGCCTCTCGTATACCAAACTCACTTCTGGCACTTTTGCTTTGCTTTGCAGTAGCTGTGTGATATTGTTAATTACACAATTCTAGTCATTCCATCTGCTGTCATATCAAAGTACAAAATTTTACTCAGGTGTTGTTATTTTGAACTGGCTAATCTTACTAATTGGAAGGAAATGCTGGAAGCTGCGAACATGTGTTTTCAACCCAGCAAAGTTCAGCCTATTTTAGGTATTAAGAAAAATCAACACAAGAATGTCTCCTTTTGCCTGCAGTCTGGGAAAATTCCAGTTTTCCGAGAGTAGACAAAATAGTTACTGCCTGTTTTAAGCCTCAGTTTAATCACTGTACCAATGGAGCCATTTAAATCTGACCTTCGACCTTCCTTCTTGCACAGTTGTATTGGCTCCTCTCCTGGACTGAAATAGCTTGCTCTGATTTCACTGCACACTGTGAGCTTCTCAATTTTGTTGCCTATTGAGTGACTTTTACAAAATACAATTTCTGGGGTGTTTCTAACATATTTTTGAAGAATGGCATCTTCTGGGCGGAGGGCCTGGCTATTGTATTGCACAATGGCCACCCTTTCACTCTCTACTTACTTCTCCTCCACTTTCTTTTTATTAATTTCCTTTGTGTGTCACGTTTTGTATTTTTGTGTTGTACACGGTTTTGCACTGTGTGATGAGTAGGGTTGCGGGTCCTCGGGCCTGCCCTGAAAGTTTTGGGAGGGGGCGGACATGGCCTTTTGGCTTAGTTCACCCTCTCCCATGGGGTCTCCCTTTGGGGTGCCCCACTGAGTACTTGGGTGGGTCTGTTTCGGCAGACCCTCCAGAGAAAGGGGTCCGCCTGGTTTCGGCCAGATGGACCAAGTATAAGTACCCTTGTCCCCGTCAGGAGCCTAACGCCCCGGGGGATTCAGGCAAGGCCCTCTGATTTTAGAGGGCTTGTGTACCCATTGCACTTTTTTGTGCTTCACTCCTTATGTGTGTGCACTTTTTTTTGCACCGGGGGAAGTTTTTGAGTGTGTTTCACACGCCATTGCTTTCAAAAGAAAAAATCTTCACTTAGGAGATGCCACAGTTTTTCCCATACATGTACGAAGATGTTTGTGCTGGGTGGAATATCTGGTGATAAACTTGGTGGTCTGATGTTCTGGGTTAGATTTTGCCTTGGAATAGAGCAATGAATTCCCATCTCTATTTAGAGCTTTGTTGTATGCCTTCCCAAGTAGGCTTTTACTGTATCCACGTTGCCACAGCCGTAGATGAAGCTCTGCTGCTTGAGTCCTAAACTCTGATTCGCGTGTACAATTCTGCTGAAGGTGGATGTACTGGGCATATGGTATGCTATGGATGAGAGAGATAGGGTGTCCGCTCTGAGCATGCAACAGCGCGTTGACCACAGTACTTTTCCGGTGCAGTTTTGTGGCTGGATTGTTAAATGAGTCTTTATATCAGTAAATCCAAGAATGTTATACTTTCCCTGTGCCAATTCACCGTGAATTTCAAGTTAAACCTAGTATTGATGTTAAGCTGATGCATAAATTCCTGTAGTGATTCGACTGTACTGGTCCAACTCAAAAGGATATCATCGATATACCTAAACCAGCAAATTGCTTGGTCCAGGTATCGAATAAATGCCTCACTAGAAAAAATCTCACGGGATTATTATTTTTTATGATATAAATAAAAAAAACACTGAAAAGGTGACAAGGGAGGGAGCTCCTGCACACAGCCTGTGACTGACATCCTCACCTCTGTTCCTGTGTGCTCTGTGAATTGGGGGGGGGGGGGGTGTTCCTTCCCTCCAATCAGCTCTCACTGAGCTATGCCGAGTGTAACTTCAGCTCTCAACCCCCTGCTTTCTGAAAGCTCAGACAAGCTGTATCAATTCTGCAGTTTGAATGGCTGTTGAGAAGAGAAGACTGCAGGTAAACAGGTACAATTTTATGTAAGAGGATTTGTTTCCTCTCTGTGTATCACCTGAGGGTAGTCACTTCACTGGGTATATGTAAGGTTGTTTCATACATACGTTTTAAATAAAAAAAATTATTTGTATCTGCAAATTTCATTAAAAAAATACCTGGTTATTTGTCTTATTCAGGCACTCCCTGTTATGGGGAGACAGCTGTCTTCCATTTGTGCTTCTGAGTTGTCTCCAGGGCCATCTTTAAAGAGGGATTTCACTGGAAAAAAAAATATTAAAAGCCAGCAGCTATAAATACTACAGCTGCTGACTTTTAATAAATGGACACTCACCTGTTCCGGGTTCCAGCGATGCCGGCAGCCGAGGCCGATCGATCGCTCGGCTGCTGCCACCACCATTCTAGGTGAGGGAATCAGGAAGTGAAGCGAATCGGCTTCACTTCCCGGTTCCCTACTGCGCATGCGCAAGTCGCGCAGCGCAATAGGAATTGTCCGCGCTGTCTCTGGGACCTGTGTGTGTCCCAGCAGACAGCGTGGCAGGACAGGAAGAGGCATAGACTCCCACGGGAGTCTATGCCCGGAAGTGGGTGTAAATACCTGTCTTTGACAGGTATCTCCACCCCCCTCCCCCCTAAAAGGGCCAATTGTGACACCGGAGGGGGGGAGGGTTCCACTTTAGGGTGGAACTTTGGGGTGGAACCCCGCTTTAACACAGGGAAAAGGGGGCAGCTGCCCTGGGCCCAGTCATTGTTGTGGAGCCCAGCCCCTTGAGCCTGCACATAGTCGATAAGTGGATTCGGGAGGGCCCAGAAAATGTTTGCCCAGGGTCCAATCAATATTAAAGACAGCCCCGGTAGTCACATTTCCCCCCCCCCCCCCCGGTGGAGACGTGGAGACTAAAAAACAGTCATGATGACTCTTACACACAAGCAGAATTTTCGTCCAAAAAATCTTGGATTTTTTCAGACGCAATTCCACTCAAGCCTGGCTTGCATACACACGGTCACACAAAAGTTCTCTGAACTTTGGACCGTCAAGAACGCGGTGACGTACAACACTACGACAAGCCGAGAAAATTAAGTTCAATGCTTCCGAGCATGCGTCGAATTGTTTCCGATCATGCGCAGGAATTTTGCGCGTCGGAATTGGAACAGGCGATCGGAATTTCCAACCGAAAAATAGAGAACCTGCTCTCAATCTTTTGCTGCCGGGAATTCCGCCAGCAAAAAGTCCGATGGAGCATACACGCAGTCGCATTTTCTGACCAAAAGCACACACCGGTCTTTTGCCGGCCAAATTTCCGATCGTGTGTACGGGGCATGACACTGCACACATACTTGGTCAACCATTGTCACTAGCAGCAGAAAAGTGGTGCAGAGTAAATCAGTACAGCAGATGCTGGAGTTAATGCATGTAGACAGGAAGTGGGTAGAAAAAGCCTCACAGAAATGCAAAATAGGGGACAGCAAAGAGCATTTAATCTTTTTTAAATTGCCCAATGTATGTGATACAGATGGATTTAACAAATACAATGTCATCCAGCTGGGATTTACTTTTACTTTAATGACTAAAAAGGAAGATTTTTTTTAATACATTAACAATGATGTCCAAACAGCTGAATAAATATGTAATCTTGTAAAAAGCCCAGATGCATGTGGATTACCTGTTATATCTGTTTAATCCCCCTTGGCGCGATACCAAGCGTATCATTGGAGAAACATGGATGTGCTCACCCCGGCACCGCTGCCTGCTGGAGGAGCTGCCTTGTGAACGTCTGCATGAAATAGAATCATATTGCTGACAATACATCCCGAGGATATAATTGTTTACCTGTCAGTCTGAAAACGAGCTCCGCGCAATTAGATTAAGTGTTGTGATTTCCCCAGTCAAAAGACAGATAAAGGAGCTCGTTGTGTGTCAAGGTTAGTACATCCGGTCCCCTTGGAGCACTTGTAGTACTTTTTAAAATATATGTAAACCTCAAAAGGTTAGCTCACCTTTAACCTCTTGACCTTTGGAAGGGTTTAGCCTCTTCATGACCCGGGCATTTTTTTACTGTTCGGCACTGCGCTACTTTAACCGTCAATTGCGCGGTCATACAACGATGTACCCATCTAAAATGTATATAATTTTTAACCACTTCAGTCCTGGAAGTATTTACCACCTTCCTGACCAGAGCACCTTTTGCAATACGGCACTGTGTTGCTTTAGCTGACAATTGCGAGGTTGTGCAACGTCGTACCCAAACAAAATTGACGTCCTTTTTTTTCCCAAAAATAGAGCTTTCTGTTGGGTGTATTTGGGCAGCACAGTGGTGTAGTGGTTAGCACTCTCACCTAGCAGTAAGAAGGGTTGCTGGTTCAAATCCCGACCACTACACTACCTGCCTGGAGTTTGCATGTTCTCCCTGTGCCTGCGTGGGTTTCCTCCGGGTACTCCAGTTTCCTCCCACACTCCAAAGACATGCAGGTAGGTTAATTGGCTTCTGTCCAAAAAAAATAAAAAATTGGCCCTAGCATAAGAATGGGGACCTTGGATTGTGGGCTCCTTGAGGGTAGGGACCGATGTGAGTGTGCAATGTACAGGGACAATTGTAGACACTCACACAGGCTGAACTGGATGGACTGGTGTCTTTATTCAACCTTACTAACTATGAAACCTCTGCAGTTTTTATTTTTTGCACTATAAACAGAAAAAAGAGCGTCAATTTTGAAAAAAAAAAAACATTATTTTTTACTTTTTACTATAATAAATATCCCCCAAAAAAATATAAAAAAAACTATTTTTTTCCTGAGTTTAGGTCGATACGTATTCTTCGACATATTTTTGGTAAAAAAAAAATCTCAATAAGTGTATATTGATTGGTTTGCGAAAAAGTTATAGCGTCTACAAAATAGGGGATAGATTTATGGTATTTTTATTATACATTTTTCTTATTAGTAATGGCCCCGATTTTTATCGGGGCTGCAACATTATGGCAGACAGATCGGACATTTTTGACACTATTTCGGAACCATTGTCATTTATACAAAGATCAGTGCTATAAGAATGCATTGATCACTGTGTAAATGACACTGGCAGTGAATGGGTTAACCACCAGGGGGCGATGAAGTGGTTAAGCGTATCCTGGGGAGTGATTCTAACTGTGGGGAGGAGGGGCTACACCTCACATGACAGCGATCACTGCTCTCGATGACAGGGAGCGGTGATCTCTGTCATGTCACTAGGCGGAACGGGGAAATTCTTTGTTTACAAAAGCATCTGTCCGTTCTACCTCTCATTGACACGATCTCGGGCACCTGGCGGACAGCGAGTCTGCGGAACCCGCGGTCACGGAGAGCGCAGTGGGCATGTGACCGCAGCGCCCCTTCTTAAAGGGGACGTACACATACGTCCTTTTGCCCACCAGTGCCATTCTGCTGACGTATATCGGCGTGCACTGGTCGGGAAGCTGTTAATTCACAAAAATATAGCTTTCTATTGGTGATATTTGATCTCCACTGGGGTTATTATTTTTTATGATATAAATAAAAAAACACTGAACATTTAAAAATAATAATAATTTTTTTCTACTTTCTGTTATAAAGCATATCCAATAAAATAAACAAATCAAATTTATTTTTAAATTTAGGCCAAAATGTGTTTCCGCTACATGTCTTTGGTAAAACGAATCCCAGTAAATGTACAGTATATTAACCGCTTAAGGATCGGGCCTCTTTTTTGAGATTCGTTGGTTACAAGTTAAAATCAGGTTTCCTGTCGCATCATGGCAGCACACATTTGGGTTGTGACTCCGCCCCTCACAACCTGATACCGTGTTTCCCCAAAAATAAAACCTACCCCAAAAGTAAACCCTACTGTCATTTCCAGAATAGGCTCCAATATAAGCCCTACCCCGAAAGTAAGCCCTAGTTTATAAGGGTTGTGTTGTGTGGTCTACACTGTGTATGTTTCTGCGAGGAACGCCTTTGTTGCAGCACTGCTCAGCTGATCCCCGCTGCTCTCCTTCTCTTCTGTCAGAGGGGGATCTCGACCCCCCTCGCTCTGTAGTGCTCGGAGTAGGAAAAGACCAATCAGGCGGTACATGGGCGCGCCGAGCGGGGCTCAGCTGATTACCCCGCTGCTCTCCTTCTGCCTGCTGTCAGTGGGGGATCTTGGGCCCCTCGCCCTCTGCTGTGCTCAGAGCATGGAAGACCGTGTCGGACCGCGTTGACGGATAATCCGACCATGTGTGGGCTACATCGGACTGTTTCCATCAAAATATCCGACCGACAAAGTTTTAGAGCTGGGCTATAAAACTTTCCGACAACATGATCCGATCAGACTTTGTCCGATCGTTTGTAGAGAATTCCAATCGGACAAAGTGCCACACATGCTCAGATCAATTTCCTAGACCAAAGCTATTGGCTACTAGCCTGAAAGTAGTCCCGTCGTAACTAAATTAGGTCATCATGTTACGAACGATCGGATTTTCTGACAATTTTGTCCGACCATGTGTATGCAACACCAGTTTCGGACAAAATCCGTCGGACAAAATCTGACGGATTTTTTTGTCGGAATGTCCGACCATGTGTACAAGGGCCTACACCACTAAATATTATACTACAAAGTGCATCAGATATAGCTCAAAAAAAATTGTATACATAAATAAAAAATGAAATAAAAATAAATAACCCAGTGAATAAGTGATAGTTCACACTATACATTTAAACACTCCTCAGGGAGTATTGCAGAGCATATGGAGTGTTCATACAATGTTGCAAAAGTCCGTGAGTCTCCAAAACATATTTCACTTTTACAAGCAATATTGATCAGTGTTTTTTTCTCTCTCAAACCGCCTTTCCTTCACCACACCGCTGTGAAATGTGATTCCTCTCCCCCTTATGGGAATTAACTCACCGACTAAATCAGCCTCACACTCAACATGTTTGGCAGAAAAGCGCTTTCCAAACCCTTTTTGCAGGGATGTGGATGGCAGACATACAATCCTTCACTTCAGCAGGAGAAAAGCTGACCCAATTGACACTTTCATAGACAGTGCTCTCATGAAATAGAAAAAAGGAAATGCTCCCATAGCGTGATACCGTAAAAAAAACTTTTAATCACACATAAGAAGATCCTCTTAAAGCGGGGTTTCACCCTAAAGTGGAACCTCCGCTGATCGGATCCTCCCCCCCCTCCGAGTGTCACAATTGACACCTTTCAGGGGGGAGGGGGGTGGAGATACCTGTCAAAGACAGGTATTTACACCCACTTCCGGGCATAGACTCCCGTGGGAGTCTACGGCATTTCCTGCCCTGCCGCGCTGTCTGCTGGGACACACACGGGTCCCAGTGACAACGCGGAGATTTCCTATTGCGCTGCGCGACTCGCGCATGCGCAGTAGGGAACCGGGAAGTGAAGCCGATTCGCTTCACTTCCTGATTCCCTCACCTAGAATGGTGGCGGCAGCAGCCGAGGGCCGAGCGATCGATCGGCCTCGGCTGCCGGCATCGCTGGAACCCGGGACAGGTGAGTGTCCATTTATTAAAAGTCAGCAGCTGTAGTATTTATAGCTGCTGGCTTTTAATATTTTTTTTTTTTGGTGGAATCCCTCTTTTAAGTTACACTCACATTTAAAAACTTGTAACCACGCCAAATAAGTCAAGCCACAGCACACTTTAACACAGCTGATTGCCAAAGCATTGGTGATTTTTAGCAGACCCAGGGTATTCGAGACACACTCTTTAAATCTCTCCACTCCTTGGCCTCGCCAGCACCTTGGTGAAGATAGACATGAGCCATCCGATGGTTCCTCTCACTCTCAGTTACCTAGTAGCCACGCCCCGACATGTTTCATGGGGTTGGCTACTAGGCAGGGCATCAGACTTTTTATTCCCACCACAGCCAGATCGCTTAGTGAGAAATGCCTGTGCGCTTGCACACTAACTGTGTCTGCTATCACATCAATGCCTCAGCTTACACTGATTACTATTCACAGTTCTTCTAACAATAAAACAATTATATCCTATATTCAAGCAGCATACAATGAGCAACAGAGGCAGCACCACCCCTTTATTATATTACTGCAAAGCCCGCTGTCAGATAATTTAAATTTTAATTTTAAACTCTGTGAGTGGGAGAAACAAACCATACACCTGCCGATCTCCATCGGTTGTTATAGGAGTACAATATATCATTGTAGCTTCTCACACTCACAGATCATCATAATACTGCATCAAAGGATATTCAAATTTTAAAATAACATAAATAAAAGCGGTAATTTCTCATAAAACCTCTCTTTCCTTACAAAAATATATGAACAAGCAGATTAGCGTTCATATACTATTAGTGTTAATTTACTACTTATATGCTTGTTCATATATTTTTGTAAGGAAAGAGAGGTTTTTCAGCTGTTCCCCACCGACAGCTGAATGCAAAAAAAAGAATTGCCTTCAATAAAAAAATCTGGGAAAAAAAACAGCTTTGGGTCTGGTATAGATTTGGAGGGGAAACCCCACGCCAATATTTAAACAAAAAATGGCATGCCCCCCCAAATAGCCATATCAGACCCATATCTGAGCATGCAGCCCAACAGGTCAGGAAAGTGAGAGGAAGAGTAAGCGCTCCTCCCCTCCTGGACCATACTAGGCTAGATTTTTTTTTTCTTTAAAAATAACAAACATGTTATACTTACCTGCTCTGTTGCAGTGGCTTTGCACAGGGCAGCCTGGATCCTCCTCTTCTCAGGTCCCTTTGGCTCTCCTGGCCACTCCCACCTGTCGAGTGCCTCAACAGCAAGCAGCTTGCTATGGGGGCACCTGAACCGAGTCACAGCTCCCTGTGTCCATTCAGACACAGAGCCCGGTTCAGCCCTGCCCCCTCTCTCTCCTGATTGGCTAACTGACTTTGATGGACAGCAGCGGGAGCCAATGGGGCCGCTGCTGTGTCTCAGTCAATCAGGAGGGGAGTCCCCAATGGCTGAGGCAGTCATGGACACCGCTGGATAGAGATGGGGCTCAGATACATATTAGCGGGTACTTCCTCTGTGCAAATCCACTGCACAGAGGAAGTATGTATAACATGTTTGTTATTTGTTTTTGTTTTTTTAACCACTTTCAGACCGGACCAATTTACTGGTCAAAGACCAGACCACTTTTTGCGATTCGGCACTGCGTCGCTTTAACTGACAATTGCGCGGTCGTGCGACGTGGCTCCCAAGCAAAATTGACGTCCTTTTTTCACACAAATAGAGCTTTCTTTTGGTGGTATTTGATCACCCCTGCGGTTTTTATTTTTTGCGCTATAAACAAAAATAGAGCGACAATTTTGAAAAAAACGTATTATTTTTTACTTTTTGTTATAATAAATATCCCCCAAAAATATATAAAAAAAAATTTTTTTCCCTCAGTTTAGGCTGATACGTATTCTTCTACATATTTTTGGTAAAAAAAATCGCAATAAGCGATTATTGATTGGTTTGCGCAAAAGTTATAGCGTTTACAAAATAGGGATAGTTTTATAGCATTTTTATTAATAATTTTTTATTATTATTTTTTTTACTAGTAATGGCGGCGATCAGCGATTTTTATTGTGACTGCGACATTGTGGGAGACCCATCGGACATTTTTGACACATTTTTGGGACCATTGTCATTTATACAGTAATCACTGCTATATAAATGCAGTGATTCCTGTGTAAATGACACTGGCAGTGAAGGGGTTAACCAGTGGGTGGCAGTGTAGGGGTTAAGTGTTCCTAGGGGTGTGTTACTAACTGTGGGGGGGTTGGGCTTTCATTTAGTGAACACTGATCTCTGCTCCAATCACATGGAGCAGAGATCAGCGTCACTAGTTGCTAGGCAGAATGGAGAAATGCTGTTTACAACGGCATTTCTTCATTTGGCCGCTCCGTGAGACGATCGCGGGTATGCCCGCGGCGATCGAGTCCGTGGGTCCCGCGACCGGACTCACGGGGGTCCCGACCAGCGCGGGAGCATGCCGGCGGCGGCGCGCTCCCAATGGCAGGGCAGCAAATTTAAAGGGACGTACACGTACGCCCATTTGCCTGCCCGTGCCATTCTGTCGACGTACATCGGCGTGCGCTGGTCGGCAAGTGGTTAAACAAGACTTTTCAATTACTTTAAGATAAAAAAACCTTCTGCCGTTACAACCACTTTAACCAGTTGCCGACCGCCGCACGCCGATGTACGTCGGTACAATGGCACGGGCAGGCATAAGGACATACATGTACGTCCCTTGCCTCCCGCGGGTCGGGGGCCCGATCGGGCCCCCGCCCGGTGCCTGCGGCGGTCGGTATTCGTTCGGGAGCGATCCCGGACGAGGGGACGGCCATTCATTCATGGCCACCCCCTCGCGATCGCTCCCGACGAATAGAAATCCCCGGTGACATCACTTCCTCTCCTGTAATGTAAACACAGGAGAGGAAGTGATGTATTCTCTCCTCCGTGTCGGTATTTTTCGTTCCGACACGGAGGAGAGCGGATCAGTAAGTTGCACCAACACTCTACACACACAGTAGAACATGCCAGGCACACTCACACCCCCCCTTTACCCCCCGATCACCCCCCCAATTACCCCTGCCCCCCAGTCACAGTGACACCAATGTCATTTTTTTTTTTTTTTTTTTTTGCATTGGTGTCATTTGTGACTGTAATAACTGTTAGGGCAGTTAGAGTTAGCCCCCTTTAGTTCTAATGTACCCCCCTAACCCCCCCAATAAAGGTTTAACCCCGTGATCACCCCCCGTCGCCAGTGTCACTAAGGCTGGGTTCACATTGCAGCGGTTTATGAGAACGAATGTGATTCGCACCGCACTGCAGTGCAAATCACATCCGATCTCTGTGCGATTCGAGTTCAGCCATTCGCCGCACCCGCCGCACCCGCCACACCCGCCGCACCCGCCGCAAATTCGCACGGGACCCTTTTTTTGGCCCGCAGCAGAATCGGATCGCATGGGTGTTCACACCATGCGATCCGAGTTTGCAGATCGCACTGCGATATGCGAACTGATCTGGGGGTGTCAGTAACATTTCACTGACACTCCCAGCAGTTCACATAGGGCAGTGTGAACTGCCGCCGGGAGGCATGCGATGCGGGAACCCGCCGCGGATTCGCGGCGTTTCCGCATCGCTCCAGTGTGAACCCAGCCTAATAAGCGATCATTTTTCTGATCGCCGTATTAGTGTCACAGGTGACGCTAGTTAGGCAGGTAGGTATTTAGGTTCGCCGCAGCTTTTTATAGCGCCAGGGACCCCCATATACTACCGCATAAAGCCCCCTGATTGCCCCCTAGTTAACCCTTTCACCAGTGATCACCATATAACTGTTACAGGTGACGCTGGTTGGTTAGTTATTTTTTTATAGTTTCAGGGCACCCGCCATTTATTACCTAATAAAGGTTTAACCCCCTGATCACCCGGCGGGTGTCATTTGTGACTAATAACTGTTAGGGCAGTTAGGGTTAGCCCCCTTTAGTTCTAAGGTACCCCCCTAACCCCCCCAATAAAGGTTTAACCCCGTGATCACCCCCCGTCGCCAGTGTCACTAAGGCTGGGTTCACATTGCAGCGGTTTATGAGAACGGATGTGATTCGCACCGCACTGCAGTGCAAATCACATCCGATCTCTGTGCGATTCGAGTTCAGCCATTCGCCGCACCCGCCGCACCCGCCGCAAATTCGCACGGGACCCTTTTTTTGGCCCGCAGCAGAATCGGATCGCATGGGTGTTCACACCATGCGATCCGAGTTTGCAGATCGCACTGCGATATGCGAACTGATCTGGGGGTGTCAGTAACATTTCACTGACACTCCCAGCAGTTCGCATAGGGCAGTGTGAACTGCCGCCGGGAGGCATGCGATGCGGGAACCCGCCGCGCATTCGTGGCGTTCCCGCATCGCTCCAGTGTGAACCCAGCCTAATAAGCGATCGTTTTTCTGATCGCTGTATTAGTGTCACAGGTGACGCTAGTTAGGCAGGTAGGTATTTAGGTTCGCTGCAGCTTTTTATAGCGCCAGGGACCCCCATATACTACCGCATAAAGCCCCCTAATTGCCCCCTAGTTAACCCTTTCACCAGTGATCACCATATAACTGTTACAGGTGACGCTGGTTGGTTAGTTATTTTTTTATAGTTTCAGGGCACCCGCCATTTATTACCTAGTCTCACTAGTGTACCCCTAAATTTAGGGGTGTCTACTTTCCAAAATGGGGTCATTTGGGGGGGTTTGTGCCATCTTGGCATTTTATGGCCTTCAAAACTGTAACGCCCTTAGAAAGCCTGAAGGCGGTGCTTGGTTTTCGGGGCCCCGTACGCGGCTAGGCTCCCAAAAAGTCCCACATATGTGGTATCCCCGTACTCAGGAGAAGCAGCAGAATTTATTTTGGGGTGTCATTTCACATATGCCCATGGCATGCGTGAGCAATATATCATTTAGTGACAACTTTGTGAAAAAAAAAAAAAAAAAAAAAAAGTTTGTAATTTTCCCGCAACTTGTGGCAAAATATAAAATATTCCATGAACTCAACATGCCTCTCAGCAAATAGCTTGGGGTGTCTACTTTCTAAAATGGGGTCATTTGTGGGGGTTTTGTGCCATCTTGGCATTTTATGGCCTTCAAAACTGTAATAGGTAGTGAGAAGTGAACTCAAAAATTTACGCCCTTAGAAAGCCTGAAGGCGGTGCTTGGTTTTCGGGGGCCCCGTACGCGGCTAGGCTCCCAAAAAGTCCCACATATGTGGTATCCCCATACTCAGGAGAAGCAGCAGAATTTATTTTGGGGTGTCATTTCACATACGCCCATAGCATGTGTGAGCAATATATCATTTAGTGACAACTTTGTGTAAAAAAAAAAAAAAATATTTTTTTTTGTCATTATTCAATCGCTTGAGGCAAAAAAATAAAATATTCAATGGGCTCAACATGCCACTTATCAATTTCCTTAGAGGGTCTACTTTCCAAAATGGGGTCATTTGGGGGGGTTTTGTACTGCCCTGCCATTTTAGCACCTCAAGAAATGAGATAGGCAGTCGTAAACTAAAAGCTGCGTAAATTCCAGAAAACGTACCTTAGTTTGTAGATGTGACAACTTTTGCGCAAACCAATAAATATACAATTATTGACTTTTTTTTTACCAAAGACATGTGGCTGAATACATTTTGGCCTAAATGTATGACTAAAATTGAGTTTATTGGATTTTTCTAATAACAAAAAGTAGAAAATATCATTTTTTTTCAAAATTTGCGGTCTTTTTACGTTTATATCGCAAAAAATAAAAATCGCAGAGGCAATCAAATACCATCAAAAGAAAGCTCTATTTGTGGGAAGAAAAGGACGCAAATTTTGTTTGGGTACAACATTGCATGACCGCGCAATTACCAGTTAAAGCAGCGCAGTGCCAAAGTGTAAAAAGACCTCTGGTCATTTACCAGCAAAATGGTCCGGTCTGAAAGTGGTTAAGTACTTTCAGTGCAGCACAGTGGTGTAGTGGTTAGCACTCTCACCTAGCAGTAAGAAGGGTCGCTGGTTCAAATCCCAACCACAACACTACCTGCCTGGAGTTTGCATGTTCTTCCTGTGCCTGCGTGGGTTTCCTCCAGGTACTCCGGCTTCCTCCCACAATCCAAAGACATGCAGGTAAGTTAATTGGCTTCTGTCCAAAATTGGCCCTAGTATATGAATGGGGACCTTGGATTGTGGGCTCCTTGAGGGTAGGGACCAATGTGAGTGTGCAATGTACAGGCATAGGGACAATTGTAGACACCCACTCAGGTTGAACTGGATGGACTGGTGTCTTTATTCAACCGAACAAACTATGAAACTACATGGTGGTTGGCTTCCCAGCCCACTCCTTAGCAACCAGCTATTCATAGTTTGTTAAAGAGAAAAAAAAAACACAAAACGCATGAAAACTGCATGCAAAAACACATCAAAAAGGCAAGTGCAAAGATGCATCGGAAAAAAGCATCAACCACAGCCATATAGATGTAAACCTAGAGTCAAATTGGTTCTTCTTTAAAAGTCATCGTAAGAAAAAATGTGTAAGCTGGGCTCTTTCACTTTAATACGGCACAGAAATGGAATGGCTTTGGCTGAAAACCCATAATTCTCCGGGAACGCCGCTCCCCGGCCACGGTCTGTAGCGATGACTTGCTGGGATCAGTGAGGTGAGTCATTCTTAAAATGTTTGTGCGATAAACACCAAGCTCCTCCGGAATGAGACTCAGCTGTGCGCCGAAGAGAACCAATCATAAATATTTTACTTCTCAAAGACTTTGGCCCTACTCAGCGGGGAAGTCGTTCTTCTTCTCTGTAATCCAGATTGCTATGGAAACCTTCCAGCTTTGTGTCTAAGTTTTTACAAAGTTCTAACAGAGTTGAAGGAACACGACGTGTAAGAAGGCTCTTAGTTTGCACTTCAGGATCTAGTACTCTTCAAGTGAGAATCACTTAACAATAGTCTGAAGTGGCTTCAAGTTGGAATAGATGCCAGCTGGTCTTACCGGGCACTGCCCACCATGAAGGAGAAGTATCATACAACCGTAGAAGTTTATCTTATGAGCGCTCTTTGTTTCCAATTCGTTCAAGAGCCATGAAAACATTGAAGTGTCTTCCCCGGGAGTGGGCTATATCTGACCCAAAGAAGGACAGGATGGGTTTCAAAATGCAAGAAATACTAAAAATTCTAATTCAAGTCCCGATTTACAGGTGTTTTATTTTTTTATTTTTTTTAACTGCCCCTAAACATCCCTATATGTTGTCCTATGTGTCCATAGGCGTTTCCAGGTATTTAGAGGCAAGGGCAAAAATCGCAACACAACAAAATCACGTTCAGGAGAGGAGCGTTTGGGCACAAAAATGTGTCAGGTCACCTGAGACCAGGTGACAGATGCACTTCGTAGGAGTGCTAGGTAGTGGACCTTAGGACTGACTGCTGCGGATTGTACCCAGGGAGATTCAGGACACAGGTCTACTGGATCACTAACAGATCTCAGTAGGAGCTAGAGCATATATTCCCCATGGCGCAGAGTCTAAGAGCCAGAAGGTGTTCACCAGAGCCTCCAGTGGTGAGGATGGACTTGGCTGCAGTCTGGCTCCAGGTCGCGGCCCCTAGGGTCTCACAGCTCACGCTCACAGTAGACTACAGGAGAAGGAAGCAGCAGGCTGGAACAACAAGGATAGTAAGGGGATAAGGCAGAGGTCAGGGCAACTAGCAGACAGGAACAACAGAGTACACGCCAAAGGTTCAGGGTCACAGGCAGACAGGGATGGTCAGGGAAATGCCAAAAGGTCAAGGTCACAAGCAGACAGGAATCGTTGAGAACACGCCAAGGTCGGTAACAGAGACAAACGAAGAGCCCACGGCAAGCAGGAAACAGGAAGCCAAACACACAATGAATACACAAGGGTTGATCAGCTCTGATGGCTTGCAGTGCACAGGTTAATATAGGGTTCCCTGATAGGGCCTGGGGTGGAGCCATGCTTAGAGGAGAGGTTATAAAAACCACCAGGTGGAAGTGGCTGGCCTCTTAGTCTGAACACATAAGGGGAGGTAAGCAAACACAGGAAGATCACTGCATAACCATGACAAAATGCTTGGCACGTCTAATCGCGTTTAGCACTTGAGTGCTCATTCAATTCAATGACATGAATAAATTAATTTTCTGACCAATGAAATTAATAAATGCCCAAACGCTTGACGTGCCTGAAGGCAACTAAATGCATTTGAAAATACAGCTTTAGGCACGTTTTTAATGCTACTTTTCTCCTGCCAAGAGAAAGAAGTTCAGAAGAACCTTGTGTTCATGATGCCTAATAGGTAAAAAGAAATAACACCGTAGAATGTTCATTCATATAAAGCTATTTGATTGCTTTTGGGGATGAGGAAATCATTTTTCCAAGTTGGAGAAAATTGGAGCCTATTTTAAAAGGGTTTTTTGCATTCTTTTGGGTCAACTGCAGATTTAGAATTTTAATATTATTATTATTTGTTTTTAGCAGAACTTTGTACAAATAGTCCTTCTTATTGTAGAGCTGCTCTCTTGAGGGTCGCAAATTAAATACTGACCCTGTGAGTCCTCTGGTCCAGAACTCACTGAACCATGTCTGGAATGCTCTTCCTCTGGAGTATCCACTGTCAGCAAGGGTATAACTTGGACCTCTAATTCGTCAGCTAAACTCACAGTATCTTTCCGGAATCCAGCCGGAACACTCTCTCGCCACTCTGTCAGGGCATAATCCTCCTCAAATTCAGGCCTCACATTCACAAAGTAGGATCCTTGCTCTATAACAGCCCTTCTTATCGAATGTCTCAGCTTTCTTTCAGCCCATCCAATTCCGGGCACCTTCACCACAGTGGCCAAGTTCCAGCTGGCCTCCTTGCTCCCTTGCACAACTGGTGGTAGTGACGGAGTCCATCTTCCCCTTCTCTCTGGGTTGGTCACAGGACTTGCTTGGGCTTCCCATGAGGGGTATCCCAGACGAGCCCCCAAATGTAGCACTGCCCTCTTGAGGGTCACAAATTAAATCCGTACCCCCCTGGTTGCCCTGACCCTGTGAGTCCTCTGCCACCGTTGACACTCTGGGTTCATACAGTTTTCCTTTCTTTTAAATGACAACAAGAAGAAAGTGAATACACCAAAATGGGTTAAACCAGTAGAGTTTACTTAATGAGATGAAAAAAAAGAAATTAGAGAGTAAATTTAAGGTTACACTTTAAAATGTTGTTTCTTATATCAGCATCTAAAATGACAATCACCTATCAGATTTAAACATTAAAATCTTTATTTAAATTTAAAAATGTAACATTTAAACATTTAAAAATTTAAATATTTAACAGTGAACACTATCATCTCTGTACATAACTAAGCACATTCAATGCCTATGTGAACAGGCTATAGGAGAGCAGAGGAATGGCTCTTATGAATGTCAGACCCCTCTCTACTGCTCCTACGCACATAAATGCAGATCAGTAAATAAGAAGTTATAACTTCTAGCAATGGGAAAACTGTACTGAACTTCAACCTGCTCTTTCAGAGAGTTCTTGGTGCATTATAAATCTATGAGCTCAGTAAAACAAATTCCTGAAGTGGGGAAGGAGGTGAAAAGTAGTCCTGTATTGCTCTGCAGCAGTCCAGTAGATCTTCAGCTTTCCCTTGGTATTTGATTGCATGGACGGAATTCTTTGAATAGCAAAGCAAAGCAAACTGAATTAATAAGTTGTGGATAAACAGCAAACAATCTTCCTGTGTGAAGCAAACTGAAGCTGGATTCACAGTGATCACTGACTTAAAGATGTTGCACTCTGTGGAACTACAAGTAGCAGCAGGTCAATAGAAAGTAAAGCTGTCTGTATATAGTGTCTATGATGTTTGGTCTAGATCCTTGGCACTAAAGATGTTAAACTGTGCAGGAGATAATGGTGTCTATATACAGTGTCTATATGATTGGGCTATTGCCCGCTCACCACACTGGAAGAAGAGATGATAATGATGGCTGTCTCTCAGGAATGTGGCTTCAAGGCATGGTGTCCAGCCTTTGCCAAACCTGATATCACTGCAGGATGAATGAGCCTTAGCCGAGTGGGCGGACCTCCTCTTTAAATGAATTGCCTATAACAGACATGTGCACACTGAAATATTTTGTTTTGGAATTTCGGTTTTGTCTGAAAAATAAATGTAATTAGTTACTCCCAAAATCCTTTTTTGTTTATTTTGTTTCATTAAAAAATGCATTCGTACGAAAATCTGAATTAAAGTGATTGTAAATCTTCGAGTTTTTTTTTTTAAAATAACAAACATGTCATACTTACCTCCACTGTGCAGTTCGTTTTTGCACAGAGTGGCCCCAAACACGGTCTTCTGGGGTCCCCATGTTGTATTATCCCCTAGGAGAAGCGCTCTCCCGGGGGGTTACCTTGCGGGCGCATTCCCGAGTCCATCATTCGGTGTCCATAGATGCAGAACGTATGGCTCGGCCCCACCTACCGTCACAGGTGTCATTGGATTTGATTGACAGCAGCGGAAGCCAATGGCTGCGCTGCTATCAATCTATCCAGTCAAGAACTGAGAACCACACATGTGAAGTATCACCGTGATCGGTAGAGCGAGAGCAATAATTCTAGACCTAGACCTCCTCTGTAACTCAAAACATGAAACCCATAGAATTTTTTAAACGTCGCCTATGTAGATTTTTAAGGGTAAATTTGGAAGCGTGACCTGTTGGTTATCAATTTACTCTTTGTAACATTATCTTTTTACAATATAAAAAAAAAAATTGGACTAACTTTACTGTTGTCCTATTTTTTGATTCAAAAAAGGGTATTTTTTCCAAAAAAAGTGCGGTTGTCAGAACGATGCGCAAATACAGTGTGACAGAAAGTATTGCAACGACCACCATTTTATTCTCTAGGGTGTTAGGAAAAAAAAAGTATAATGTTTGGGGGTTCTAAGTAATTTTCTAGCAAAAAAAAACAACCTGTTTTTAACTCGTAAACAACAAATCTCAGAAAGAGGCTCGGTCCTTAAGTGGTTAAAACTAACACGGAACTCCCTGAAATTCAGACGATAACGAATGCACACGTTTAGCCTATAATAGGTTACATAGAACGAATGTCCTCCTATCCTGACAACCAAAGGGTGCAGGCAACTATGATCGCCTGTCAGCACAGGATTCCGCTCGCTCCCATCAGACAGAAGACAAAAGCACAAATTGTCATGTCTAATGTGACTTTGAACGCAGATGGGACTCTGTGGCTGTGCCCGAGGAGAGTGATTGGCATCAGCACAGCCCAATCTATTATCCCGGCAGCGGTCAGGGAACACATTGATGGAGGCCCATCTACCGGGACTGTACAGCTGCAGTTAATGAGCCTGTCAGGCAAACTAGGCATGAAGCCTGAAAAAAAAAAATCAAAAAAAAAAAAATTAATCAGCCAACAGGTGCAGAAAATGTCAAATTCTAAATAAAAGTAAAATATTTTCTGCATGGTAAGAAACATGTTGGCATTACTGTGAAAACCAAGACTTCTACATTTTATATATTTCCCATGGGAGTCCCATATTTGTCCTCTAATTCCTGCTTGTTTTTCGTGGCTTTTTTTTTTTTTAACCCCTTTGCACAATTTTTGTGTTAGAAAAATTGCAAATATGATCGCAACTTATTTGTGCATCCAGGTGGATTATATTTTGGTTTTTATTTCAGGACAAATTGGGCTTTCATTTTGGTGGTAAATGGTAATGGTTATCTCCTGATTTTTTATTTATTTTTTATTATCAAAAAAATAATTAAAACTGGCCCAAAATAGTAAAAAAAAAATATATATATATATATATTTTAAATTTTTTTTATTTTAGCTGTATATTCCTTGGTACAACCTTAGCCTTCCACCAAAGAAACCCATGTTCAATGTTCCTGCTCCTGGCGATTGCAGCGATACCACATATGTGTATGTTAGTTGTTTGTTTGTATCCAAAGTACAGCCCAGAAAAAAAATGATGCACATTTTGCTGTTTTTTTTTTTATCCTGCCTAAAACACACCAACACTGATACTAATTAAAATTTTTTTTTTTTAAATCTTTCCAAAAAAAATAAAGTACGGACCCTGACCTAAACACTAACACTGGCACTGACCCAGATCAAACATTTTTTTTATTATTATTACTTTATTTGTTTTGCTTTTTACACACACTTTTTTTTTTCTCCACTAGGAGAGGCAGAGATTTGATGCATCTCTCTCCTCCGCATCTCTCTTTTCCATCCACAGAGAAAGAAAACTCATGGACGGGCTTTACAGTGACTTGTTATTGTGATAGCCAATCAGAGGCTATCACAACGATCAGGTGACCCAGCATCAGGAGTTTCGGATCTCGATTGTTAGTAGGGGTCCCAGGTCTCTGAGCTGGGAGCAATGCAGCACAATGGGAGATACGCAAATATGTGGCTCCAGCCCAGTCTAGTGGGGCCACATATTTGTGATACGTTGGCTTGAAGAGGTTAAATACCAACCCCACCTGATATAAGGGCCTGTAGATAAAAATAAATGCAGGCAGTTTCCCAGCTAACCAGACAAGAAAATTAATTACACTAACAAATTGCATTAAAAACAGGCTTTTGTTGCACATTTGCAAATATAAATGGAAGCCACACTGCCTCGTCGAGGTCCCTCTGTAAAGCGCGGTTCCTAACTATAGTCTATGATAGTCTGCATGTTGGAACCCATATAGCAATGAATTCACCTCCTTCTGAATAATAAGATTTTCTGACAACTTTGTGCGACCGTGTGTATGCAAGACAAGTTTGGCCAAAATCCGTGAGGAAAAAAATCAGATGAATTTTGTAGTCGGAATGTCCGACCGTGCGAACAGGGCATTAGACATTTTGAGTCTTTCAGCAGATTTTTTAGGTTGAACCCCCCCCCCCCACCCCCTCGGCTTATACTCGAGTGAGGGTGCCCATCTGCAGCTGTAACTTTGATAACTAAAAAAGCGGGTGTCTCCTGCTGTGTCATGCAGTCTGTTGGCAGCCGTCCATTGTAACAAAGCCCTGATGGGCTAATGGGCACAATGAGGCTGCAGTGGGCACAATGAGGCTGCAGATGGGCACAGTGAGGCTGGAAATGGGCACAATGAGGCTGCAAATGAGCATTGTTTACCCAGTAGCTGCTGTATTTCCCACCCTAGGCTTATACTCAAGTATATACTCAACACGTTTTCCCATTTTTTTGTGGTAAAATTAGGTGCCTCGGCTTATATTCGGGTCGGCCTATACTCAAGTATATATGGTAAATAATTTTTCTCCTTCACTGATGTGCACTGATGAGGCTGCAATGATGGACACTAATTGGCTATACTGATGGGCACTGATAAGACAACACTGAAGGGCACTAATGAGGTGGCACTGATGAGGAGACAGTAATATGCAGCACTAATGAGCACTGATAGGTGGCACTGATAGGCAATGATATGTGGCACGGATAGGGGGCACTGATAAGGCAGTACTGATGGGTGTTGATGAGATAACACTGAAGGCTACTGATGAGATGGCACTGATGAGGAGGCAGTAATATGCAGCACCAATGAGCACTGATATGCAGCACTGTCGGGAACTGATAGATGCCACTGATGGACACTGATATGCAGTGCTTATGGGCAGTGATAGGAGGCACGGATAGACACTTAAAGGCAGAACTAACTGGCATTTCTGATGGGAACTGATTGGAATTGGTGATTGGCACAAATTGGCATCACTGGGCACAGATTGGCATCACGGATGGGCACAGATTGGCTACACAGATGGGCACTCATAAGACAACACTGAAGGGCACTGATGAGGTGGCACTGATGAAGAGACAGTAATATGCAGCACTGATGAGCACTCATAGGCGGCACTTATGGGCAGTGATAGGTGGCACGGATAGCGGGCACTGATAGGCTGCACTGATGGGCACTGATAAGGCAGTACTGATGGGCATTGATGAGATAACACTGAAGGGCACTGATGAGATTGCACTGATGAGGCAGTAATATGCAGCACTGATGGGCACTGATATGCAGCACTGTCAGGAATTGATAGGTGTCACTGATGGACACTGATATGCAGCGCTTATGGGCAATGATAGGCTGCATGGATAGAGGGCACTGATGGGTGGCACTGATGGGCATTAAAGAGCAGTCACTGATGGGCACTGAAAGGCAGAACTAACTGGCATTTCTGATGGGAACTTATTGGCATCAGTGATGGGCACAAATTGGCATCACTGGGCACAGATTGGCATCACCGATGGGCACAGATTGGCATAATTGCTGGGCACTATTGGGGCTGAACAGTTAATTAGTGCCCTGATTACCTGTACAGGTCTCCCCTGTGAGGAGATGCTGCTGATTGGCACTCATCCACTCTGTCAGTGTGAGGCGAGGGGAGTCCATAAACAGAATTTCTGTGTTTACATGTGATTGGCTGTGATTGGATCACGTGGGTAAAGAGCCACGCCATCTTCTCTATTTACCAGGATTGGGGTACCTCCGTGAACATGACGGTCCTGTGATCACCGTGCAGCATGCCCCCGCGGGCACGCAAACATGGTGTGACTGGGTCAATGCCATATGATGTCGTCCCAGAACGAGAGGAGACCTTGGTATTACTGTTTATTCTGTATTGGTCATACTGTATGTTGAGTTGTACTATTGCTATTGCCTTTTCCGTTTTGCAGCTGTAGTCGATTTTTAATGGCCCCTATAATACTTGTGTTATTGAGAGTTCCTGCGATGTACAAAGCACCGATTCCAGAGCTTTTCATCAGGAAAATTACAGACCACAATGATACAGTTCAGTTCCATGACAAGTGCGGGCGCTGGGGGTCACCATTATTTTGGCTTTTGTCATTTGCTCTATGAGACGTTGGCATGTAACTATTAAAAGGCTTCAGAAAGGATCGAAAAACCCATAATACCATCTCTCATCTTTATTTGTCTGTCCACTGGCAAAACAAAAAAAAAGCGAGTGAGGCCGCTTCTTGGATGGCGCGCATTCTGTGCTATTAAGTGTAATTTAATGCCTTATTACATGTTGCGTTAAATAAATGGAGCCTGGTAAAAAGAAAGCAATCACTATCAGCCCAAAGCAAGACCTACCTTCAGATTCAATGAATAGAATGCACAGGGATAAAGTGCACCTACCCTACGATCCTGGAAAAAATTATATGGTGTACTCAAGGGAGTTGGGAAGGCAAGTACTGGCCAAGTTCCATTTCATTAAAGTGAACCTAACATCACAGTACTCCCCATGACGATGCCTTCATCTAAATTTCTCTTCCTCTTCAGAAGGGTGGCACCATCTTTGTGTAGGCATCATCCAGGGTCACCATCTACTTCCTGGACTGAGTCTCTGGCTCAGAGATAACCCGGTCATGTAGCCTGCAGTATTATCTCACCTTGTGACTTGCTAAAAAGTTACAATGTTGCATTCTGATCACTGGAGACTAAGAAAATGCTTCCTTTTGCCTGCAGCAGACTGAGGACCTCATATCAGCCTAGGCAAGATTTTACTTTTATCCCTGTTCCGTTAACAATTGTAAAATGTTGGATTTTTCATTAGTTCTGGTGAAAAAGGTCATAACTACAGGGGGTGAACTCTCCCAGTTGGGGCAAGGAACTCAAGGAATTCAAGGATTCTTCTATGCTATCTAAATAAAAGAGGATATAAATGTTTTAGGTACACTTTTAATGCACAGAATCCAACTGCCTTAGATTGGACAGTCCCACATCTTGGCCCTCTGTCCAACTAATGCTGCGTCCCTAGCTATCTCCCACTGATGCTGTGTCCAGGTCCCACACTATCAACCCATAATTGAGTTACTGCAAATTTAGATGAAGGACCAAATTTGGGCTGTTCCACATATTTAGATGCATGTTTAGATGTTTAGGGAAGGCCAGCCAGTAACATGGGCATGATGGGGACTCCCAGCATATTTATAGGCAGATTAGCCAAAACAGTCTGGCATTTTGGCCCTCTGTTCCACAGATGTTGTGTCCCACGCTAAGTTCCACCCAGGTTGTGTCTAGGGCTATGTCCTGGGATCAGAGCACCAATGCTTATTTGAGTCAGTGCACATGTGTGAGGAACAAGGCCTATGGGTGGGCTGTTCAAGTTCAACATATTTAAATGCAAGGTTTTTTGATAGGCCGTTAATAAAGTAGGTGTGATGGGCATTCCCTGCATATTTATAAGTGGATTAGCCAGGAACAGGGCTGCATCTTGGCCCTCTGTCCCACTGATGCTGTGTCCAAGGCTATGTTCCACCCATGTTGTGTCCAAGACTATGTCCCATGATCACAGCATCAACCTTTATTTGACGGTCCTGCATCTTGGCCCCCTGTCCCACTGATGCTGTGTCCCAGACTGATTTCCACCCAGGCTGTGTCCAGGGCTGTGTCCTGGGACCACAGTATCAACCCTTGATTGAGTTACTGCGCATTTAGATGAAGGACCAAAGTTGGGCCGTGCCAAATATTACGATTCAGTGTCTTGGGAAGGCCAATCAGCATGATGGGCACTCCCAGCACATTTATAGGCAGATTAGCCAAGACAGTCCTGCATCTTGGCCCTATGTTCCACAGATGTTGTGCCCCAGGCTAAGTTCACCCCCCAGCTGTGTCCAGGGCTATGTCCAATGCTTACTTGAGTCAGTGCACATGCATGAGGAACAAGGCCTGCGGGTGGGCTGTTTAAGTATAACATATTCAGATGCAGGGTTTTAATGGGGCTAGCTATAAAGTAGGTGAGATGGGCACTCCCTAAATATTTATGGGTGGATTAGCCAAGAACAGTGCTGCATCTTGGCCCTCTGTCCCACTGATGCTGTGTCCCAGGCTATGTCCCACCCATGTTGTGTCGAAGGCTATGTCTCATGATCACAGCATCAACCTTTATTTGAGTTAGTGTACATGTGCGAGGATCAAGGCCGCAAGTGGGCTGTGCTACTTTAGAGGCAGGGTCTTGGGGGGTCAACCAGTAAAGTGAGTGTGATAGGCACTCCCTGAATATTTACATGTGGTTTAGCCAGGACGGTCCTGCGTCTTGGCCCTCCGTCCCACTAATGCTGTGTCCCAGGCTATGTCCCACCCATGTTGTGTCTCAGCCTACAGTATGTCCCCCTGATGCTGTGTCCCAAGCTATATCCTTCCGATGCTGTGTCCCACCTAGGCTGTGCCCAGGACTATGTACTGGGATCACAGCATCAACACTTATTTGAATTAGTGCACATGTGCTAGGATCAAGGCCTCAGGTGGGCTGTTCCACATTTTTAGAGGCATGGTCTTGGGGGATCAACCAGTAAAGTAAGTGTGATAGTCACTCCCTGCATATTTATATGTGTATTAGCCAGGGCGGTCCTGCCTCTTGGCCCTCTGTCCCACTGATGCTGTGTCCCAGGTTGTGTCCCAAGCTATGCCTCTCCGATGCTGTGTCCTAGGCTGTGTCCCACCCAGGTTGTTCCCAGGACTATGTCCTGGGATCACAGCATTAAAACTTTTTTGAGTTATTGCACATGTGTGATGATCAAGGGTCCCAAGTGGGCTGTTCCACATATTTAGATGCTGAATTTTGATGGGGCTAACCAGCACACTAGGTGTGATGGCCACTTTAAGACAATTTATATGAAAATTAACCAGGACAGTTCTGCATTTCTGTCCCACCAATACTGCTTCCCGGGCTATGTCCTGCCGATGCTGTGTTCCTGGCTATGTCCCACCCTTCTTGTGTCCAGGACTATGTCCTGGGATCACATCATAAACCTTTATTTTAGTTAGTGCACACGTGCGAGGATCAAGGCTTGCAGGTGGGCTGTTTCACATATATAGTTGAGGGTCTTGGCAGGGTCAACCAGTCAAGAATGGGCACTGTCAGCATATTTAAAAGGTGGGTCTGGGTGGGACCAACCTGTAGTGGGTGGTGAAATGCAGACAATGAGCAGAGTTAACAGTGCCCTGGGATCCCGGACCATACTGTTGGTAAGTCTGTTAATTCTACATATTTTGTTTTTGGCTGCAGTGGGTCTTTCATCGGTTTTATACCAGTAATAGTCATTTTTCCTTACATGCATTTTTTGTGAAATTTACCAGCAAAGCTATTAGCTAAATGAGCCTGACCTTTAAGTCTAGTATTCCTTTAAATGTCCCTTCAGATGTTTTCAGGTCTGCCCAAGTGTTTCTTTATGGTATGGAGCAAACATGAAGCTTTTAGAATTTCAATAGGCCAGTCATAGACAGGTCACATTGCGGGTCTTCGCCCTTTGCTTTTTTGCAGATATGAAAATGTCAGAATGCAGGGCAATTCAAAAGCAGTAATTAGCTCCAACAGGAGAAGACATAGGGTCTTATTGGGGGCATTTATTTATATACTAAATAGCAAAGTACAGCAAACTATTCTTTCTGTCTCGTTTTGTTTTTTCTCATTTTCTCATCACCCTGGACATTTTTCATTCTAACCACTTTAGCTTGAACTCATTTATGCATGCTGTCATACACTCACCAACCCTTTGCGTCTTTAACATAGACAAGTCATGATTGAGCTTATGCAAGACTTTGAATGGACATCCTAAAGTAGAAATCATGTCAAAAATAGTAAGATAAAAATGAATAGCCCTTTAAAAGATAAAATAATAAAATCAGCTGTTGCTGTAATATTCACCTTCAATCCAAAGACTTTCTATGCAGTACTTTTTTCCTGCCAATGTCTTCACTTAAATGGCCAGTATCAATAAAGCCATTTCATCCCGGACCAGCCCCCAACCTATGACTGGGCAGTGAAAGGAGAAGTAGCACAGTGATGAGCTCATCTCTCTGTCATTCTGCTCTCTCCCAGTCAGCATATGGACTGATTGGCTTCTTCCTCTCACACACCAGACCTGCTGTGCAGGAACTGCCAGAGGCTGAGTACCAGGTCAGATTCAGGTAGGCATGGGCGCCGTCAAAAAATTTGTTTTGTTTTGTTTCATATGGAAAAAATTTGTATTTCATAATTCGTGTACGAAATTCAATTCAGATTCGTACGAAATATGAATTTTCGTTAGATTCGTAAACTTTACGTTAAATTAACGAAAGTTCGTTATGATGAATTTATCATTATGAGGGGTCCCCACCATCCCTGTGCTGAGTTCCCGGGTCTACCAGCTGTGCCCATTATGAGGGGTCCCCACCATCCCTGTGCTGAGTTCCCGGGTCTGAGTGTACACCTGCTGTGCCCATTATGTGGGGTTCCCACCATCCCTGTGCTGTGCTGACTTCATCTGATTGGTGAACAAAACACCAGTCACAATTCTGTTAATTTGGATCCGAAATTCGTTAATGAAATTTCGTATTTCGTATAAAATTCGTAAACATAGAAATTCCAATAGGGTTCCCACCATCCCTGTGCTGACTTACTGGGGTTTTAACTTTTAGGTTCTTTAACTTTTCATAACAATTACGAATTTTCGTTATGAATTTGGATCCGAAATTTTTAAACTAAATTTCGTATTTCGCACAGAATTCGTATGCATGAAATTTCGTATTTTGGATTGGAATGTACGAATTTCTGGAAATTCGTACGAATTTTCGATTCGTACAAAACAAATCGCACGTGTCTAGATTCAGGTACTTACACTGCTTGTATTAAAAAATGCACTGTGGGTGGTTGGGTGGCACTATGGCAGCTAGGAGACACTGTGTCATAGGTTAAGAGATTCGCAGCTGGCAGGAGGGTCAGGAGGAGGGAGGCTGTGGCCCAGCAGTGGGCCATGGTCTAGTGGTTAAGAATGACTGGTCTAGATCGGTGTTTCGCAACCTTTTTTTCAGTCAAGGAACTCTTTACAAATTATGGACAGTCTCAAGGCAGCCCATTCTAAAATGTGAAACTACTCTAATAGCTTTACATAATGCAGCAACATCCACAAGTCCAATTAGGACACCCAACATTAGAGGTGATTTATTCTTCCAAAGCAAATACACTTTTGCAAACTGGTACTGACTACTATTCCAATGTTTCTCTTCTCCCTCAATTTTTCTCCACCACTCAGCTAATGGAGAGGGGCAGGGAAGAGTCAAACAAGGAAGCTATGCAGGCAACTGACACCCTCTTCATCAACTGATGATTCCATTGCTCGTTAAGGTGCCAGCAGCTAGAAGGTTGTAATGGTGCATAATGAAAACCTCTGACTTAGTGAAACTAAAAAGGAAGGCCCCCATCCACACGCCAACTTGTGTACAATTGTTGGGCACTTTTTAGGCATTTTCCCAAGGCACCCCTGTGCCTGTGCAGGAACTGCCAGAGGTTGAGTGCCAGGTCAAATTCAGGTACTTGCATTGCTTGTATTAAAAAATGCACTGTGGGTGGTTGGGTGGCACTATGGCAGCTAGGAGACACTCTGTCATAGGTTAAGAGATTTGCAGCTGGCAGGGGGGCCAGGAGGAGAGAGGGTGTGGCCAAGCAGTGGGCCATGGTCTAGTGGTTGAGAATCACTGGTCTAGATCAGTGTTTCTCAACCTTTTTTCAGTCAAGGCACGGACCTAGAAATAGAACATGTTTTAAATCTGTCCGATGGACTCCATTCCCATTGGGAAAACCGTTTGACTGTGTTCTGGTCCGACGGACCAAATACGACGCAAGGGAAGCTATTGGTTACTGGCTATTGTACTTCCTTTTTTAGTCCCGTCTTACGTCATCGCGTTCAAAACAAACGGACTTTCGAACGGACTTAGTCCGTTTGTGTGTGGCCCAGTCTGTTCGTTCAGAAGTCCGTCGGAACTCCGCTGAAAAGTCAGTCGGGAAGACCGTTGGACCTAGTCTGCCGGAAAGTCCGGTCGTGTGTATGCGGCATAAAAAGGCAGGCTCCATCCACACGCCAGCTTGTGTATGATTTTGGGGCAATTTTTAGGCATTTTCCCAAGGCACCCCTGAAGAAACCTCAAGGCACCCTGGTTGAAAAAGGCTGGTCTAAATAATGCTGGACATGTGCAGTGAAATCAAAGTCATTTCAGTACAGAGGAGCCTGTGCAACTGTGCAAGACTGCAGAGAAGGCTGGAGACATGTTTCTGCCCATGAAAGTGAGTGGGTAGAGAACCGGAGAATTATCCTGTGATGGGGCAATTGATAGAGATTGGCTCAGTCTTGAAGGGTCAGCCAGGGTGATGCAGATGGAATGTTCCTCAATGCAACTATAAGATTCTGGCTTAAGTTACACTTTTAGCTTCAAACTTTCTGCACTGATTGACGACTAACATGGTGCTGCTCTATGCTACTGCCAAAAAATAAAAATAAGAGTTGGCGTGGAATTTCTTTTTCAGTGGCAAGAGTAGGCATGTGTTGGCATCTCCTGCACACACACACAAACACTTTTGAAGAACGTGACTCACAGACCGTCTAACACATATTGTTTACTCATTTATATCAGGGAGAGTTTGAGTTAACAGCCTTGCTCCTGCATTTCACCTCTTAATACTGCTGAATTATTGAGCAGGGAGATTGCAGCTCCAAGCTATATTGATAAGCCGTTCCATCATCCATTCTCATTGGTTGATCTGTAGAAGGTTTATTGATAGAAACTAAGTAGCTGCAGCTTTACTGCATCTTACTATTAATCCTTTTACCAGTCTACATATGCTTGTTAGAGGTGAGCCCTTGTCAATACATCCCCCAACTAAATCAATAAGGAAAATGCTTATCACCATGCGAGTTAAACAGGTGTATTTATAAAAAAAAAAAAATATATATATATATATATATATATATATATATATATATATATATATATATATATATATATATATATATATATATATATATATATATATATATATATATATATATATATATATATATATATATTTTTGCATAGCAATTCACTCTTTGAAAGTACATGTACATTTGTTTGGTTCAAATGGGACAAAAACATTTTTATTAGGTCATTTTCTGCACTAGTAGAATGTTTTTCATTGATTTAAAGAGAAAAATACAGCATTTGGCCACTAGATGATGCCAAGTACCATATCTTCTATGATACGTAGCACCATCTAGTGGTCTTGTCTCTTGCAAATCAAAGAAAAGTAGTCATTAAAAAAACTAAAAAATATTAGGCTAATTCATGTGTTGGCCAAATAAGTGAAAACTCAGAGCTCAGTGGGGGGGCTGGTGGAAATGTGTCTAATGAGCAGAGGCTGCTATTTTGCAAGAGAGCAAAGACTGGAAATAAAACTAGGGGGGGTGGGCGTTGCTTTGTCCCACCTTTTTAATCAAGCAACAGAGTTTTTTTTAACAAGGACCTTGGCCTGCCCATGCCCTCTAAAAACAGTTGGTCCAACAAACACAAAATAAAATGTTAATCTCTGTAAAATATGGACTGTAGGGTGTATTAGTAAGAAATTTGCATTACAATTCACCTAGAAAAAGTGCTGGTTTATTGTTTTCTTATACAGATGGAGCAGAACATGAATGTTATTAGCCTGCGGCACTAGGGTTGTCAGTTTGAATCCCAAACATGGAACTACTGCATGGAGTTTGCATGTTTTCCCTAAGCCAGTGTGGGTTTCCGCCCACACTCCGAAGACATGCTTGTAGGTTAATAGGCTCCTGTCTAAATTGGCTAAAATAATATGCAGAGTGGTATGCATATTGCAGTACGTCACAGGACATGTTGGCATTCATGGTTCCCTCAATGAACTGTAGCTCCCCAGTGCCGGCAGCACTCATGCCCCCAAGATGTTCAATAGGGTTTAGGTCTGGAGACACGCTTGGCCAGTCCATCACCTTTACCCTCAGCTTCTTTAGCAAGGCAGTGGTCTTCTTGGAGGTGTGTTTGGGGTCATTAACATTTGTAAATACTGCCCTGCGGCCCAGTCTCTGAAGGGAGGGGATCATGCTCTGCTTCAGTATGTCACAGTACATGTTGGCATTCATGGTTCCCTCAATGAACTGTAGCTCCCCAGTGCCGGCAGCACTCATGCAGCCCCAGACCATGACACTCCCACCACCATGCTTGGCTGTAGGCAAGACACACTTGTCTTTGTCCTCCTCACCTGGTTGCCGCCACACACGCCTGACACCATCTGAACCAAATACGTTTATCTTGGTCTCATCAGACCACAGGACATGGTTCCAGTAATCCATGTCCTTAGTCTGCTTGTCTTCAGCAAACTGTTTGTGGGCTTTCTTGTGCATCATCTTTAGAAGAGGCTTCCTTCTGGGACCACAGCCATGCAGACCAATTTGATGCAGTGTGCGGCGTATGGTCTGAGCACCGACAGGCTGACCTCCCACCCCTTCAACCTCTGCAGCAATGCTGGCAGCACTCATACGTCTATTTCCCAAAGACAACCTCTGGATATGACGCTGAGCACGTGACCTCAACTTCTTTGGTCGACCATGGCGAGGCCTGTTCTGAGTGGAACCTGTCCTGTTAAACCGCTGTATGGTCTTGGCCACCGTACTGCAGCTCAGTTTCAGGGTCTTGGCAATCTTCTTATAGCCTAAGCCAGTGATGGTGAACCTTGGCACCCCAGATGTTTTGGAACTACATTTCCCATGATGCTCAACTACTCTGCAGAGTGCATGTGCATCATGGGAAATGTAGTTCCAAAACATCTGGGGTGCCAAGGTTCGCCATCACGGGCCTAGGCCATCTTTATGTAGAGCAACAATTCTATATATTTTTTTTTAATTCATATCCTCAGAGAGTTTTTTCCCATGAGGTGCCATGTTGTTGAACTTTCAGTGACCAATATGAGAGAGTGAGAGCGACTACTACATTGATCCCTGACTTCTGGCTTGGCTGACTATCCGTTCCGATTACTGAACTTTGGTTATGTTTTGACTACGTTTTTTCTTTTTTAGTTTTATTATTAAACAAGTGTGATTTTACTGTGCTTCTGTCTCGGCCTGATTTTATGGTTTCTGACAAAAACAAAAATAAAAAAATGACTGACACCAGTGGGGGAACTTCCAGGGTCGCAAAGGTTGCACTTCTGACTGGACCCTGGAGTTCAATCAATGGGCTCAGAGGGAAGGGCCCCAGGCTTAGGGGGAAGTTGGGCCCTTCATGGTTTCTTGCCCCAGGGCCATGAAGGTTCTAGTTATGCCTCTGCTAGGAACATTAGACCAGAAGAGAACATACCCTAAAGACATTGGATCAAAAAAACATTAGGACCACACATAAAATTGCAAGTGTGTGCAACTAAACCGTCTTATTTGAATGTGAATTGTTAGACAGGGTCAGTAGGGTGGGGTTTTATTTTTATTTTATTTTTTTCAGGCTAGCTGGTAAGTGTACAGGGAAATATTTTGTTTGCTTGTGATGTGCATTGCTGTTTCATGTGTACCTTACTGCTAAGGCTAGTAATAAAAAGAGAAAATACTATAATGCCTTGTATACACGGCAGGACATTCCGACAATAAAATTCATCAGATTTTTTCTGACGGATTTTGTGCCAAACTTGTCTTGCATACACACGGTCGGACAAAGTTGTCGGAAAATCCCATCGTTCTTAACGAGGTGAAGTAAAACACGTATGTCGGGACTATAAACAGGCCAGTAGCCAATAGCTGTGGTCTCTTAATTTATTCTGAGCAGCGTGGCACTTTGTCCGTCTGAATTTAAACGATTGTATTTTGTTGTTGGAAAATTTTAGATCCAGCTCTCAAACTTTGTGTGTCGGAAATTCCGACTGAAAAAGTCCGATGGAGCCCACACACGATCGGATTTTCCAACAACACGATCCAATCACACATTTTCCGTCGGAAAGTCTGACCGTGTGTTTACGGCATAGGAATGTTTGATCAGAAGAGAAAATACTCTTAGCCCTTGTACACACGGTCGGAGATTCCAACGGAATGTGTCCGATCGGACCGTTTTGTCGGATATTCCGACTGTGTGTGGTCTACATCGGACTGTTTCCGTCGGAGTATCTGACAGACCAAGTTTTCCAACTTGGTAAAATTTTCCGACAAAATGCTCTGATCGGACATACTCCGATCAAGTGTAGAGAATTCCGATCGGACAAAGTGCCACGCATGCTCAGATCAAATTCCTACACCAAAGCTATTGGCTACTAGCGTGAACGTAGTCCCGTCGTAACGAAATAAGTCATCACGTAGGATTTTCGGACAACTTTGTCCGACCGTGTGTATGCAACAGTTTCGGACAAAATCCGACAGATTTGGTTGTTGGAATGACCGACCGTGTGTACAAGGGCTTAAGGAAATTTGATCCTAAGAGAGAGTCCCCCAAGAACCAGGGCATAGCTACAGAGGTCACAGGGGTCGCTATTGTGACCTGGCTCTATGCCCATTGGATCAAAAGAGAAAATGTCCTAAGAACATTAGAGGGGCAAGAGACTTTTTGTTTGTGAGAAGCAGATCTATGCGCCACATCTAAGGACTGTAAACTGCAATATGTTACAGTTATTTTCTTGGGTTTAGATACGCTTTAGTCTTCTGCACGCTTCACGCTCTTGAAAAGAGTACGTAGCACATTTGATTGACGGATGTCACTCAAACTACCTCTCCCGGCATCACGATCCTAATCTCCTTCCGGCAGCATCATATTTCTCTGTAATCTGATAATACTGGAATATTATGAATATATCCTCTGGATAAACATTAAGCTAAGATTAATTAAAACTGAGGATCGGGCGGGTGGAAAATCCTTTCCACTGGACCCTCCAGAGCTTTGGGAGCTGCTCTTTGTTCCGTGCACTTTAATCGGGCAGGGAGGAGGATGTTCATTTTCTGTATCGAAATAAGAGCACAATGTATCCATGGGAACATTTAACATACTATAAGGAACACAGAAAGGGGGATGAACATAAATCCCACTATGGGAGCATATGATGACAATTCTTTTATTGAAGATTATTGAACACGAAGACGCTGCACAGGGGCTGAGACTTCAATATAACATTGCGGGGAGCCTTAGTAGTGACCTTTATTGGTTTATGTACAAAGATCTAGCAGACAGAAAGCTTTGGGATATAAAGACTAAATTATAGAGACATTTCATTGTATACTCCATCCTTTCATTTCTCTGCAGATTACTTTTTAAAATACCACAGACAACAAAAACCTTTCTAAGACTTCAGGTTAGATGTGTATTATTATACTCAGACATTTGGTGGCATTCAGGTTCTTAGCCCAGTGATTCTATGGTTTGAAGATAGGAACTCCATCTTTCATTGCTTATGTTGTTAAAAATGTTATTGTGTGTGTATATATATATATATATATATATATATATATATATATATATATATTCCCATACGATGCTGTGTTTGTTGGATGTTACCCCTGCAAATAAAAACCTTTTCTAAAGAACTTTTGTGTCAGTATCCAAAGTTGTTGGGTACTAACTCTTGGGTACTAGACGTGGGAAGAACCAGTCAAGCCCAGAAGTGAAGGCCGCACTGCCAAGGGATATGGCTGCTACATACACATATATATATATATATATATATATATATATATATATATATATATATATAGCAGGGGCGGATCCAGGGGGGGGGCAACGGGTCAATTGCCCCCTCCGAGAATACCTGCAGCTGATGACAACAAAGCCGGTTCCGCGGGTCCAATCACGGCCGGTTCCGCGGGTCCAATCGCGGCCGGTTCCGCGGGTACCAGCGGGCCGGTTCCGCGGGTACCCGCGCTGAGTGGACGGGTGAGGGGGGGGCAGCTGGGCGGCTTAGGAGGGCTGCTGGCCAATCAGGAAGCCAGCAGGCAGGGGAGCAGGGAGATGACATCATCTCTCACTGCCCTGCATCCCTCCAGTTCAGCCCTCACTGTGTAGGAAGCTGTGTGCAGCATAGAGATTGCATCATCTCTCTGCTGCCTATCTTCACTCTGGGACCCAACAAAAGAACACCTTAGCAGAAAAGTGACACAGTAGGTGACAATCCGCAATGTGTGGCAGGCTACGTGGCAAGTGGCAATCCGCAATGTGTGGCAGACTACGTGGCAAGTGGCAATCCGCAATGTGTGGCAGACTATGTGGCAAGTGGCAATCCGCAATGTGTGGCAGGTGACGTGGCAAGTGACAATCCGCAATGTGTGGCAGGTGACGTGGCAAGTGGCAATCCGCAATGTGTGGCAGGTGACGTGGCAAGTGGCAATCCACAATGTGTGGCAGACTACGTGGCAAGTGACAATCCGCAATGTGTGGCAGGTGACGTGGCAAGTGACAATCCGCAATGTGTGGCAGGTGATGTGGCAAGTGGCAATCCACAATGTGTGGCAGGCAACGTGGCAAGTGACAATCCGCAATGTGTGTGTGCCACGTCACCTGCCACACATTGGGGATTGTCACTTGCCACGTCACCTACGTGGCAAGTGACAATCCCCAATGTGTGGCAGGTGACGTGGCAAGTGGCAATCCGCAATGTGTGTCAGGCAACGTGGCAAGTGACAATCCGCAATGTGTGGCAGGTGACGTGGCAATCC